>NC_060125.1:12000971-12312883 GCF_021461395.2 Schistocerca americana | reverse complement strand
ATATCTCATAAGATGGGAAAAATCTATTTTTAATGTCCTGAGGTCAAAACCGCATAAAAAGCATCACTCGCATGGGTTTTTAATTGTTCTGAGGCATAAAACCACATAAAAAGTATCAGTCACATCGGTTTTTAATTGTCCTGAAGCCAAAAACCGCATAAAAAGGATCAATCACATCGGTTTTTAATTGTCCAGAAGCAAAAAAGCACATAAAAAGCATCAATAAAAATCAAATCGTATTATTAATTTCCATGTGACTGGCGCAAAACATGTGCAGTATGCTGTCCACCGTTTTCCACAACACTATGCCTATTGACACACAGTCAACATGGGTTCAGAAAACATCGTTCCTGTGAAACACAACTAGCTCTTTATTCACCTGAGCAGCAATGTAGCAGGGCATGTATACACACCCACAGCAACGAAAGGCAAGATGATGATAATCTGCATAACTTGTCATGAAAAAGACACTTCCACTTTCACATGGATGCTGGTTGTCATCTAACTTGGGAACACCCAGCTTATGGTGTGCATGTAGATATACTGCTGCCATGATGTAATATCATCTGCACACTCAGACAGAGAAAATACAGTAGCCTTGGTCTGTCTATTTATGTTTTAATTGTTGTTGACAATGATGATGATTTGATGAAGATGATGTATCTTCAGACTGGTTTGATGTAGCTCTCCACATGGACCACCTTGTGCAAGCCTCTTCATCTTTGCATTACCACTGCAACCTATATCCACTTTAATCTGCTTACTGTATACAAGCCTTGTTCTCCCTCTACAGTTAGTGCATTACATTTTACTGGGTGCATTCTGTTTTCAGACAACAGACAAGGGAATTGTGATAAACGGAGATCACATCTTTTCTTTCTTTCCTTTCTTTCTTTCTTTATTTTTCTTTCTTTCTTTCTTTATATTTTTCTTTTTTTTTATGGTTGATGCAGCTGCTGTGGATCTCTTTTTAAAACTGTATTTTGCCTGATTGATTTCTCAGTCTTTCAAAGCTGATGCTTTAATGTTTTTCAGTGTGCTTAGCTCATCTCTGTTTTGTCTGATGTTCATTGCCACACATACAAATGTATACAGGTTGGAATTCTAAATTAGGGTGTTTTTGCTAAAAATGAGAATGTATTTGCAGGACATGCTGTAGGGATAAAAGAGTGAGACCTTGTGACTCCGAGAGATTTGTAAAGAAATAAGAACTGTTTCTTCTCATTGACATCGGGGACTTATAACATGGTGGATGTTTATAGGGACCCATTATTGCACTCATTATTTTTGCTCACTTAAGGCTCCAATTGTTTCAAAAAATAATCCTAACTTCACAATCAGCAGCAACAAAAGTTATGAAGTATAAGAAAAAACAAATAGGCCATTGGACCTAGTAGGTAGAATTAGGACACCATGATGAAGGCAATCAAGAATTTACAAGACAGAGAGAGAGAGAGAGAGAGAGAGTTTCATGCAATGCTAAGCTTTTTCTTTTTATCGTGATCTTTACATCCTGGCGTATTTGTTTATTTTAATCATTTTAACATCTAGCTTATCAAAATATTTTATCATTATCAGTGAAGACAATGTTGTGTGCTGTGTAAACTCGTGATTTCCTTCAACATTATGTCCATATCTTACTTACAAGGCCAGATACCTTGTTTGTTTTATGTTACACTTTGCAACTTTTGCAGCTGCTCCTAATTGTCAAGTTGGAATTTTCTTGAAACAGTGGGGAGCCTTATACATGAGCAAAAATAATAGCTGTAACAATATAAATCCCCAATGTTACAGAGAAGAAACATTTCGTATTTGTTTACATAGCTCTGTGTGTCACATGATCCTGCCCTTTTATCACTATTAGCAAGTTCTGTAAATATGGTTTTATTTTCAGCAAATGTATCCTCATTTAAAGCTCCATTCTGTTTAGGCACATCTGCTTCTCTATTATTGTACAAAATTGTGACATATTTCAGAATGAAGATAACAACAACAACAAGAACAACAGCTAAAATATCTAATTGAGAAGTCATAATTTATTCTTCAAACAGTTGGAACCTTATATAAGCAAAAATAATAGATGTTATAATAGTTCCTTATAAATGTGCACCTCGTTATAAATCTCAGATGTTACAGAGAAGAAACAATTCTTATTTGTTTACGTCTCTCTCTAGGTCATGTGGTCTCACTGTTTTATTACCATAACATCTCCAGTACATGCTTTCATTTTAACCAAAAACATCTTTATTTATAACTCCAATCATTTTAGGCATATTTGCTTCTCATCTATTATCCAACAAGTATAACATGTTCAACAAGTAAGATGTAGTGTAAGTTCACATACTCCATATCATGTAACACAGATATGATAACAGTTTGAAATTCTGTTTACAGTACAGAGTTGGAAGGGCACGATATAATGAAATCAATTGCCTATCAATGTATGTGTCAAGGTCTCACTGCAATATTGTGAAGAAAGACAAAGGATTATACATAATAGATGGTGGGGTAAGTTATGTAATGTAGAGACTCGAAGTTAAAATAAACTGATTACTTCCTTGTAAACATTTGAGTATGAGTGTTTTATTTAATACACATTTTATTATTTAAACTGCTACATGTAACTTTAAATGTCATATTGGCTCGAGGAATAGGCTCAAACCCTTTTTAATGTGTACTTGCTAGATCTAAACAACAGTATAATATAAGAGAAACCAGTGGAGTGAGGTGTGGCATATAGAAACATGCAGTAGAAAACAGTATTCATATTAGCTTTCGAGCTCTTATGCTTTCTCTAGAAAAAGTACACATATTTAGGCAGACAGACACCCAACCACATTCCTGCAGTGAGACTGGCTGTTGATTATCGCTTATTGAGAGCACTTGCCTGCGCAGATGGTGGTGGGGAGGGAGGAGAGAAGAATGCACTAGAACTGAGGGGTTAGTAGGATAGTGTGAAGGAGGTCTTTCGACAGATGACTCAGTGTCTGCACAACAAGACAAAAGAAATTCAGAGGGTAGAGTTTGTAAGAGATAGAGAAAGGAAGTGGGGTTGAAAGGGATGGGAGGAAGGGATAGGAAGGTAGAGATGAAGAGGGAGACAGGAAGGAAGGAGGAAGGATGGAAAAGGGTAGAAGGGAGGGGGGGGGGGGAGAGAGAGAGAATGCATGCCACCTCTGGGGGTGGGGGGAGAGTGCTGGGAGAAGACAGTACATGATCTGGAGTGAAAAGGAGTGGTGGGGACAGAAGAGAGAAGGGAAAAGGTAATGAGGAACTGATTAACGGAGGTTTAGATCAGAGGAATTGCGTGAGTGCAGGATGTGTTGGAGAGGGAAGTCCCGCCTATGTAGTTCAGAGAAACTATTCTGGTAGGGGAATCCATTTGCGCAGTTACTGAAGCAGCTGTTGAAGTCATTTGTGCTGTGGTACACAGCATGTTCGGGAACTGGATGATCAAGTTTGCAGACTGCCACAGTTTGACGATGGCCACTCATGCAAGTAGACAATTGGTTACTTGTCATGCCCACATAGCATGCTGCAGAGTAATTGCAGCATAGCTGATGTAAACTTTTCGGATTTTACACATGACCTTGCCTTTTATTGGGTAGGAAATTCTCTGTCTGGATGGGCCCTGGGGGGCCCAAATGGTATCAAGTGATTGCCACAGCAGGTTATAGGCGTCACGGGATGTGGTTGTGGAGGGGCATGTGGTCAGCCCACTGCTGTTCTGGCCATTGTTAGTTTTTGTGACCGTAACTACTACTTCTCAATGAAGTAGCTCCTTACGTGGTTGTCTCAACGGCTGAGTGCATCCCGCTTACCAACATCCCAAGTGCTAGCCAAGCCTGACAGCACTTAACTTCAGTCATCTGATGGGAACCAGTATTATCAGTGTGGCAAGGCCATTGGCCATTGGAAAGGAAATGCTGTCATATATTAACAACTTATTGAATCATTCACTGTTAAGCTTGAGACTGTTGAGAGTCAGCAAGAGTGCTCCGAGGCAAGAAACCAGAGACACACTGTAGGTACAGGCGTAAATCGTAGCTTTTAGGTTACTCTAGGGAAATAGTAATGGAGGAAACTTACGAACTGCAAATGCTTGGACAGCTGTCCCAGGGTATAAGTCATGATAAAGAGAACTAATTAGTATCTCCACAACCATCTACATGTTGTTGTAAGTAGGCGATAATCATAAACAGGCATTTCTTAGCACATGCAGCAAGAATGACCATTACACCTAAGAATAGCCGCATCAGTAGTTTCACAGAAGTTAGATTGAGAGGGAAAATGAAGAAAACTGCTGAAGTAGAGGCCTCTGCTCATGAGATAGAAGCCTGCGTCTGCAGGGTGAAGCATGGCGATGTAAAACACTGTTGTTCCTTACCGTACTAAGAAGGGCAGTGATGTTTAGCTTTCAGCTGGATGCTGTTGCTACCAAATGTACAGCTTGTTAGTCTGAATGCTAGAAGCAGTCATCCAGCAGAGAAGAAGAAGGGGAAGGATGCAAAATGAAGTTGGTTGGAGGCACCATGAAGGAGAAAAGCCCCATGTTAGACTGGCAAATGACTGTGACATTCCAGTAGTGTTAGTGGGGTGGCTGCAGAAACATTGTGCTGTCAGAATACTTTCTAAAGCCTCAGGTTTTCGTATTCCAAGTATTTGTCAGTCAGAGTGTTGGGATTACGTGTTGCTCAACACCAACCTTGGGTAATGTCCAATTTAAGTCTGTTTTCTCACTTTTAATGTTGCTCTCAAATGTTTGTACTTAATGAAGCACTGGGTGATTCTTCTTCTGTTCTCTCTCATCTATGTTTATAAATGGTCTTCAGTGTAGTAGTTAAGTTGGAATAAAGTAATTGAAACTCTAGAATTCCTTGAGTCTCCTATAATATTGTGAAAGGATAGTTGCTACATATAGTGGAGATGCCGAGTCAGATAGGCACAACAAAAAGACTGTCGCAAAGTTGTTTTGTTGTCCACATCTTTGACCCAGCATCATTGCTATATGGTGAGTAGCAATTATCCTTTTCATAATATTGTCTTCATTCCATCCTGACTTTTCGATTGTTTGAGTCTCCTACAAGTATCCTCCAAGAGTCGCAAAATCCACACCACTTTTAGGTGCTCCCTGTGACAGTGTTTGGTGCTGACCCAAGGAGCTACCTGCTATCACTGGATGTTTGTCTTTCGGCATTTGCTCCTGACTGCTCGAAAACTATGTCTCACCTGAAACTCCCCTAAAGTTCTCATACACTTCATCTAGCCTATATCAGAACATTACAATGCATATGACTTGACTGCAGTACGAGGTGGTGGATGGTGGGTTGGTGTATGGAAGTGTCTTGCTCCTGTGTTGACCAGAAGGAAATGACCCATGGGGTGCAGGATTGGGAGCTGTATGGCAAGGATATTCTGTTGTTCTGGTGCTTGGCAAACCACTACTTTGGTTGATGTGGGTATGATTTAAGGTACAATGTCCCTCATCTCAGGGAGTAATGAGAGGTAGTTGAAAACCTGGTGAAGGGTGTGGTTGAGCTTTTTGTTGATCTTTTCAAGGCCAAGGTGATACTAGCAGATCAGAGGAGTTCTGGTCGGTGGCTGGTTAACAGGTTTACTGGTGTTTCAGGAGATGACACAGCAGATCTGTCTGTGGACTAGCTCGATAAAACCTTATTGACAGACAGTATCCTGTTCACATCGTGCAGTGTTCTACTGCCCACGCAGTTTACAGAATATACTTATCCGTCCCTATTCCAAACCTACTCCGAATGCACCCCATGGGTGTGGTTAACTCCAGTGCAAAATATGTCCCACACACCTAACCATCTCCTATCACAGTCCACTCACTGTCATTTCTTAGCCAATAAAAGGCAGGGCCACATTTAAAAGCAACCATGTTTTGTGTCAGCTATGCTGCAGTTACTACCCAGTGTTCTATGTGGGCATGACAAGTAATCAACCATCTACTCGCATGAATAGTTACCTCCAAACTATGGCAAACTGCAAATATGACCAACCAGTTGCCGAACATTTTGTGCACCACAACACAGGTGACTCCCACAACTATTTCACTAAGGGAGCCATTTGGATACTCCCTGGCAGCACTAGTTTCTTATAACTACACAGGTGGGAATTGTCTCTCCACCATATCCTGCACTTGTACAATCCCCTTGGCCTAAACCTCCATTTAACTGTCTACCACTGCCTCACCTGACCTTTTCCCTTCTCTCATCTGTCTACAGCATTCGTTTCCTGTCCAGATTATGTCCTGCTGCTCCCTCCCCCCCTCCTCCTGCCTCGTGTTGTGTCAAGTGGGCTCTCTCTCTCCCCCTCCCTCCCCCCTCTCTTTTTCCCTCTCCCCTCCCTCCCTCCCCTTTTTCTCTCCCCTCCCCTCTCCCCCCTCTTCTCTCCCCTCCCCCTCTCTTCCCCTCCCCTTCTCTCACTCCCACCTCTCCCTCCCCCTCTCCCTCCCCCTCTCCCTCCCCCTCTCCTCCCAGTCTACCTCCCCCCATCTGCCACCTCCCCTCCCCTCCTCTTACCCGCACCCTCTCCACTTCCCTCCTCACTCCCCTTCCCCTCCCCACTCCTCTCTCCCCCTTCCCCTCCCACCCCCTCCCTCTCTTGCCCCTATCCCTCTTCTCTCACTCCCTCCCCCTCCTATATCCTCCCCTCTCTCACCCCTCCCCATCTTCCCACTTCACCCCTCTCTCTCACCCCTGTCCCCCCTTTCCTTTCCCCTCTATCTTCTGCACTACTTTTGTCTTGGTGTGCAGCCACTGAGTTATCTGTCGAAAGATCTTCCCCACATTAATCCCACTATCCCTCCTTGCCTACCGAGCGGGGTGGCGCAGTGGTTAGACACTGGACTCGCATTCGGGAGGACGACGGTTCAATCCCGCGTCCGGCCATCCTGATTTAGGTTTTCCGTGATTTCCCTAAATCACTCCAGACAAATGCCGGGATGGTTCCTCTGAAAGGGCACGGCCGACTTCCTTCCCAATCCTTCCCTAACCCGATGAGACCGATGACCACGCTGTCTGGTCTCCTTCCCCAAACCAACCAACCAACCAACCAACCTCCTTGCCTTGTGTGTCCTTCTCTACATCCTCAGCACCTGCAGCTGTGCAGGCAACTGCTCTCAATAATCAAAAATCATTAGTCAACCTTTCTATAGTTGTTTGAGAGTGTGCTTGGGAGTTTGTGTGGTTGTGTGTGTGAATATGTGCATTTTTGCTGGAGGAAGGTAAAGAGCTCAAAAACTAGTGTGAATAATGTTTTCTGTTGCGTGTTTACATGTGTGATACATCAGTCCTCTACAGTCCTTATTTTATGTTTTAGTTCATCCAGAAATTTCCCTTGTTGTTATATGGCAATATGCCAGGCAGTGGGTTATAAATTCCTCTTATTGTTTCAATGTGAAAACAAATTGACTTTTTCAACTTTAACTGCCATGCATGCCTTAATCTATATTAGATCCTGCCAAATATATAACTGAAGCTGATTCCTTGTACTGATCTCCTCCTATAGCAGACCGTAGCAGAGTGAGTGGATTATTGACATTTTTTATAAAACTGTGCTTGAGTTCACTCTCATCTCGAGTATTGAATAATTTCTGTGATTCAAAAGTCCTTAACGTTAAAGGCAGATTTCAAAAGAAATGTCCGGAATGTCTATTCCAGTGCCGAACTGTAAATGAAATTCATGAATTTATTAAGTAGCGAACAGACCCAAATCTGAATACAAGAATGTTTTTATTCTGTCTGTATGTTTCTGCAAAATAGAGTACCTTCACTTAAATTTTTAAAAACAATAAAAACTCATAAAAGATGTGTATTCACTATATTTCTGTCTTAAATTACACAATTTTTCGATTTTTTTATGCTTCTTAAATAGCTGTTAAGTATTTTTGTAGAAACTATAGCCCATGTAGGAAGGTGTTATCACACAGTGAAGTGGAGCAGTAGAGAAGTGTGGAGGGGACAAGATTTACATAAGAAAGGCAGTAGAGAGTGGGCAGACAAAGTCTGCATTGCAAGACCTTGTTGCTGTGGGCAACAATCAGTTTCATTTGTTTTGGTTATGTGTTCCATTGATCATTCTCACAGTAACCATTATGATGTGGAATGTGTCAAGTGCATAATAAATGCATACATGAATCAATTTTTTTATGCTTAAAATTTTTATCATGTACCCCATATTATTAAATGGCACAAAACTCATATATTATACCTATAAATTTATTTATTCCTATTCAAGAATTCATGTATGGTCTGTCAAACATTTTATTTCATCTGGTAATTTATCAAAAAGTTTTACAGCAGCATATTTTACCCCTTCCTGTGCCAAATATAGGTAAAGAAGAGGAGAGTGTAAGTCTTTCTTCCTTCTAGTATCATAATCATGAATGTCACTGTTGTTTTTAAAATGGTCCATGTCATTGAGAACAAATTTCATTAGTGAGTAAATGTACTATGAGGCTGTTGTAAGAATTCCTAACCTTTTAAACAGATGCCTAGATGTGCGACTATGAGTCCCACAAATTATTCTAACCTCTTTCTTCTGAACAGTGAATACATTTGCCCAAGTGTTGAGTTACCCCAAAATATAATTCCGTATGACATCAGAGAGTGAAATTGTGCTAAGTATGTTAGCTTACTAATTTCTATATTCTCAGAATTGGCAATTATTCTGATTGCAAAGTTCCTGAACCTAGTCGCTTTAGGAGATCCAAAATATGAATTTTTCCAATTAAGAATCTCATCTATATGTCCACCTACAAACTTAGTATGCTCTACCCTGTCTACTGACTTCTGTTGATGTGTTATTTTTATTGAAGGAACTGTACTCCTTGTGGCAGAAAATTGGATGTACTGTGTTTTTTTTTTTTAAGTTCAGAGCAAGCCCATTTGCAGAAAAGCAATGAACAACTTTTGCAAATTCATTATTTGTATCATTTTCTATTGGAGTTTCTTTTACTGGATAAATAATGATGCTTGCATAATCAGCAAATAGTGTCAGGTTAGCTTCTTGTTTCAGAGAAGGTAGGAAGATCATTCATTTATATCAAGAACAGAAGGAGACCCGGGATCAAACCCTGTGGAACACCTAATGTAATTTCACTCCAGTTACATGAAGTGGCAAACTTCCTTAAATCATCTAAACCATAGAAAGAAACTTTTTTGTTTCCTCTTTTGTAGATATGGCTTAAACCATTCATATGCTGTTCCATTTATACTGTAGAGTTGCAAGTTCTGTAATATAATGTCATGGTTCACACAATCAGATGCTTAGGATAAGTCACAGAAAATTCCTATTGGCGATATTTTACTATTTAAAGACTCTATTACATGGACAGTGAAATTGTATATAGCTGTCTCAGTAGAACAGCATTTTTGAAATCCGAACTGTGATTTACTAAGTATCCCATTACTGTTGAGATGGCTAACCATTCTTGAGTACATTACATTCTTGGTGATTTTTGAAAATGCTGTAAGCAAGGATACTGACCAGTAATTATTGACATATGTGGTGTCCCATTTTTCCTAGAGAGGCTATGACAATGACATATTTTAAACTGTCTGGGAAAATACCTTGAGTTAGTGATGCATTACATATGTGACTCAGAACATCAGTTGTAAATTCTCCACATTGTTTTAATATCTTGTTAGAGATGTCATCTACTCCAACTGAACATTTATTTTTCAAAGATTTAATGATTTTCCTTATTTCATACGAGGTTGTTAGGTGAAAATTAATTTAAGATTTCTCCAAACTGACTCTTCCACGTGCTGCTTGTTTTTTTTTTCTTGAGCTGTTCTCACCAAGTTTTTTACCTACACTTAAGATATGGTTGTTAAATACATTAGCTGCTTGTGTAGTTGTTAAATACATTAACTGCTTGTGTACTGTTGGTTAAAATAGTCTCATTCCCCTTAATAGTAATACTACATACCCCCGTGGTTACTTTTCCTGTCTCCCTTCTAACAACATTCCATATTGATTTGATTTTATTGCCCGAGTTGTTAATTTCATCTCTAACATATGTATCTCTTTATTTTCTGACAACTTCTTTCACTATGTTACAATAACTTTATAGTGTAAAATTACTCCTGGGTCTATACTAATTCTTGCTATCTCATACAGTTTTCTTTTTCTTTCTGAAGACATTTTAATACTTTTAGCAATCCAAGGTTTCTTTGAAAAATGGTGTTACATTTAGTAATTTTTTTGGGCAACAATGTTCAGAAGGGGATATAAACCTATCAAGATATATGTTGCATTTATCATTAGCATTTGGCTCATTATATAGGTACTGGACTGAGCAACCTTACACTGTTACTTAATGGTTTCTGAACTGTACACCCTGCTAGGTTTTGTAAGTTAATCAATTGTGCATCATGGTCTGATAATCCATTTGTCACAGGGAAAGCATGTGTTAGTTCTGCATCCTCTTGCTTTACAAATACATTATCTATTAGAGTGCTACTGTCTTGAGCTATATGTGTAGGGAAATTGATCATTGATTCTAAGTTACATGTCATTAATAACACTTCTTGTTCCCTTTTCCTATCAGAGTTGCTTAGAAAGTTTATATTGAAATCACCACAGATTAATAACTTCTTCTTTCTGTCTGACGGACAGCATAATAGGAAGTCAAACGTTTTTTATGAATAGCTCCCATTCTCCTAATGGGGACCTGTGCACTGTTGCTAATATCAACATACACTAGCTAGCTGTAGTTCACATGCACAAACTTCAGAGTGCTGATCAACACAAAATTTGCTTACTTCTACAGTTCTGTATTTGTACCCTTGTTTTGTGTAAATGGCAATTCCTCCTTTATCCATGCTAGATCTGCAAGTGTAAGATGCTGAATTATACCCATTTGTACTGACACTTTCCATCCCCACAGTTACATGGTGTTCAGACAGACAAAGTATATCAATCACATTCTTATTTTTGAGATCATCTAAACACACTAATAGCTCATCTACTTTATTTTTTGTTTCCCTGATATTTTGGTGAAGTAAGTTGATAGTACCCATAGCTTTATCTCTATTTGCTGTACATATGGCTTCATTTGTACTATTTTTCTTGATTGTTGTCTGTCTGGACTTTGGCTTTAATCTAAAGAACCTGTTTGCCTGGTCCCATTAACCACAGCGATCGTCCCATGTGTAACTGTGGCCCTCCTTACAGTATCTACTAATAGAGAAGCGACCTTGTCTTTCCCCTTCATATTTAGGTGCAGGTGTATTCCCACTTACCAATAGCATCAACTGGAACAACACTTACATGAGATTTTGCCGGTGTCTGGGGCATCCTGTCCAGTCGTGCCTTATAGCAGTGTTTATCCAGAGCCGATCATGGCATAGAAAGAGCTCCACAAACCCCACATTTGTGTTCCCATTTTCTGCTCCTGTTTTATCCAGGTCACTCCTAATGATTTATCTTGGATTCATAGCCAGGCTGTCTCCTGCTCCTCCAATTATAATAACCTGATGTTCCTTCTCAGAGTTCCTGCATAACTGACCTAAGTTTGCTGTCACCTGGCTAAGGCTAGCACATGGTTTCACAAAACTTGTGACCTATTACCCTGCGCCTAATTCGTCCTGAAGCCGCTGGCCTACACCCCTCCCATGACTGCTACCTAGAAGCAGAATTCTTCTTTTCCTATTCTAATTTAATCCCAACCTGTTTTTTCCTTTAAGCTAATATTCTGCTTCAACCTACATTCATCTACATCTGGGTGAGACCCTTCCTACATTGCCTCAGATAGCAAGTAAAACTGATGATGTGTTCAAATATGTGAGTGGAACAACAAATTTTAAAATCTGATTTGATTTGATTTGATTTTTTATTGGTCCAGTTTTATCATACAGCACAAATTGTACAATTGATATTGGACAGGTCAAATATAAGTTACAATAATACGTAGTATAAGCAAAATAGTAGGCAAATTAAAAATAGGTACCTATTACAATTAATTTTGTTACGTATTCAGAAATTCTCTGGCAGAATAGAAACAGTGCTTTATTAGAAATGCCTTTAGTTTAGCTTTAAATATTGGATGAGTAGCATTTTTTATTTCCTCTGTTATCTTATTATGTAGTATTACACCAATGTTAATTATGCTCCTCTAATAGGTGGTTGTTCTGTGATATTTTTGATGTATATTTGATTTCCCTCTGGTACCATAGTTGTGTACATTTTTGTTCTGTAGCAGTTTGCTTGTTTTCAGGAGGTAGTCCCTAGTGAACAAGACAGTTTCATAAATGAATAAACTTGGAACATTTAGAACACTAAGCTCAGTAAAATGGGATTTACAGGAGTCCATCTTTTTAAGGCCACAAATTATTCTTAGAGCCCTTGTTGCATTCTAAAAACCTTTATACTATGAATTGAGTATCCCCAGAAAACGATCCCATATTGGACTAGTGAGTGGAACTGTGCATAGTATGCCTGCAGTACTGTTGTTTTGCTTGTTGTAGCCTTTAAAATTCTTAGGCCATAGCACACAGATTATAGTTTTCTAGACAAGTTATTTATATGTGTGCCCCACTTTAAGTCCTGCTGAACCAATAGACCCAAAAATTTTGTGACACTTACATTTTCTAGGGTATCATTTTTTAATTGTGCTTGAATAGACATTTGATTAGTTGGAGGAATTAAATGAAAATCGACACACACAGTTTTTTATCTATTTATAATGAGTTTGTTTTTTTGTGAACCACTCAGAAAGTCTTTCCATAGAACTTTTTGCTGTGGACTGCAAAGTTTCTGGATTGGATCCAGTGAGCAATATGCTGGTGTCATCGGCAAACAGGATGGTTTTTGTGGGACTCGTATATTCAACTAAGCCATCCACATAAATCAAGAAGAGTAATGGACCTAAGATTGAGCCCTGCAGTACACCAAGTTTTATTGTTAATTCGCTAGAAAGTAAGGAGTTGTTTCTTATTTTATTAATTTTGTTGAATTCATACTGAAGTGATACTTTCTGCCTGCAGTTTTTTAGGTATGAAAACAACCAGCTATGTGCTACACCTCTTACTCCTCGTCTTTCTAATTTTTCGAGCAGAATGTTATGGTCCAGGATATCAAAGGCTTTTGATAGATCTAGAAAAATACCTGCAGCTAATTTATGTTGATCAAGGGATTTTAAAATGCAGTCTAAGAATTCGAAAATTGGTGTCTGTGTAGATTTAGACTTTCTAAAACCGTGTTGTTGTACTGTAAGTGGTGCATATTTATTTATGAAACTTAGAAGCCTGTCATAGAAGAGTTTTTCTAGAATTTTTAAGTAGAAACTTAACAGTGACACGGGTCGGTAGTTTGATATTTTTTTCCGAAGACCCTTTTTTTTAGCATTGGTGTAACTTTTGCTATTTTAAAAACATCTGGAAATACACCAGTTTTTAAAGAGAGGTTGAAAATTTTTGCCAAGGGGTTTTCTATGTGGTGAGCACATGTTTTTAATATGAAATCAGGTACTTCATCAAGACCACTTGACATTTTATTGCTTAATGATTTAATTTTACTTATAATTTCATTGGGGTTTGTTTCATAAACATACATAGAAGCAGTCAAGATCACTGACTTGCTGGAGAAACTTGGGACTGGTCCTTGATAGTGTACTTGAATGAGGTCTTCAGCCAGTGAAGTGAAGTATTCACTGAATTTTTCCACTATCAAATTTGGGTCTGTGACTTTTGAGTCTTCTAGTGTTAATGATACATTCTTTTTCTTTGGAGCTGAACTACAAGTTTCTTTCTTTATAACTCTCCACGTGGATCTCATTTTGTTAGATGAGTTTCTTATCAAATTGTCATTCCACATAATTTTTGCCTCTTTGACTACTCTACCATAGATTCTTTTGTAGGCTTTTGAATAATCAGTAATAATGATCAATCGGGTCAGTATAACTTTTACTGACATCACAGAACTTTATTTGTTTTTTTCACAAAGATGGCAGAGCCACCATGTTTGGAAAACTCTCGGCTAAAATGACTTGCTAATCTATATCCTGAGATTGAGGTTAATTTTACTTCGGCATTTCATAGCCAGTGTTCAGTAATGCAAATTGTATCTACATTTAGTGCATACTGGAGTAGTGCTTCCAACATGGAAATTTTATTTGTGAGTGACTGAACATTATGGTGTACGATAGCAAACCCTGGGTATTTAGTAACTTTAGTGGAAATGGTTTCTGATTCTTTATCCAATGGCATTTCTAATACAGCACTTACCCTAAAAATTTTCAGTACCTTTCTTGTGTATGGCTTCTGTTTTCTGGTGGCAATCAGTAGGTTAGTTAACTTCTGGAGCTTGTATAAGTTTTGCTTCATCCACATCTGACCTCTTCAGTTTAAACCATTTCGTAATTTTCGTTTGGCTGATGACTTGATTGTTTGTTTCTCACCTAATTGGTTTAAACCACACTGTTTGGCAGATGGCACAGCTTGTAACTTGTCTAAAGCACTTCTTAATCTCCGTTTGTTTGTCACTTATACTTTTTTCTTCACTCTTCTTTGAGATGCGAGTACATATTTTTTCAGCTAGTAATTTCTTTCCATTAGTCGTCTACACGAGACATGAGCTGACTATGTTGTGTATGTTGCTCCACAGCTATAACCTCTGTGACGGCAGAAGGTGAAAACAGCTGATGCGGCTTTGTGAAGACTTTTTAAGTACAATTTTTCTCAAAAAAATGATCGTCTAACGATACAATCATCAAAATTGGTTACAGTGTTTATCATTTTAGTAAAAACTGAACAATATTATTAGTAAAAAATGTAGTAACAACCAGATTAACTTCAAGCAGAAACCAAAATTGCTATACTTGATTGACAACTGCTTCTACTACATAGAATTTAAAAAAAAATGTAAGTTTATATTTTGTGTGTGTGTGTGTGTGTGTGTGTTTTACTGTAGTTGAATGTAAATCACTGTGTGTAAAAAAGAATTACTTATCACAATTCTTTAAAATTATAGTGGTTGGGGGGAGAGATGATGTGAATTGTCCAGATCTGAAGTAATTATCATTTAGCCGCAACAAAACTTGTCCATAAATGCGCACAGGTATAGATGCGTACACGTTAAGAACATTGTGGCATTCAATAAATGTTAATTCCTGTTAGTTTGGGTGCACGTCGTGGTATTTACCTTTTCTCCCCAACGATGTACAACAACATGGCTGCGGCGGCTATTCTCTCTTCAGGTTGACTTCATCTCCAAAAAGGTCCATTTAAAAATGCAAGCCCTTGTCACATTGGGAAGTAGAAAATAAGGTGTAGCTAGGTACGAGAATGAAAACTTGTGTCTTCTGCATATTGTAACTTTTAATTAAAAGAATACTGGTAGAGTGCAATTACATACGTCTTTATTGCACCAGCTCAAAAGACCAACAAGACACCGAGATATATATACGAGGGCGGTTCAGAAAGTAACCTCCGATTGGTCACAGTGCGGGTTGTGGGGGGAGTAGCGACGCCATCTGTGCGTTCACGCACTCAACAGGTCAGTTGGCATCAAGCCGTGGTCGAGTGAACGCCGTACCTGCGCTAGTTTAGTTTTTGTGGCAGTTTGAAATGTGTGCTGCAATAGAAAACCCCGCCAAATGTGAAGTGCGTGCTGTCATAAGGTTTTTTACAGCCAAAGGATATTCTGCAGCAGCTATTCATCGTGAGCTTTGTGCCGTGTACGGACCAAGAGTTATGAGTGAAGGAGTTGTCCGTGAATGGGTACGTTTATTTAAAAGTGGACGAGAAAACGTTCATGATGAAGGGAGGAGTGGTTGACCATCATTGGTGACTGACGAACTCGTTCAGACAGTTGATGCAAAAGTTCGTGAAAATCGACGTTTCTCAATGTCAGAGTTGTCTACTGGTTTTCCACTGATTTCTAAGACTCTCTTGTACGAGATAGTGACAGCAAGATTGGGTTACCGTAAGTTCTGTGCACGATGGGTGCCCAAAATTCTTACCGACCACCACAAAACTCAAAGAATGGCCTCTGCATTAGACTTTCTGTCACGTTATGAGGACGAAGGAGAACCATTGTTAAACAGAATCGTGACCGGTGACGAAACCTGGATTAAGTACGTGAACCCTGAGACAAAAGAACAATCAAAGATGTGGGCACATTCAAATTCACCTACCAAACCAAGAAAAGCCTCGCAAGATTTTTTCTGCCAGAAAACTGATGGCAACGGTGTTTTGGGATGCCAAAGGGGTGTTGTTGGTTGAATTCATGGAACGTGGTACGACCATTAATCAAGACGTGTACTGTGAAACAATAAAAAAGTTACGACGGGCTATACAGAATAAACGCCGTGGTATGCTGACTTCCGGTATCGTTTTTTTGCACGATAACGCCCGTCCTCACTCTGCTCGCAGAACAACGGCCCTTCTTGAGTCCTTCAAGTGGGACGTTATCAACCATCCACCTTACAGCCCAGACCTGGCGCCAAGTGATTATCACCTCTTCATGCATTTGAAGAAATGGCTCGGGTCACAGCGGTTTGATGACGACGAAGAGCTCAAAGATGCGGTGACAGGCAGGCTCCAGGCACAAGCAGGTGATTTTTATGCAGAAGGAATTTCAAAGCGTGTGAAGAGATACGATAAGTGCCTCAATCGCTATGGAGACTATGTAGAAAAATAGTGCAAAGATGTAGTTGTAAGATGTATATATTAAAATATTTTTATTTAACTTGGTGTATTTTTTTAAATCAACCGGAGGTTACTTTCTGAACGGCCCTCGTATATATATAAACAAAGATGATGTAACTTACCAAACGAAAGTGTTGGTATGTTGATAGACACACTAACAAACACACACACAAAATTCAAGCTTTTGCAACCCACAGTTGCTTCATCAGGAAGGAGGGAAGGAGAGGGAAAGACAAAAGGATGTCGGTTTTAAGGGAGACGGTAAGGAGTCATTCCAATCCCGGGAGCGGAAAGACTTGCCTTAGGGGGAGAAAGAGACAGGTATACACTCGCACACACACATATCCATCCGCACATATACAGACACAAGCAGATATATATACATAAAGAGGTACATAAAAATCGATAGTTTTGTTTTTAAATTTTCTGTCAACGTAGATGTAATCATACCTCCCTATGATATCTCTGCCACGTGGGGATGGTGCGACTTTTTATTGATATGTGTAGGTCATTTAAAGAACCTACACAATTGCAACCCCCCCCCCCCCTCCCTTGTCACCCCTTACCCCTTACCCCTCCCCATTTATTATATACTGGAGTGATCCATATCACTGGTCGCTGGATGTCAGTATGCAGTGGTGGTGCATTAACACCATTTAACTTTTCTGTGCCTTAAACTCTTGGCCTGCCATTGTACTGAGACCTTCATTTGTGCCCAAGTTTACCTCATGTACTCTCAGAACATGCCATTACATAATGTTTGTATCTAATTTTGTTTAATGTACACTTTACACATTATTACTACCGCTATTTACAAAATAATAAATGAATAAATAAAGGTTGCATCAACAGGCACATTTGAATTCAGAGTCTGTAGTTTGATTATTGGAATTTAACTGCTGCTATTGCGGCATCGTCCAGAGTGCTCACCTCACATGAAATATGGTGCAGGCGCACTTGAGTTTGTTAATGCTGCTGTTAAGTTGAACTGTCCATGAATGTGCTACAGTTTCACTTGTTTACCAAAGTCAATAAAAGTGTTCATCCCTTTGCTGGAACATGGTGTGCTGAGGCTTGTGCATAGTGGAACCATTGATACTGTGGTGAGGAGGTTCATCATTTATGGCCCAGGCATTTGTTCCTCTCATAATCCACATGTTTCAGTGGTTGAACCAAGCTCACGCTGTCAGCATTCTGAGGCAATTGAATGGATTCAACGTAAGTCTCCAATGCCCTTATTCTTTTCCATACCACGTCTGTGGTAGAATGCTTTGTCGATACTCAAGTCCACTGATGATACTAATGTTTGATACTCTTCAGCACTGGCACACGGTTTTTACAGGAACACACCATTTAATTGCGAGTTTCAAACCTTCATAAAATGTTCGTTGCATATTTGGTGTTATATTCAGCTCTACATTACATCACAGGCTGCCACGTAATCGTGACTTATTTAGTTTCATAATCGAAAGCAGTCTTTCATGCATTTATGTTGATCAAAACATTGTTATCACGTTTGCAATCTCATTATATGGACGTGGAATGTTGAGCTTCGGGACAGTTTCAACACAGATGGATTTGGCTTATAAACGGGAAATACGTTGCAGATCGATAAGCTCCATCTGCAGTTGCCCAGGGGCGCTTTAAAATTAAATGCAAAACGGTCTCTAAAAGAGATCACAAGGAAATTTAGAACTGGCAGTGCGCTCAAATGTTTGGAAAACTATTTCTGTAATTCTTTTAACGAGACAGAAGTTTGTTCAAATTCATGTTTTCTTTAACACCAGTGAGTTTAGGGAAATGGACGGTGTTTTTTTTTCATAATTTATCACCCGCACAATGCTATTTTTTTAAACATATCCCCGTCATATCCAAAATAGATTATTTCTCACCTTGCAATATCTTACTGTGGGCAGTGTGCAGTCAAATCCACGTAAAATGCAAAGTCTTCAGCCCATCCTGGGTGTTCCAATTTTCTTTCCTCCTTTCATTTTTCTTTCATAAATTTAACAATAGCGGGTTTCAATTTGAAAAATCGTTTCAGGCATGCCCCTTGACTTAACCAACGTACTTTGAAATAATATAGTCCAGTTACAAAAGACCTGACACCCCTTTAATTTCCTGAACGGTTACAGATATCGAAACGAGGTTTCGTGCAATTGATAGTACCCTGAGGGGCACTGTTTTGTATGGATAATGCCCTGATATCAGGCATCAACCGAGATGTTGATACAAGTATGATTTTTTTTAATGGAAATGTATACTTTTCATAACTATATTCAGTAGGTCTTGGAAAGGCAGTTGCGATGATATAGCGCTTTTATTACTGACACTGAAGCCTTTCGCAAGAGAATCCGAGAAATGCACTAAAACTGGGAAGCAATGAGGCGAGAGTAGGCCATTGCTGTGAAATAACACCAAGCTCTCAGACCAGACTCAGCCGTTATATGCCGATGCAGCAAGGCACGCCTTCGCTGCTAAAATAAAACCTCATTTTGTATACGACCTAGAAACACCTACGATTTTTTTTGTGAGACTATGGCATATGCTAGTTTCTGGCGTATCAGATGGGACTAAGGAAAGCTGTTTCAATTGTACATACTTTTCCAGGTTTTTGTTGGAACAACTACAGTTTTTCGAGCAGTTTTTCATTACTATTTTCACAGAATTTTCTTGACATTCGTCTCATAATAGCGTGTCTAACTTTTGCACATTGGTGTACATGTCAGCATGCAAGAAATTATGAATCATAAATGATCTGCTGACAGACAACACAGTTTTGTTAGTTCTGGGGCACAGAGAAGTAAACAGTCGAAAAGCTTAATACAACGATGTAGACTGGCATGACCATGTTTACAATGTAATATCTGATTCCGGATGACTCAGTTTTAGAATATTTCTCTCATTCTTTTGCAAGGAGTTTCTACTACAAAATTAACAAGCATTGTATCACTGCAGTCGTCTTCTCATGCGCTTTCGGATGCCGTTAAGAAAGTATATCATTCTCTTTAAAAAATTATACTTGCCTCATAATCACGATCGATACAAAAGTGAAGATTGTGTATTACACACCAAATTACGTGTCCCTTAGCGTGCTATCATTGGCCCAAAACCTAGCTTCGGTATCTAAAATCATTCACGAAATAAAAGGGGTATTACGTCGTGCATGACTCATCCTGAATATACTCCCTTTGTCAGAAATGTTACAGGACAGATTAAAAAAAATATAGAAAATTGTACTTCAGTTACCAACGTTTCTGGAGGTCTTGAAAGAAAGCAGGGAAATTTTCAACTTCTATGCTTGTAAGCTCATTTGTCACAGGCTGTCGTATGTATGTGATATCTTGATGGAGTTTTCTTTCAGTTGCATTCTTGAAAGGGCCTCGCTGCAGTTGCTTAATCATCGTCCACATTTCACTAGGGTTTTCCCAGCTTAACGCATATCTTATTTTTCACTCTTTGCTCAGAATCAGCATCGATTGTGTCACCAAAACTAATGCGCCAAGAATCCAGACAGGGTGTTGCTAAGCACAGCCTTGCCACATAGTGAGTTTCACGGAAACACGTGCAAGGTCATTTCGAGGACACACACATTAACATGAAAGCAACATTTGTTCCCTTTTGGTATTGCAAGCTCAGAAATAAAAAAAAGCCTGTCCTGGAACTTTTTCTGCGAAATGGATTAGTCTCCATACTTTTCGTACAGTTTCACTGAAACAGTTATACCTGACGGCATAGTAATGTATTCTACTTCCGAATATTTGCTACTTGATCCATCAATGTCATCACGTCAGCTACGTCTGCTAATTTAAAACAAAGTGCTTTTTGATGTACAGAACACAGAATCTCGTCTGCTAATCTTTGTAATTTCTGGTTCTTTCCTCGTCAACTAAAAAAATGGTTCAAATGGCTGTGAGCACTATGGGACTTAACTTCTGAGGCCATCAGTCCCCTAGAACTTAGAACTACTTAAACCTAACTAACCTAAGGACATCACACACATCCATGCCTGAGGCGGGATTCGAACCTGCGACCGTAGCGGTCCCGCGGTTCCGGACTGTAGTGCCTAGAACCGCTCGACCACCCCGGCCAGCCCGTCAACTAAATCTTTAAATTCTATCTGAGTGGTGTGTAATGTTCCATAGGAAATTTCTGCTACTCATATATTACTGCGACTGCATTATGGATATGGAGAATTTCAACCTTCTGTTCTCGTTCCCATCCACATCTTGTGACGATAGATCACTAGACTGCCTGTTTTTGTGCGAATAACCACTGGACCAACTTCCTTTATACCACGAACAAATAGCGAAGGATAAACAGTGCTTACACCAAGACCCTGGCGAGCTGAAGAAAGCCGTGTCGATCAAAAGAAGCCTCATCAAATGCTGGAAGGAAGTGTCGCATCGCTCTGCTGTATGAAATGTGGCGCTATACCGAGAGGGACCGAGCAAAGGCAAGACGTACCAAACAGTGACGAGACAGACCGAACCTCGGAGCGCTTGGAAGCAGCACATTGTGCAAAAGTGAAATTTTGCACGACTTGGTCGACCATGGTGTATAACAACTGACGCTCGGAAAACTGATATTTGATCAGAATAGCAGAGCCGAATTAGACAACGTGTGAATATGATAGTGAAAATGGGCCTCCGATATCTGGCGAGCTATGCGGGCGCGCGCGGGCCGCTTAGCGCTTACCTCCTCGCGGGACAGCGTCTCGTGTGGCCAGCGCGTGTCCAGGTCCTGCAGCAGGCGCAGCAGGATGCGAGTGTCCAGCGGCGAAGACAGCGCCTGCCGGCAGTAGGACGTCCAGCGCACAGCGGCCAGCTGCAGCTCCGTCACGTCGCCCTGGATTGCGTGTTGGTGCTGGATCGTCTACGCCACATGCGGCAGCTCGCCGCTCCACTCCCACGTCGGGCCCTGCGGGCACATCGCCGGCACCCGTCACTACAGACAATCTCACAGGACAAAATATCAGCCACCCCCTCAAAAAAGCTCAACTCGTCGCTTTGGAGCTCTGAAGGTGGCAGGGGTAAAATACAGGGAGCGAAAGGCTATTTACAATTTGTACAGAAAGCAGATGACACTTATAAGAGTCGAGGGGTATGAAAGAGAAGCAGTGGTTGGGAAGTGAGTGAAACAGGGTTGTAGCCTATCCCCGATGTTATTCAATCTGTATACAGAGCAAGCAATAAAGGAAACAAAGGAAAAGTTCGGAGTAGGTATTAAAATCCATGGAGAAGAAATAAAAACTTTGAGGTTCGCCGATATTGTTGTAATTCTGTCAGAGACAGCAAAGGACCTGGAAGAGCAGTTGAACGGAATGGACAGTATCTTGAAAGGAGGGTATAAGATGAACATCAACAAAAGCAAAACGAGGATAATGGAATGTAGTCTAATTAAGTCGGGTGATGCTGAGGGAATTGGATTAGGAAATGAGACACTTAAAGTAGTAAAGGAGTTTTGCTATTTGGGGAGCAAAATAACTGATGATGGTCGAAGTATAGAGGATATAAAATGTAGACTGGCAATGGCAAGGAAATCGTTTCTGAAGAAGAGAAATTTGTTAACATCAAGTATAGATTTAAATGTCAGGAAATCGTTTCTGAAAGTATTTGTATGGAGTGTAGCCATGTGTGGAAGTGAAACGTGGGCAATAAATAGTTTAGACAAGAAGAGAATATAAGCATTCGAAATGTGGTGCTACAGAAAAATGCTGAAGATTAGATGGGTAGATCACATAACTAATGAGGAAGTTTTGAATAGAATTGGGGAGAAGAGAAGTTTGTGGCACAACTTGACTAGAAGACGGGATCGGTTGGACATGTTCTGAGGCATCGAGGGATCACCAATCTAGCATTGGAGGGCAGCGTGGAGGGTAAAAATCGTAGGGGGAGACCAAGAGATGAATACACTAAGCAGATTCAGAAGGATGTAGGTTGCAGTAGGTATTGGGAGATGAAGAAGCTTGCACAGGATAGAGTAACATGGAGAGCTGCATCAAACCAGTCTCAGGACTGGAGACCACAACAACAACAACCTGTGTAGGACTTCTGCCAAGCTGTCATGTTACCCTCCACCGCTCTGAAGTATGTCATGCCGGCCAAGTGGTGGGTACACCTTCTGATCAAAAGTGTCCAGCATCTAGTAATGGACATAAAGGGCACTGCGCACACACACCAACCGACCGACCAATTTCCTGTACAGCCTACACACTTTACGACCTACTTTACTGAGTGACTACAGGGACAAAAGATGAACTTCTGTTGGTCGGCTGGCAGGGCAGCGCTACACATAACATAATTTTTTGGGTGGAGTGATTGGGGGAGGGAGGGGTTGGGTGAAATTGTGACGGAGATCATGCGAAGGGCTGGTGGGTCGGCTGTTGGCTGTGTGTGTGTGTGTGTGTGTGTGTGTGTGTGTGTGTGTGTGTCCCTTTATTACTCATGGGATATGACCACCCTTTAATTTATGATAGCTGGAATTCTGCTGGGGACATTTCCAGTGAGGTGCATGAATGTCAGTGAGGGAATGACAGTCTGTTCTTCTTCAAGTGCTGAAACCAGAGGTGGTAGTGATGTTGGATTCTGGAGCGAAGTCGATCTTTTAACACTTCCCAAATGAGTTTCATTGGGTTCAGGTCGGGACACTGGGCAGCATAGTCCATTTCAGGAATATTGTTATTCACAAACCACAGATACTGCCGCACAACAGGGTTTACTATCACGCTGAAACAATTATAGTCTCCGAAAACGTCCTGTGCTGAATGCAGCCTAAAGCTCCACAAAATGTCTTCATATAGTTCTGCATATAGCGTTTTCCTAAGTGCAATGAGGGAACGACACCCTAAGCACGATAAACAGCCCCATATTGTAACATCATCTCTTCTGTACTTCTGTGTTGGAATTACGCATGATGGCAGGCATTCTACAAACCCTTTCATTGGATTTCCAAAGTATGTAGCATGGTTCCTCACTTCAAATCACCCCTTTCCAGTGATACACTGCCCAATGGCGTCATTCTTTACATCACCCCATGTTTTGCTTAGCACTAATTACAGAAATTTGTGGCTTGACAGAAGCTGCGTGACCATCGTACTCCATTCCATATAACTCTCATTCATTGTGCTAGCTGGACTACTGGTAGTACTTTGGAACACACGAGTGATCCCTTCCACTCATTTTTTGCGGTTTCTTACAACCACCGTCTGCTAGGGTTGGAGGTCCTGTCCGTCAGTACGTGATGTCTGCTTCATCTAGGTTTAGCTGTTAAGTTTCCTCTCCACTTCCACTGCACACTCCCATCGCTAGCAGTCGACTTGGGCAGCTTTAGAACGTCTGAAATGACCCTGATGGATTTGTTACTCTGGTGACATCCAGTCACTACGTTCGAGATCACCGAGCCCTCGTGAACAACCCATTTTACAGTACTGTTTCTCTGCTAATAAGACAATGGCTCCCACCTCCAGTTACCCTGTCAAGTCTACCTCTCGTGACATATAGTCGCCAATTCCGCATCACATAGCGGTGTCCAGATACTTTTGATGAGATGGTTTATGTGCCAGTCAGTTATAAGGAACACCGCAGTAAGAAGGCTCTACATGGAGAAGTGACAGGATTGCAGTTAGTAGTAATCGTGTTTGGACTCTCCTGTGATCAGATCGTGAGTGCAGTCCACCGATTTGTTGATGTATCAAGACAGTAATGGTAGATCTCTCGCAGCCATGTAGTACGGCGTAGGAGCAACACTAGTAAGAAGACTTTAGCTGACATGGACCAGAGACAATTGTCATACACTACCAGATACAATCGGTTTCAAACATGACAAGGAATTGCTGCTCACAGCGAATGCTTTGGATCACTCTAAGTCACGTAGAACTGATACCAGACGGTTGTGTGACACTCCACTGCTGACCTAATTCAGGACAGTGCCTCTTTACAATGAAATTCTGTGTATGTGCCACTCAATTATCCGAAATTTGCGCTGTAAGATAGGTTGACGAGGTAATAGGACATGTACATGTGTTAAGACATTAGGCAGTAACTTGGATGGTACTAGAGGGAGCTGTAGAAGGTAAAAACTGTAGGTGAAAACAGAGATTGGAATATATGCACCAAATAATTGAGGACATTGTTCTTCTGAGATGAAGAGGTTGATTGGTGTATCATTGTGGATTGTCTACAAGGAATGGTGGACCACTCACAGTCATGTAACACATGTTAAGAGCAGCCATTGTTAAAACACCCTAACCGACAGTGACTAGTGACGGATGTCACACCTCGCCAATGACAATATTTTTCCAACCCGACAGAAATTGCTGCAGTCATTCAATGCAGACACGGATCCACAGTAGGATCCTAATGGGGGGGGCTCTCAGTTTCTTACTTTCTCACCTCTCCCACCGGAAGGATCCAGGACTGAAAGAATGCAACAAGTTTCCAGCGAACCAACGTTGCGAATGGAACTGCATGCCATGGACTTTCGAAACGAGGTACTTCGCAAAAGGTCATTGCTCTCAGCGGCATGTGGAGTTGGACGTCTTTAATTGGACAAACAACACAGTATCTGGGCAGTAGTTGACTGGAGTGCAATCATGCCATACTGAAGAGTGGAAGTTGTGGATCAGGCCGGAGGTGGTTCTGTGATGTTTTGGGGCAGTTTTCGCACCGTGACTTGCGACCATTCATTGCCATGAAAATAAACCACGATATTCATCTCTACATTATCTGTAATTAAGCATTACCCCTCTACATTTTGATATGGATATGCTGTGGACCCTCCCGTCTTCCAGGATGACAGCAGCCATTTTCACAGGGTTGTATTCTTATGTTCCTGGTATGACAAAACACTCTCACTCCTCTCTGCAGATGACAGCTCTTGCAGGGGTGGATTCGTCAAGTGGATGTGGCATACCTGAAGAAAGTTCTGGAGCACATCATTGTGTGGAACTGAAATATATACCAAGCGAAAATTTGAGAAGTATAAATTAGAAGGACCGAAGATTTGGCTTCCTTTCAGCATCATCATGACTAGAGACTGTGCATAAACTGAGATGTGTGAAGGGTGTGAAGGGAAATCGGTGTATGCTTTTCAAAGGATCTATCCATGCAGTGACCTGAAGTGGTTCAGGGAAGCCACGAAAATCTGATCTCAGTGTGGGGCGAGTATTTGAATCCACCGTCCTCCCCAGTACGAGACCCTTACCTTCATCACTACGCCACTTCAAACGATCAGAAGTTGGGGAGAATTTGATCCTTTCAGATGAGGTACTATCGAAGAAGGTAGTAAAGTAGAGAGACGGGATACGAAACAAGGAGGTACTGAAAAAACAGCCGGCCGCAGTGGCCGAGCGGTTCTAGGCGCTACAGTCGGGAACCGCGCGACCGCTACAGTCGCAGGTTCGAATCCTGCCTCGGGCATGGATGTGTGTGATGTCCTTAGGTTAGTTAGGTTTAAGTAGTTCTAAGTCCTAGGGGACTGATGACCTCAGATGTTAAGGCGCATAGTGCTCAGAGCCATTTGAACCATTTTGAAAAAACAAGTAGGCCCTATATTAAATCTATGGGAAAGCCTTACCAGTAGAATGGTTACGTTAATGGAACATTTGCCACGCAGGCCGCTAAAATTAATTTTGCGCTGGAAGGAATTAGAAATGGAAAAAAGTAATGTAGGTGTAGACAGATACTAGAACACGTGTCCTAGTACAAAGAAATTATAAACTTGGTGTTCTAGATACGTTGAAACAGACTTCGAGCGGTTGTAGATGGTATCTTGAGGAATACGTTGCGGGTAGAAACCCGTGTTGGGGAACGTCGTTCAACGACGCTAGAGCGC
This sequence comes from Schistocerca americana, assembly GCF_021461395.2. Taxonomy (NCBI): domain Eukaryota; kingdom Metazoa; phylum Arthropoda; class Insecta; order Orthoptera; family Acrididae; genus Schistocerca; species Schistocerca americana. The sequence continues at coordinate 12,286,373 of NC_060125.1, read as the reverse complement.
GCCGATGTTATAGGCGCTGGCAGCAAACGTGACTTTGCACGCTGACGGACGGTAGGCAGAAAGTCTCTTAATGTTGTTTGTTTATTCACTGATCGACTGATTACCGCGACCTTCAGTGGAGAAGGTGGAGCTAGCTGCTGCTTAGAACGGCTTTGTTTCCTATGAATACGATGCTCTGGTGCTTCGGTTGGTGGCGGTTTCTGACACGAGTATCCACCCGCAGTTTATTTTTCTCCTGGAACCCTCTAAAATACAGGAGAAAAATAAACTACAGATGGAAACCCGTGTCCGAAACAGTCATCCACCAAGGCAACAGAACATCGCATTCATTGGAGACAAGGCCTGTCTACGCAGCAGCTAGCTCCATCCTCTCCAATGGCGATCATGGCAATCAGTTGCGATCACTGAATAAGAAATAACATTGCGAGGCGTTCCTCTTACATTTCGTCAGTGTACAATGTGAATTTGCTGCCGAAAGGGTGCCCTAGTGGCAGACATAGGCTTCTATGACTTCGACGTTCTGTAGCTTCGTTGGATGAAATTTCTAGACACGTACTCCTATCCTCCATTTGTTCCTCAAGACACCCTCTACAACTCCTTGAATTTTGTCGCAACATTTCGGGGACACCCTGTAGAGATGAAAAGTAGTGCAGAAGATAGGAAGCGATGTAGGACTCCAAACCAGTCGAAAGACAGATGAATTAAAAAAACAGACAGTACTTTGGATACACAGCTGTACACCAGGATAAACTGAAGCAATACCACGTGGGAAGACTGTGGCTAAGGTCCTAAATTCTAAGCTTGTCAAGCAACGTACAACTGGTTCATGAATCAGTACTGACAATGTTTCGCGTCAATTGTTAAATGTGTGATATAATAACCAGAACATGTTTCGGGACTATGTTATTACTTTATAAAGTGGTATAAAGTAAGGAAGCAAATCGAAGATCGCAATACTACATACACTGAAAACCATGTAATTATATTGTCCTGCATTATACCATACCCTGATTGAGCCGTGCGCGGCTCGTGTTAGTGCCGTTTATTGCTTAACATCTTGTCTTTGCGGTACTGCCGTCCTGTTTCTTATTAGATTTACTGGCGTCACTAAGTTGCTGGCTTGCCTGCCCGTGAGTGGCACCAGTGGCGCTTATCGATAAGAGGACTGTCGTACTATCTTTAGAGCGACCGCTAGTATTTCCGGGTCGTCGTGTGTTGGGACGGAGCAGCAGTGAGGTCCGGACAGCCATGTACCTGTTATTGGAACACAGCATTCTGGACAGCTCAGGAACATATTTAGATAGTTGCATGTATTCTCTGTGGTTATCAAGATTAGTGCTGAACCATCTTTTTTTCTGATTCAGTGCTGGCAGACAGTAATTAACTTAGTTTCATGTAAGTACTGTGTGAATTATGAAATTTTTCCACCACACAGTGCTGCCTGCATATTACTGGATGTTCTGTGAGTAAATTTTCCACTGTAACTGCGAGAAATGCATTCGATTTTCCCCAGATAGTAGCATAGCTATATTGTTAAAATACTTTCCCCGGTTTTCAGAAAGCATGGGTGGTTTTTCAGGAATTCCATTTCTAATCTGTGCAATCGCATTTGAGCAAACTTTTTTATATCCTATTTTGAAATTTAATTCATAGTGTGTCGCACTTCGTAGATTTATACTTAGTCATAGGCTACAGAAGTGGGGGGGGGGGGGGGGGGGGAGGGAGGAGGGGGACGTCAGGGGACAGACAGCAAGGAGTTGCACTTGCCACCAACCCCCCCCCCCCCCCCCCCTCCCTCCCCACCATGAGCGTCTGCGATAAACTTCATCCATTTAAGAATTCTCACTAATTTCTGGATGTGTCCCGCATGTAATTCGTGACAGACTAAATATTGAGTGTCCTGTCAGTTATTTGTGCAATGTTTCATTCGTTATAATAAATACATCATTTGCCTGTCGTTTCGGAACACTGCTGAAACAAAGTACCTTGTGTTGCTTCTTTCGCCCCCTCATACAGCTGGAAATTAGTTGCGGTAATGGACAGTTCCGACTTAGCACCGTGTATACCTGTCTGACAACTGTCCGAAATTTTAAGAACAGCCCTTTCGTTTCTGGACATCGTGACCTTAACAAAATGTCTGAACTTTACCTGTTAAGGCTTGCTGAGACTTTAACAGCAGACAACTGGATTTCATATCCAAAGATTTATTTCATTTGCAGTATGGACAACATAACATCCTATACTATGTGTTTCTTTACTTTTGGTTTATCTGAGGGCAAACAATAATCCTAGGCTAAACACGATGGAAAATTGTGAATATTGAGGTTGAAATGGTGTTTGGATCTTTCTCAACTGCATGGTTGAGAATTTATACGCTGTATGACCCTGTCTCACTTCTAGTCACATAACTTGTGTACTCGAGTTCACGCATGTACACATGATCACTCCAAACCGAAGAGACGAAGACCATTTTGTTTGCATCATTGGCCTTTGATACGTGATTATGGGTATTCATGTCGGCTCTCCAGCCAGATCAGATGATGTTTTGAATCTGGAGCCCCGACATGAATACAACCAATTATTACGCCGGCAGAGATTACGGAATCACATGAAGATCCTCTACGGTGAGGGGACGTTTCAACTTTCAAGGGTATTTCATGAACTTCGTAAGAAGGGGAAATTACTGAGCAACCTCGCTTTTTGGCTGAGATGCTGGAATGAAGTTTTAATACCTAAATTTGCCAGAATTGTTGATTACATTGAGACAAGAATGGCCAACACCATTAAGAAGCGTGCTGGTTTTGCCTTACTAAGGGAGCGCAATAGTTTTATACGCGCACAACTCGATTTCATATCCAAAGATTTATTTTATCTGCATTTGGCAGTTTCAGCGGTGCTTCCGCTGCATCCTGGAATTGGGTCGACAGTTCGTCCTGGGCAATATCAGACTGGGTGTAGGCAAACGCCGTCAGTAGGAAATCTTCGAAAATTCAACGGTTTTCTTCGCAGTCTACACTGATAACACCCGTCGACATGTGATCAGTCTCACAACGAAAGAGTGAACGATGCTATGCCTGCAGTATTGGAACAGGAATTCAATTTTACCCATACACCCAGTGATGTTCCAATTACGGAATACATTTCTGCCGTTGAACAAGTCGTGTCCAGGTTTCCCGACCATCTAGCTGATGAGGTTAGGTAAGAGGTGTCTCAGCTGTGTCAGGTGCCACCCCCGCGAGGTAACATCTCGCTTTAAAGAGCCGCAATCCGGTCCTTCAGAGAAGATTTCGTAATTCCTCCAGCGGACAAGGCCAGTTCAACGGTTCTTCTTTTGCGGGACAATTATGTGCTTAAAATTTATCTCTCTCTTGCACACTTGGCATACCAAAGATTGCAGAACTATCCAACTCACCGTATAAAACCCAAGACTCTCAAGACTCTTCCAGTCATTAAAAGAGACTTCATTATCTGATGAAGTTCTGGGAAAAACGTCGACCTGGTTCTGCAGTCCAGCCGAGATTATACGGTTTGCCTAAGGTAGACAGGAAGTACTTTCTCTTCGGCTTTTTGTTAGAAATTTGGGCACTCCTACTTATAAGTTGGCTAAGTATCTAGCGTCCATGCTCAGTCCCCCTGTCGGAAATTGCTATAATCTTATTTCCAATTCTCTGGTTTTTATTCAACATATGACTTCTGAGTCTCAATCCCAAGAATTGGCTCTTTAGTTTTGATGTTGCGTCTCTGTTTTCCAAAGTTCCTCTTGAGGATTCTTTGCAGTTAATTTGTGAAAAATTGGACGAAGAAACAACAAGCTTTGTCGCCATGTGTTGATGTTGACGTATTTTTTTACTTAATGACAAAAGTTTTAAACAAACTGAGTGGCTATTGGGAGTCCATTATCCCCCGTGGTCGCCAATTTGTGGAAGATTGAGGACATTGCAACATGGTTCTTTAAACCAACTTGTTCATGGAGATACGTCGACCATACGTTTATGGGATGGCCATTTGGGAGGGATGTTCTGGATCGTTTTCTGTATCATTTTAATTGTGTGCATCCCAATATTGAGTTCATTATGGAAGTCAAAGAGGACGGCGAACATCCGTTTTTAGGTGTCTTGGTCCACAGGAGGGGTGATGGGACATTAGGACAGTTTATCTGAAGCACACGAATACGAACAGATATCTTTATCCATCAGGCAGTTATCAATCCTACCAACGCAACGAGGTCCTACTTACATTGGTGAAAAGGGTTTACGCTATCTGAGATGCAGACAGTTTGACGCAAGAACTGGAGACTGGACATTCGCGGGAACTAACAGAAGATACAAGCAAATCTGCGGAATTCCTACATTTTGCGGGGAGCATATCTTCAGAAACAGGAAAAAGTTTAAAGAAGTTTGATATTCAAAGTATTTTCCGTCCACCGCCTGAGACCACAGCTCTGCTGGGCTTAGTGAAGGATAACTTTGGTTCGAGAAAGCCCGGGATCTACACAATTCCCGCAGTTGCGGGAAAGCCTGTATTGGACGAACTATTCGTACGCTCCAGTATCGTTGCGTGAAGCACGATCGGCACGCACATTTAATTCAGCCAGAAAAATCTGAGTGTCTGAACATTGTCTTACTGAAAAATATGAAATGTTGTACGATGAGACAAGTGGTTGACCCTGCGTCGCTGTATTGGGACTGTGTAGTGGAAGAAGCCATTGGAATGCCGCTATCTAACAATACTCTGAATTGAGATAAGAGGTACCCTTTAACTAACAATTAGAACCTTGTTCTGTTTGATGTTAAGAAACACAATGGTCCCTGTTTCGGTCATCAGAAACTGTCAGTTTTTTATATCTATTGTTCCCACGAGCTTTCACCACCTGTGCGCTGTTGTGCCTGTCGCTAGAGGGCAGTTGTGTTCGCGCACGCGCGGTGGACCCACGGTCGATGGATATTTGTGTTCCGGCTGATAGTGCGACGGCTCACAGCCATAGTATTGTGACCAGATGACGATGTGTTCCACCTGGAGACCTGACATGAAAACAACCAATGGGGACGTTTACGGAACCTCAAATGGTGATTCTGCTGACCAATTGTATAGTTGTTTTTAACTATTATTCTATGTTCACATTCACATCAAGCATGTCAGAAGATGTACTGCTGATATACTCATGAGGTACGCTTACTTTCAAGGTACAGCTGCCATCTACATTTGAATAATGTTCGCTGTGTAGCTGTCAAGCGTTTGAGACAGGATAGGCTGTGTGTACTTCATGTGAAACTTATTTCTGCTGCCAAGGGTATTTAACTCCACTGGACGCTCTTTGTTGCTTCCGTACAAGGTAAAACAAAATTAACCACTCTGGAGCAACCCATACTCTAGCTACGCTACATATAAATCTGACCACAACCAACATTTCATTGGGGAGTTGGCAGTATTTCTAACTAGTCAAAATCAGCCTCTGATTATCACAAGAAGCAACTGCATGGAAAAAAGCGGGAATTTCAGAACATCCTTTAGTTACATGATTTGGCCTCACCAAACACCTGTAGTACTTTACTCGGAAGAAACACAGCAGTATGATGAATCTCACAGGATACTGAGCTACAAGCATGTGAATTGGGCATTGTTCAAGGAAATGCTTGAAAAGTCGTATCCCACAAATTCCCAAAATTACACAAAGCAGGAAACTTGTTGAAGCTGTCAAAGCCCTTACCACCGCAGTTCAGGATGCAATAGCAGGTACCATTACAGTACTTATACCACAAGAATGCTCAATGGCCCTGCTCCCAGAAATACAGGGGCCGATGTCAATGAGAGATCATCTCGGGAGATACTGGCTGTACAAACAGAATATTAGCAGGCTCCAGGAGATCATACGGGCTAAATTAAAACTTTTAAAACCACAAACTGGGACAATACACTCGCAGGGCTGCACACCACATGACCTGGAGTGTGGCAAATAGCTGTCCACTCCACCAAGAAGAAATACTACACACCAAGTTTACAAATACCTTACAGACCAGCATACTCCATGGAGGAGAAGCATGAGCTGATGACCAGAACACTAGCAACATCATTCACACTGAATCTGGCTCCTTCCAATCCAGCACTGCTACTTGAAATGGACCAGGAGGTTACATGGCTTGTAACCCAGCCCAAGTGCAGTGTAACAATACATACTGCTACACATGAAATTACACAGGTTATTAAGCACAAAACAGCTAGAAAAGCTCCTGGTCCCAATCACTTTCAAAACCGTGTCACCCAGGAGTTCATGAATAAAGCTATAGAGCATCTCACACATATGACGAATACCATTCTACAACATCAACACTTCCCTGTCCTGATGTTCAGGAAGCCAGGGAAATACCACTCCCTACCACAAAATTACGGAGCCATCAGCCTGCTGAGCTCCCTAAATAAGATTGTTGAGAAGATGATTCTCAAACATCTTACTATGCACTGCAACACCAATGACTCGCTGAGACTGGAGCAATTTGGATTCAGCAATCACCACTCCACAACACAACAACTCCTCCGCGTAGTAGAACATATTACACACACCCCCAACACCAACAAAGCTACAGGAGCGCTGTTCCCGGTCTTCAGTCATCTACAGCACAATCGTCTCATTCGCAAACTCTGCACTGCTAGTCTCTCCGACAAGCTCATACATCTTACACACTCATATCTCACCCACAGAAGCTTCAACACCGACGTTCAGGGCAAACAGTCAACACAACACAGTATACAAGTGGGAGTACCCCAAGGCAGCATCCAAGGGCCCCTCTTGTTTAATCTCTACGTCAATGACTTTCCAACTGAACAAAACACAATGGCAACCATCTACGCAGATGACACTACCATCCTAGTGCAAGACTGGAAACCATCAGGCATAATTCGCAACTGCAAGCAAAACTGCCTAGCTGGAATGACAGTGTGTTAAAGCAAATGCTGACAAGTGTGAAGCAGTTCTGTTCATTGACAAGCCATAACAACTGCACAAACATTAAGTGTTCTGGCATACCCACAAGCTCTGGAATGAAAATTAAGATCGCAAGAGCAAAGAAGGCAGCCAATAGCCCATTGGCAAGGACCACACCACGACGGGAGCAGGCCCCTAGACCAAGGGAATATAAGTGCCGCTCCTGCCAGCCTCGGCCACTCAGTATTTGGACAGGATTAGGACAGTATACGGACAGGCCTAGCGCAGAATGCTACAATAACAGTTATTAGTGATCCACAAACTGTGTGTCAAACTTGCACGAACATTGTATATAGCAAAGGACTCTGATTTATACTGCATGTCGCCTATTGCTTGCGACACCATTGTAAATTCCAGGTTAAGCATTGTCAAGCTTCTTATTTGTAATAAAAACTATTAATGTTGTTTGCTTGAATTGTTGTATAGCATTTTGAGAATGCAGCATCCTTTAGGCACCCTATACGAGATGAGTGGGCAGGACCCCACATTAAGACTGCAGACGAATAACACTACACACACGCCCGATACGTTTCAGTGTGAAAGTCAAACACTTCAGTGACAGGCCAACTGAGCAAATGCAAGGCTCAAACAGTGTTACTCTAAGCTCAGCAGGTAAAGCACACTGAATAGGAGGGTATCGAGGTCCGTGTACATGATACTGATTAGACCCATGATGATACATGCAGCTGCAGTCTGGGGTTACGTGGCTCTGACCGCCTGTGCTGCCTACAGGTGATACAGAACGAAGTGCACCACAGTCCACACACACACTGTCGACCTTCACAGAGAATACTGCCTTGAGACTCACACACAGATATTCAAAAAACTCACCACATGACTGTACAGGAACTTGAGACACTCTGACAATCACTTCATTCTTAACCTGGGAAACTACGACCACAACCATGGGTGAAAACACAACTGCTGAAAAACACATCTATCTAGGGACAATTAATCACCTGTGGACAGCACAAGCTCACAGACAAAATAAACACTGGTGAATCCCTGCATTACAGCAAAACTAAATGGCATTGCCAGCTGCAAATATCTAGCTGACGAACTGGCAATACGGGAAAGCAGTATTGCACACTAAACATAAACATATCCAACCAAACCTCTTTATGGCCAATTGACCACTTGTATAATGACCTTGGCATGTTACAAGTACAGATGCTGCAGGTGGCCCAGGAGACACTCAGGTGCACAGCCCAGGAGTACCCCTCCTCAATAGGACTGACACTCGTAAAGAGTGTTTTAAGCTGCGACAGTGGTATTGAGCATCGCACGATACCCAAAACTAACGACAACCTCACCCTTGCAGACAGAAAGAAACTGCTATTGCTCTTACTATCTGTCCAGACTATTGCAGAAGTTCTTTTCCTTTGGTGCTTGCCTCAGCACTTTTCTCCCTCTGCCCTTAAAACTGCTACGTTCTGCTCACTTCTTGACCACTTCTATCGCCTCAAAGTACCTGTATTAGTGGGTAATCCTACGGACAGCATCATGACCCCACATCCTGTGCACTTCTCAATTGTAACGAAGCAAACGGAGGTGATGGTAGAACTTTGGTGATGGTCACCATGTCAGTGTGGGTGTGGAGTAGCTTCGCCCTTTAAAGAAAAAGGCATTACCACGAATTGGACCTGGGTCCTCCACATAGCAGCAAGATATGCTGACCTCTGAGCTGCTCAAATGGACAAGAGAGAATTTAGCATTAATTGCAAAGTTTGCAACCATAACAATCACAATATAAATAATTTCCATAGAGAATATGCATTGAAGCTTAGGGTTAAGAAAACTGTTTTATATTCAGGTGCAACACCCTTTTAACATCTGCCAGCCGACATTAGGAGCAATCTGGAAATCCCCAAATATTCAAAATTAAAGTAAAAAATGTTTTATTAGCCAGTCCACCAATAATTTACCTGGATATGTGAATTTACCTACCTGTCCCACCTCAGATACACAACGCACAAACACTTTCTAACAGAAACCATATTTAGCCATGCAACATATTCTCTAGGAGCAGACAGGAATGGCAGATGGTTTATTCCACAGAGGGAAGCTGGCAGCAGCTTTGGAATGCCTTTTGAAGTGGTGATTCCACCTTAGTAATAGCCTATGTGCAGGTACGGTTGGTTCTCCACGGAACAGAAACTACTGTACTGGTCCCAACGTGGCATTGACAGCATAAAGGGCAGCAGCCCTGTAAAGTTAATTGTTTTGGTATCATTTTAGAAGTGTCAACTACATTTCATTTTTGATTATTTTATTTTTGTGATTTAGGAGCAGAAAACTATAGTGGTAAGTATATTTCCCACTGTCTTTAGTAAGCTGTTATGAGTTACTAGTACATGTGAAAAAAAGGAATTTTCTGTTTTTATTTGACTATCTATTTTACAATCCTAGAAACTTCATTCAACACTACGTAAAGAAACGAGCTGAGACAAGTCACAATAGCATATATTGCAGAATGAAACAATGTGTTCTGTTGTAACAAGTGACAAAAGCACTGATGTCATGACAAACAGACACCAGTTGTTTAGCATATTATCACAAAAGGTCAACCACATCCAGAGGAGGTACAACATTTTCCCAAGAGCATAGTAAAACAACTAAATTAGTGGTAAGTATGGTCAGTTGGTGGTAAGTATCCTTTCCGCTGTCCAAAAAAGAAATTAATTTTGTGGTAAGTATATTCCCCTTGTATCATGGAAAAATTACTTTGGTAATAAGCATACTTCCCAGTGGCCTTCAAAACAACATTATTTGGTGGCACATATAGTTGCAACTGCTTCTGAAAGGAACAAGTGACATTTAATGACAATTAAAAGCTACATTTCATAACAGACAGAGAGTTCAGCTGGTGCAGCAAACTAACATCAGGTGCCAGGTGCATACAGAGCTCAGGAACTTCTCTCACAATATATCGAGCAAGGTGGCACAGTGGTGAGCTCACTGGACTCACATTCAGGGCGACTAACAGTTAAAGTCCATGCATTACTCTCCTGTGGCAACCTGTTCATCTCAGAGTAGCCCTTTCGACCTACAGCCTCAATTATCTGCTGGATGTATTCCAGTCTCTGTTTTCCTCTACAGTTTTTGCTCTCTACAGCTCCATCTAGTCCACCCAGACTTGGGTTTCCTGAGCTTTCTCTAAATCAGTATAGGCAAATGCCGAGATGGTTTCTCTGAAAGGGCACAATAAATAGCCTTCCCATCCTTGAAACAATCAGAGTTTGTGCTCAGACACTAAAGACCTCAATGTTTATGGGACATTAAACACTTATCTTCCTTCATTTCTCCTTTCTCAATATTCTTTTGTCTACCAGAAATCACTAAGTACAACTGACTGTGTAATGTAGGTGAAAGCGAACCTGCACTCTCATTTACCTTAGCAGAGTGCACTGTGTCTCCATTCGTTAATGGGACAGTGTGACTCACGTGGGCCGTACAGTCTGTCGACCTGCTGCAAAGAATCACTTAAGGCTTTTACTGGTCATGAGAGATATACTTAGCAGTAGCTGTGTTTCTTTACTGCATTTATGGGAATACATTGAACCACTCTGCATGCTCCTGGCATCCAGTGATAGTCCGCTGCACCAGTTTACTTTCTTTTTGTTATGAAACATAGCTTTTAGGGCTGTGAGAAGTATACAGCCCACCAAATAACAGTGTTTTAATGGCTCTTGGAAAATATGCTTTCCATCAAAATAGTTTCTCAAAATGGTTTGGGAAGTACACTTACTGTATTTACCCGAATCTAAGCCGCACTCGAATCTAAGCCGCACCTGAAAAATGAGACTAGAAATCAAGGAAAAAAAATTTTCTGGAATCTAAGCCGCACTTGAAATTTGTGCCTCGAAATTCAAGGGGGAGAAACGTTTTAGACCACATCTCCAAACCGAAACAAAGTTGGTCCATTGTAATATGAGACAATTTAGGTCGAATGAATGATGATACAGCTACAGTAGTTTGGTGCGTGTGGTAAACTTAGCAGTTAAGCTTTACCACGTAGTCATTGCTATGTGTCAGGCTCTCTGTCCGTATTTATACTAGAGAGCCTTTTTCACGTGCTTCGTCTGGTTTGAATTGATTGCTTATTTTTCTTTGATCTGATAAGTGCCGTTCTCTCTGTTATAGGTGTTTCCGTCAGTCTAAGCTCAAAATGCATTATCATACTGTGCCATGCATTGTTTGTCGCATTCTGATTATGCGTGTTTACAGCCTGTCACCGCTCGCGGGATGGCTTGCTTTTGCGCACGCTACCGCCGCTTACAATTAAAAAAAAAAAAAAAGAGAGGAATCGTCTCATCAGCAAAACAATGGGAAGAGACTGCTATTTGTTGTTACTTACACTGCCACTTTCTTTGATAATGATCAACAAGAACCATATAATAGACTGCATATGATAGATGTTCCAAACGAAAGTTTAGCGAAAAATTTTCTCCGTTTGAAAATTTTTGCAGACGCCTCTTTAGTGCATTACATTCTGCACAGAAATTAGATCCATCTTAGGTTTAAAAATCTAGTCAGTTGCCATGCTTCATTTCCGACTGTATCACTATTCAGCATAGGAATAATACGAATATAAACATGACATGATATATATATTCTTCCGCGTTTGCTGTTGTCTCTCTCTAGTTTTGTAGTTTATTAGGAAGACAGGATTTAAATGAGATAGCAGGAAACACGTAGGAATACATGGCAAAATGTTTACATTCGAATTATTCTTATGGTGAAGAGAATACTGCATGTGATTCACAATTCATAAAAATTGCTATTAACAACCATCTCTTGTCACAGGTGGGACAAAAATTCAGAACGTAGACTTGGCCATATTGACAAACATCCCAAACACTCTTCCAGTTGGATTTTCGTAGTACATTGAAAGGCTGCAACATTCGGAGATGAAGAATACGGAATTTGTATTTACTTCATTGGATAAAGTATGAAAATGCAGTGGTCGAAACTTGGGGCAGAGAAAAAAGCTCGTCTTCCACCCCCCCACCCCCGTTTTTTTTTAATTTGTTTACTGACGCAGAGGTTTTGGCGCCAGTATTTATCTTTGTGCCTGCAAAGCATGCCTGTGTAGTGCTACAAATATTCGATGGCAGAAGTTAGTTGTGGCGGCACCTACCAACATTTTTCAGAACTTCCGCTTACTTTGCACTTGATTCTAAGCCACAGGCGGTGTTTTGGATTACAAAAACCGGAAGAAAGTGCAGCTTAGATTCGAGTAAACACGGTATTACACAATTATGTCTTTTGTGAATCTCGGGAAGCATACTTGCCAACCACTTAGTGGTTTTACGAAGCTTTTGGGAATATATATTACCATCTGTAGATGTACCTGGTATCTTGTGATAGTACACTGTACCAGATGCATAAAAATTGCTACAACAAATAGTTTTTGTTTGTTGTCTGATCACTACTATCGTCGCCTGTGTAGTTGGAAAAAAAATTGCCTCATTTTCACAGTGGGAAATAGCAGCTCACAAAAGGGCTTTAGGAGAAATACACTACCACTACAGTTTTTGTCCTAAACCACAAAATAAAATTACAAAAATAAATAAATAAACAAACTGATCACATCTCCAATATAACATCAAAAAATTTGACTTTGCAAAGGGATTAAAGCGTTAACGCTTAAAGACTGCCCAAGCATCGTTACTTTACAGTAAGAATGTTTGTCAGCATGGAAAGTTACCACACAATTGGCAAACACTACAGCGACGTCATATGAACATTCCACAGCCTTTGCAGTAACAAAATGTTAAAAATCGGCACTACAGAGATTGCTCAGAGCCAACAACAACTGACGACTGCTAACTTCAAATTATAGCTGACAGGTAGTACCTCGGGAAATTAATGTAACTGCACTGTGACTTTTTTTGCAGCTAATGGGGAGAGCTGTGTTGACTCACACGGTACACAACCATCTCGACCCATTGAGTGGGGTCTCTACGTGTCCATTATGTACTACAGTACAAACCCCCGGGCAATGTAGTGCACAAAGAATCGTGGTGTACATGGAAACCGATGGATGGAAAGCGACATTCTTTTTAAGGAGCACTAGTGAGAAAATTTAGAGAAATGGCTGTTGACGCTGACTGCAGAACAATCTACTGCAACTAATGTACATTCCATGTAAGGGCCATGAAGACAAGTTTAGTGAGATTAGGGCTCATTCAGAGGCATATAGACAAGTCATTTTGCCCTCACTCTGTTTGTGGTACAACAGGAAAGGAAATTACTAGTGGTGATACAGGGTGACCTCCAGCGGAACTTGGATCAGTGGTATTGTATTCCTTTCACAATAAGTGAAGCATTTCTTTGATACCTGATGATCCTTGTAGAAGGGTGCGGAAATGACCAGGTACCAATGCATGTCTGAAGTGTGAAGACCCACAGATTCAGCACATAGTTGAGTCAGCCTGGTTTTGGTCTGGTGTCACCTATGGATATCAAATGCCTCTAATAACTAGTAAGTATAATTTGAGAGCTGTGCAGTATCAGAACTGAATCCTCCAGCCTACTGTCTAGCCAACATAATGTCAAAATTTCAGCAATGGGTCTCTCGACAAATAGTGCACTATGGCATAGGTCCTGTTCTTAGCATGCATTTATTGTAATTTCCTGCTTAATACAAAGTCCTAAGCAATTGGAAAAAGCATGGTAATTCCTGTATATAAGAAGAGTAAAAAAATGGACCCACAACATTACAAACCAATATCCTTAACATTGGTTTGCTGCAGAATTCTTGAATGTATTTTCACTTTGATTTCCACGAGACAGAAAAGCTTCTGTTCACAAATCAGCACAGATTTAGAAATCATCGTTCGTGTGAAACTTGACTTGCCCCTTTCTCACAAGATATCCTGCAAATCACGGATGAAGGGAACAGGCAGATTCCACATTGTTATTTCCAGAAAGTGTTTGCCACAGTGCGCCACTGCAGACTGTTGATGAAGGTCTGAAATTACAGATTAGGTTTCAAGATATGTGAATGGCTCGAGATGACTTCTTGTGTAGTAGAAGCCAGAATGTCATCCTTGATGGTGAGTGTTCATCAGAGGCAGGGGTATTGGGGTTATTCTCAGGAGTGCCCCGGGGAAGTATGATAGGACCACTCTCATTCTCTATACAGGGTGTTACAAAAAGGTACGGCCAAACTTTCAGGAAACATTCCTCACACACAAATAAAGAAAATACGTTATGTGGACATGTGTCCAGAAATGCTTAATTTCCATGTTAGAGCTCATTTTAGTTTCGTCAGTATGTACTATACTTCCTCGATTCACCGCCAGTTGGCCCAATTGAAGGAAGGTAATGTTTACTTCGGTGCTTGTGTTGACATGCGACTCATTGCTCTACAGTAATAGCATCAAGCACATCAATACGCAGCATCAACAGGTTAGTGTTTGTCAGGAACATGGTTTTGCAGTCGGTGCAATGTTTACAAATGCGGAGTTGGCAGATGCCCATTTGATGTATGGATTAGCACGGGGCAATAGCCATGGCGTGGTACGTTTGTATCGAGACAAATTTACAGAACGAAGGTGTCCCGACAGCAAGACGTTCGAAGAAATTGACCGGCATCTTAGGGAGCACGGAACATTCCAGCCTACGACTAAGCGACTGGGGAAGACCTAGAACGACGAGGACACCTGCAATGGACGAGGCAATTCTTCGTGCAGTTGACGATAACCCTGATGTCAGCATCAGAGAAGTTGCTGCTGTACAAGGTAACGTAGACCACGTCACTGTATGGAGAGTGCTACGGGAGAACCAGTTGTTTCCGTACCATGTACAGCGTGTGCAGGCACTATCAGCAGCTGATTGGCCTCCACGGGTACACTTCTGCGAATGGTTCTCCAACATTGTGTCAATCCTCATTACAGTGCAAATGTTCTCTTTACAGATGAGGCTTCATTCCAACGTGATCAAATTGTAAATTTTCACAGTCAACATGAATGGGCTGACGAGAATCCGCACGCAATTGTGCAATCACGTTATCGACACATATTTTCTGTGAACGTTTGGGCAGGCATTGTTGGTGATGTGTTGATTGGTCCCCATGTTCTTCCACCTACGCTCTATGGAGCTTGTTATCATGATTTCATACCTGTGCAGCTAGAACATGTGCCTTTACAAGTACAACACAACATGTGGTTCATGCACGATGGAGCTCCTGCACATTTCAGTCGAAGTGTTCGTATGCTTCTCAACAACAGATTTGGTGACTGATGGATTGGTAGAGGCATACCAATTCCATGGCCTCCACACTCTCCCGACCTCAACCCTCTTGACTTTCATTTATGGGGGCATTTGAATGCTCTTGTCTACGCAACCCCGGTACCAAATGTAGAGACTCTTCGTGCTCATATTGTGGACGGCTGTGATACAATACGCCATTCTCCAGGGCTGCATCAGCGCATCAGGGATTCCATGCGATGGAGGGTGGATGCATGTATCCTCGCTAACGGAGGACATTTTGAACATTTCCTGTAACAAAGTGTTTGAAGTCATGCTGGTACATTCTGTTGCTGTGTGTTTCCATTCCATGATTAATGTGATTTGAAGAAAAGTAATAAAATACGCTCTAACATGGAAAGTAAGCGTTTTCGGACACATCCACATAACATACATTCTTTCTTTGCGTGTGAGGAATGTTTCCTGAAAATTTGGCCGTATCTTTTTGTAACATCCTGTATAGACTGGTGGTCCAAGACATTATGACCTGCTTAATAGCTTGTTTGTCCATCTTTGGGACAAAATACATCACTGATGTTGCGTATGAGGGATCAGACGGCTTGTTGTTAGGTTTGAGGAGGTATGAAGCATTAGATGTCTGCACACAGGTCTTGTAATTCACGTAAATAACATTTCACTGATTTGCATACGTGGTAATGACGCTCGATAGTGATCCAGATGGGTTCTTTAGGTTTACATCATGCAAATTTGGCCACCAAGACATCAATGTGACGTCACTATAATGCTTTTCAAACCTCTGTAGCATGATTCTGGCTCTGAGACACAGACATTTACACTGCTGAAAGATGACATCGCTGTCGGGGAAGACATCAAGCATGAAGGGACACAGGTGATTCACAGCTGTCGGCATGTCTTCGATTACTACATGCAAGTGCAGGAGAATGTCTCCCAAGCATAATGCTGCTCCCACCAGCCGGCATCCGTGTTGTGCTGCACATTTGGAGCCGCCATTCTCCTCAATGATGGTTTTTGTGGAGACACCTATCAACCTGGTGTAGCAAAGAGCCAACAATTCCATTGATTGATGGTTTAATCCGAATGGTCCTGTGCCCATTGCAATCACAACTGATGATGTTGTTGGGTAGACATGTGAACATGTAGGAGTGGTCTGCTGTGGAGCTCCGTGTTCCAGAATTTACAATGAACAGTGTGCTATGGAACACTTGTGCGTGCACCAGCATTGTGCTCTTTCAGCAGAGTTGCTACAAATCACCGTCTATCCTACATTGCAGACAGACATGCCCTCAAACCCCAAGTACTGTGAAGCGTCATGGATGTCTAACCATTTAGCACCTAGTGATAGATAGCACATGAACATTTGACCAGCATTGCTGCTTTTGAGATGTGTGTCACAGGCTCAGCATAATAATAATCTGCCATTTATCATAATCACTTATCTCAACTGATTTTCCCATTTGCAGCCCATATCTTCCCTAAAGTGAGCCCCCATCTGTGTCTGCTCTATTTACATATTTTTGTTACCGCATCACATGCCCGCAATGCCACCAGGCAGCATCCAACTCGCAGTGGGCAGTGGTCATAATGTTTTGGCTAATAAGTGTACATTAAGGATCTGACAGCCAACGTGGCCAGCACTATGAGGCTGTTTGCTGATGACGCTATTGTGTATGAGCAAATGTCGCCATTGAGTGACTATAGGAGGATATAAGATGACTTAGACAAAATTTGTGATTGGTGAGATGAATGGAAGCTTACTGTAAATATAAAAAAAATGTAGGTTAATGCAGATGAGAAGGAAAAAAAAATCCCATGATGTTTGAATACAGCATCAGTAGTATGCTGCTTGACAGTCATGTCAATTAAATACCTAGGCATAATGTTGCAAAGCAGTAAGACATGAAACAAGCAAATTTGGTTGTAGGGAAGGCAAATGGCCAAACTGGTTTATTGCAAGAATTTTAGGAAAGTGTAGCTTATCTGTAAAGGACACAACACTAGTGTGACCCATTCTTTAGCATTGCTTTAGTGTTTGGGATCTGCATGACATAGGATTAAAGGAAGACATTGAACCAATTCAGAGATTTATCACCAGTAAGTTTGACCAGCACATAAGTATTATAGAGATGCTTCATGAACTCAAATAGTAACCCCTGGAGGGAAGATGATATTCTTTTCACAAAACACTATTAAACTATTTAGGTACCTCGTACTTGAAGCTGACTGCAGGACGATCCTACAGCCACCAATTTACAATTCATTTAAAGGCCACAAAGACAAGAGAAATTAGGGCTTGTACAGAGGCATATAGACTGTCGTTTTTCCTAGCACTATTTGTCAGTGGAACAGGACAAGAAATTACTAAGGTGGCTTGTGGGGTATGTACGTAATTTTAATCAGCACGATAGATACATTTTTGTACATGTTTACTTTCAAGGAACTTTGTTGTGCTGTTCTTTTTTAATAAAAACAAATACGAAGCACGTGCTTATTCACTCCATTCCTGGCTGATGAAAGTGTCTATTGCAATTATCATCTTTCTCATGTTCCCAGTACCTCGGAAACTCTCTGTCAATTGTATTTCTTTTTATTTGGCATTTATGGTGTAGACATCTTGGAATTCACGAGCATCTATTCTGTTATCAGAAACATTACATTCTCTTCAGACCATTATGCTGCTCAAAGATCTTGAGTTGAAGACAAAAGTTCACTGATGAAACACCAGAATTTAGCTCTTTCTCTCCTGCTCTCACCAATGCAGAGATAATGGAGACTTCGTTTGACAGTTCATCGAAAGACTGATAATGGGCAGAACACGAGTGAACACCTGTGAATGCTAACCAAATGCAACAGAATGGTGTCTGCTTGTGCTCAGCTACTGTTCAGAGCCACAGAGAATTCTTGTTCATTTGTGTCCGCTCCAGTGAAAAATGAGTTTCAGACCTGCAGTCCAGTCTTTTAAGTTTAGCAGGCAGATGGATCGGTCATATTTTGGGCCAGTATGGTATACAGATGTCTGACACATATCATTTCGAATGAGGCTATTTGAGGGCTGTGCAATGTGATGATAGGATCCTCGAACCTACTGTCCTGTCATATAGTCGACGTTTGGATGATCGTTGGTTGTGTTACAAGATGACAATGCACAAGTACACCATGGGATACGAATGATGGAGGAAATCAAAGTCAAAATGAGGGCAGCTCAGTCTGTATTATTGTAAAATATTAGGAGAGAGAGAGTCACGGACATGATATGCAAGTTGAGATGGTAATCACAATAAGAAATACTTTTTTGCTGTGGCAAGATCTTTTCACAAAATTCCAGTCTCCAACTTCATCCTCCAAATGCAAAAACATTTTCATTTTCATAGCACTCACCTTCATAGGGAAATATGATCGTTATAATAAAACACAACAAATCAGAGATCACACAGAGCAATTAAAGTGTTCCTTTTCCCCACACATTGTTCAAGAGTGGAACGGTGGAGAAAAAGTATGAAAGTGGTTTGATAAATCCTCTGTCAGGCACTGAGCTGTGAAATGCAGAGTAGTCATATAGATGCAGACATTTCATATCCCATAAGCACGGTGGTTGTGGTGGTCTAGTGGGTAGCGCACTAGTCTCCAATCAGGGGGTCCTGGGCTCAATTCCCAATAAAACATAAAAGGTGGGGATTTTTCCTTGTTCCAGTGACTGCAGG
The DNA here is from genome assembly GCF_021461395.2 of Schistocerca americana. Classification (NCBI taxonomy): domain Eukaryota; kingdom Metazoa; phylum Arthropoda; class Insecta; order Orthoptera; family Acrididae; genus Schistocerca; species Schistocerca americana. The sequence continues at coordinate 12,267,458 of NC_060125.1, read as the reverse complement.
GTGGCCCCAGGTGACGCCAACCTGTTATCAGATGACTCCTGGGGATATTTCCCAGGGGTAAAAGGAAGCTGGGGTGATAGGCCATAACCCTCTCCCTCCTAGTGCCACGGTGAACAAAGGCTGCACCCTACCTGCTGTCAGGACAACAGCCCAGTCACTGCCTGCCATCATAGACCTTACTTTAACTTCTATGTTGTATGCATCTGAACAATTACTTTAACACAGAACAAATACGGAAATGAACAAGACCAGAATAATTAACATATTCTGTTGGATTTTCTGTTGCGGCTATATCATAAATTAAACAACAACAGAAAGACATCTTCAATCAATTTTCTAAAATTCATGACATAAAAGTATTGTATAAATCATTAAAACTCTACTGTACTCTATCGAAATTGTAATACTCCTGGGTAGATGCCAACGTTAGCATGCAGCTAGAGCCAGTGTGGACATAGTTTTTAGGTTGTTGTCCACATCCGACTAGATGAATAGCAGACTGGTATGCACACCCCACATCAGTTACATGATCCTCAAACATTTTGAAAACATTCTCACACTTTCACACACGATAATATTAGATACATACAGATACAGGGTACATAACTTTCATCCTGGTGTGGGTTGGAAGGGGGGGGGGGGGGGGGGGGGAGGTGGCACGGAAAGGGCATCTGGCCACAATTTACCACTAATACTACCAAATCCACATTAACATGCTGAGACTGTGATAGCAGGGGATAAAGACTAAGAAAAAGTAAAATGTATCAAAGTTGTGAGGTAAAAGTCTGTGCCCACTGCCAGAAGAAAATTCACTCCAGATTTAATGTTGTAACAGTGCATATGGAGTACATGAAATGATCACATTTACAGATCAATACTGCAAATGCTTCTCAGCTAGCATGTATCGACCCGTGCTAAAACACACACATTAGTATGTGGTGTAGCCCTCACTGGTGACAATGCAGGCACTGACTGTGGCATGCAGTCGATAGTACAGATGGCAAATACTGTCCTGAGATAAATTATGTCACACATGCTCAATCTGTTCACATAGTTATGTAAGAGTTGTTGGTTGACAAGTTGCACGAGTCACTTCTCATCCCATGTTCCCACATGTGCTCGGTTGGAGACAAACTCGTAGAACATGCTGGCCCAGGAAGTCACTGCTCATCTTTCGGAGAACACTGAGATTCGTGGGCAGCGTGTGGGTCAGCACTGTACTGTTGGAACAGTACATTACCTTCCAGTTGCAAGAATGCAAAAATAACGGGTGTAACATCATTCTGCATGTACCAAGTGCAGAAACACAACAGACGAATGAGAGTTGTAGTTTATCGCACCCCAGACCATAAGGCCTGGGGTGGGGCCACTGTATCTTGGACGAATGCACTCTACAAGAGAGTGCTCACCAGATTTATGTCATTTGCTGATACGACCATCACTTGTGTGGGAGCAGAATCTGCTTTCATCACTTACAACCATGGCGTGCCATGCTATCCTCAAAGAGATCCTCTGATGGCACCACTCGAGCCATGCATGTCAGTGCTGAGGCACGATTGGAAGACGGGATAGATGTGTGCACGTCCGTAACGCAACTGGCAATAACTGCTTCGCAACAGTTTGTGTTGACACATCTGGGGCTCACAAGACCTTTTATCTGTGCTGTGGTAGCCGTACGATCTGCAACTGCTGCCCTTTCAGTACAACAATCCTAGTGAGCATCTGTGCTGTGTGGATGTCCAGAACCTCGACTACGTGTGTGAGAATGTTCACGTGACTACTGATACTAGCAATGTTGCATAATTGACGCAGCACATCCAACTTGTGTGGCAATTCCCCCGAAAGGACCATCCTGCCACTCGGAAGCCCACAATTTGACCACTTTTTAAACTCACTCGTTGGCTATAAGAATCACAAGTGTGCCTTCCTGGCATGGTTGCCTGCTTGCTTCACATGTCTGCATCACACTGGCTGTGAGCATTTCATATTAAAGGGTAGACACATATAGCACTCTGATAGCTATGCCATTACACTATCTGTTGGCGGATGACACTGAAACCATTGCCAGTACATCTACTATTCCCAGGTGACATGTGTTGTCATCAGAACAAAATTGACATTGTATTGCCAGGTGTACAATATAAGCTGTATCAGCAGAAACATGTGACTAAAAAGATGCTAGCCTTACATTATTCTTGCACATTATCATTATCTTTGATGTTAATATGACAAGAAACATGAAAAATGCAATATCGAAAGTGAAGTTCATGGGAGAGATCTATGAACCGTTCAAAGTAAAGACAGGAGTGAGGCATGAGGAGAAAATAATCAGGACATGGGACAAAAGAGACAGATGGGTGAAGACTGAACCGTCGCCCTCCAAGTGCCGTGCCAAACAAAGACTGCACTCTACGTGTAGTCAGATCATGTCACACACCACACCATGGCTTGCGGAATATATATGCACATGTAGATAAAATGTCTGGCCTTTGCTGATGATATAGCCATCATAACAAATAACAGAAAAGAAGACAAAAAAGCTCTACAAACTACTTATCAAATCTCAGTCAAAACGGGACTACAAATCTTACATGAAAAAAACTTGTACATTGACACAATGTGAAGAGACAGACACCCACTAGTAACAAAGTATGGAACGATATCACATGAAGAAAGTTTCCAGTGCCTGGAAGAGATTACACAGAAAATGGGACTGAACTCAACATCCAATGAAAAAAGAATCACAAAACTACATAAGGTATTCAGACTTATATGGAACAATTATAACAAAAGAAGTTTTTCCATCAATGCCAAATTAAGACACTGTAGTACAGTAGTTACCACAGGCCTTGTACACCTCAGAACAACAGCCATGAAGGGAAGAACAAAAATCAAAGAGATGGAAAAACAGAAGGAAAGATCTACAGGCCAGTTCAGAGAGAGGGGATCTGGATAAACATATTGACAAAAGAACTGTACAAATACAAACAGAGGATTAAAAACAACACCAGGTAAAGAAGGACAAAGTTCTAGAGACACATACAAATTATGCACAAAAACAGACTTACCAAGAATATTTTTAATATAGTTATGACTAATAAAGTGAAAACCAACTGGGTATAGGAAACCATGGAGGACCTCAAGAAACTAAACATCTCCGCAGAAGACATCACAGACAGGAAAAAATACAGAGTAAATAACTGGAAAACAGAAATTTCAGCAGATATTGAAAGAAGGAAACGGGGAAGAACGGTACAGAAGAGAGGAAGAAGAATCACAATGAATATATGAGAAGTTTTTGAAAGACAAATGAAAGAGACAGAAAAAAACCTTGAAAATTGATGGTGCTTTACTGCTCTCCTAAAGGGGGTATTAATTAACAATAATTCAATATAATAATAATAATATTTGTTGTACTTTAGAAAACATCAAACAACAAGTACAAAAAATACTGGAACAAAATAATGTGCAATCAGAAGAAGAAGAAGAAAATACAGTAATGGACTCAAACATCCCAGAGCAAACAAACAAAGAACAACACGCATCAATTAAACAATCAGAGGAAAACGAAATCTTAAGACAGCCACCAGAACAAGCACAAATAGAACATGAAGTGACACACATGTTAGATATAGAAGAAAACTTTCAGCTGACATATATAGAATACAAAGACACAAATACAGACATTAGACCATTCTTGCAAAGACCGCCAAATAACCCACAAGTCGAAACAACGTTAAAAACTATTAACACAATCATACACAACAAAATAGATGAAAACACAACTATGGAAGAGTTACAACTACTGGTTTATACAGGAGCACTCACTACACTAAATATACACACTAGGCAGAGATCAGAACCAACCAACACACACAAGAAACCCACAAAACCAGCATGGCAACACAGGCTACAGATCAAAATAGAAAAACTGAGAAAAGACATCGGACAGCTAACACAATTTATAAGAAATGAAATCTCGGAAAGAAAACGAAAAAGGTTGGGTAAAATCTCACAACAAGAAGCGACAGAGCAATTAGACGAAAAGAAGCAGAAATTACAAGCATTAGCCAAACGACTCAGAAGATACAAAAAAAGTGAAAATAGGAGGAAACAAAACCAAACATTCAACACAAACCAAAAGAAATTTTACCAGACAATAGATAACAAACACATTAAAATAGACAATCCACCAAACATAACAGACATGGAACACTTCTGGAGCAACATATGGTCAAACCCGGTACAACATAACAGGCATGCACGGTGGATACAAGCAGAAACAGACACATACAAGATGATACCACAAATGCCTGAAGTGATAATTTTGCAACATGAAGTCACCCAAGCAATTAATTCTACTCACAATTGGAAAGCCCCTGGAAAAGATAAAATAGCAAATTTCTGGCTAAAGAAGTTCACCTCAACACATTCACATCTAACTAAATTATTTAACAGTTACATTGCAGACCCATACACATTCCCTGATACACTTACACGTGGAATAACTTGTCTGAAACCTAAAGATCAAGCAAACACAGCAAAATATCGCCCCATAACATGCCTACCAACAATATACAAAATATTAACTTCAGTCATTACACAGAAATTAATGACACATACAACACAGAACAAAATTATAAATGAAGAACAAAAAGGCTGTTGCAAAGGAGCACGAGGATGTAAAGAGCAACTGATAATAGATGCAGAGGTGACATATCAAGCTAAAACTAAACAAAGGTCGCTACACTACGCATACATTGATTACCAAAAAGCTTTTGATAGTGTACCCCACTCATGGTTACTACAAATATTGGAAATATACAAAGTAGATCCTAAATTGATACAGTTCCTGAACATAGTAATGGAAAATTGGAAAACCACACTTAATATCCAAACAAATTCAAATAATATCACATCACAGCCAATACAGATTAAGCGTGGAATATACCAAGGAGACTCATTAAGTCCTATCTGGTTCTGCCTTGCCCTGAACCCACTATCCAACATCCTAAATAATACAAATTGTGGATACAATATTACTGGAACATACCCACACAAAATCACACATTTGCTATACATGGATGATCTAAAACTACTGGCAGCAACAAATCAAGAACTCAACCAATTACTAAAGATTACAGAAGTATTCAGCAATGATATAAATATGGCTTTTGGAACAGACAAATGTAAGAAAAATAGCATAGTCAAGGGAAAACACACTAAACAAGAAGATTACATACTGCATAACCACAGCGACTGCATAGAAGTGATGGAAAAAACAGATGCCTATAAATATCTAGGATACAGACAAAAAATAGGAATAGATAATACAAATATTAAAGAAGAACTAAAAGAAAAATATAGACAAAGACTAACAAAAATACTAAAAACAGAATTGACAGCAAGAAACAAGACAAAAGATATAAATACTTATGCTATACCAATATTGACCTACTCATTTGGAGTAGTGAAATGGAGTAACACAGACCTAGAAGCGCTCAATACACTTACACGATCACAATGCCACAAATATAGAATACATCACATACATTCAGCAACAGAAAGATTCACATTAAGCAGAAAGGAAGGAGGAAGGGGATTTATCGACATAAAAAACCTGCATTATGGACAGGTAGACAATTTAAGAAAATTCTTTATAGAACGAGCAGAAACTAGCAAAATACACAAAGCAATCACTCATATAAATACATCGGCTACACCATTGCAATTTCATAACCACTTCTACAACCCCTTAGATCACATAACATCAACAGACACGAAGAAAATAAATTGGAAAAAGAAAACACTACATGGCAAGCACCCGTATCATTTAACACAGCCACACATCGATTAAGACGCATCCAACACATGGCTAAGAAAAGGCAATATATACAGTGAGATGGAAGGATTCGAGATTGCAATACAGGATCAAACAAAAAACACCAGATATTACAGCAAGCATATTATTAAAGATCCCAATACCACAACAGATAAATGCAGACTTTGCAAACAACAAATAGAAACAGTAGATCACATCTCAAGCGGATGTACAATACTAGCAAATACAGAATACCCCAGAAGACATGACATTGTAGCAAAAATAATACATCAACAGCTTGCCTTACAACATAAAGTTATAAAACAACACAGTCCCACATACAAGTATGCACCACAAAATGTACTGGAGAATGATGAATACAAATTATACTGGAACAGAACCATTATAACAGATAAAACAACACCACATAACAAACCTGACATCATACTCACCAATAAAAAGAAGAAATTAACTCAACTAATCGAAATATCCATATCCAATACAACAAATATACAGAAGAAAACAGGAGAAAAATTGAAAAATACATCCAACTGGCTGAGGAAGTCAAGGATATGTGGCATCAGGATAAAGTTGACATTATACCAATTATACTATCAACTACAGGAGTCATACCACACAATATCCACCAGTACATCAATGCAATACAGCTACATCCAAACATATATATACAACTACAGAAATCAGTAATTATTGATACATGTTCAATTACCCGAAAGTTCCTAAATGCAATATAACACATACCATACAGTTGAAAGGAAGTGACGCTTTATCAAGGTCCACGTCACTTTCCATTTTTAACCAGACTTAACGTCTGAGGAAGTAAAGAATAACAATAATAATAATGACACTGTCTCTGTCTCAAGAAATTGATCTTCAAAGATCAGCTGAAGTTATCTCCCATGTCTTACTCTGCCTCTGTCCATGTGAATAACAGTAAAATTTAGGCTTATTTGGGAAAACAGCATCAAAGAAATTGTTTATTACAAATGGAACAACAGTATTATAGATTGCACATGACAAAGATTTATTGTCACAAATTGATGTTATCACCACTCTTGATAAATCCTGTTAATACAGTCCAATAAAAAATAACAACACCCGATAAATCTCTGTACACACGCCACATTACCACAAGTGAAAACTACATGGAGTGGAAACAGAGGGAGATACTACGACGCAAAATTGTTTCCATCTTATGACCTTCTTGTTATTGCTGTGGTAGTCTGAAGATTGGTTTGCTGCAGCTCTCAATACTAATCTATCCTGTGCAAGCCTCATCACCTCCACCTCTACATATCTATTACAACACCCACCCATTTAAACCTGCTAGTTGTCGTGAAGTCTTGATCTATTTCTACAGTTTTTATACCCCTTCCCTTCCAACACACACACACACACACACACACACAAGCCACCAAGGAAGAGCCTACAGCTTTGATTCAACCTCCCCCCAGTCATACCCTCATACCTCCCTAACTATGCTTTGTTCATTACTCCATCTTCCACAATCACTACGAATTCCTCCATCCTCCACGAGATATATACATCCTAAGCACCAATCCTGTAAAACTGTTGTCAACCTTTCTGCCACAACTCTTAGCCCTGCAGAAGTCTTGGTACTTTCTAAAGGCCCACCTTTAGCCCAAAACCTAAATTCAAGTGTGCTGGACTTGTAAAGGACCTTCTTTCCTTACCTAATCTCTGCAGCTGAAATTTCTTCAATGTGCATTAGAGAGGTATGAGGGTATGACTGGAAGAGGGGGGGGGGGTGAATCAAAGCTGTAGGCTCTTCCTTGGTGGCTAGTGTGTGTGTGTTGGAAGGGAAGGGGTATAAAAACTGTTGAAATAGATCAAGACTATGCTCCAGACTGAATGCGGAAAGGCATAATCAGTCTTAAATGATGATGATGATGCATCCCACTAATAACAGCCAACAAAAACCTCACATAGAACCTTGCTTAAAACAGTTCCAGCCTCCCTCCCACCCTGAACCTCCCATTCCAGCCAGTCATCTCTTGGTTATCTTTCAGGAATTCGTCACTTCTAACCCGGCCTTACTTTCCTTTCCTAAATTCTCCCTAGTGAGACCAACATCACTCCTATGTAACACACACCTGCCCATATCCTGAAAATCAATCCGTGCCTTATCATCTTCCCTACAGATAAAAGCTTCATCACAGTGTTCATGAATCATAGTGACTATGTGGCTGAGAGTCTTCACCAACTTTCTAACACCTCTGCATACAAACCTTACAACCATGATCACATCCTTGAATTCCAACAAGACTCCAGCAGCTCTCCAAGACCTTAAGTCCATCCCATAACCTGACTCCTGGATCTATCTCCCTCCTCACACCACTCCTTCCTTTTTACCTATTCGCCAAACTACACAAACCCAACTACACAGGTCTCTCCACTTGTCCAACTGTGGCTGGGTACAAGCCTCCCACTGAACATCACATGCAAACCATTGTCTGTAACCTCCCATCCTACAGTGAAGACAATGCTCACTTCCTTCACCGCCTTTCTGCATTTCCTGTTTTGCTACCACATGACTCCTTGCTGGTTACTATGGATGCAACATCATTTTACAACATCCCCCATGCCCGTGGCCTCACTTTCCAAACATCCTCCTGATACCAAACCCACCACCTCTTTCCTAATCCCCCTACCCAATCACATCCTGGCCCACAATTATTTCACTTTTGAAGACCAAGTCACAGGGTGAAATGCCTAAAGCTCGCACCACAAGTATGAAGTGCTATTGATTTGCGGCTTTGACAGAATGGATTGGTTGTCAGGGACTCATTATTGTTACCCAATCAACAGATTGTAAAAATCCTTTCTTGTGCAGATGTACACTTTTTAAATGAAACTGTGCTTACTGACATTAACAAACTAAAAATATGGTAAATCAGAATGTCAGTGGGGTTTGTTGCAGGATTCTAGTACAAGTTGTCAATGAGATACAGTATTTTTAAAAGTTTCCACACCAATACTAGTTTGTGCCACTCAATCTGGGTAGTTGCTAGGTATGATGTTATCAACCTCTTCAACCAGTTATGCGGAAGTCATAGCCTAACTCTTAGCAACATAACAGATGAAACAAGTAGTTGATCCACATGTTACCTCTTGCACAATCGCATGTGGAAATGGCATTAATGGGGCAAGTGTCCTATGCATTCTCCATTGATATAGGTTTATCCCTTTCTATAAAGAGATGCATGGAATTGATCAAGAGAATTGTGTTAACTTCCATACATGGCCATTAAGACAGGATACTCCAGATGTATCATGTATCTTGTTTAGTGGTGAAGGAAATATTAACAATCGTGGCGTGGTAAAGTGCTGAAATAAGCACAATTGGTCTGTTAAAAATTCTCTTTGGCTGTGGCAGGTGGAATGTCAGCATCCTTGGAGTGTAAACGTGTGGTGTGGGGCAGTGAACCATCAGCTCATAGGCCCGTTTTTCTTAGAAAGAACACTGGATGTGCACGAGTATCACAGCCTCCTAACAAATCATCTTCCACGGATGCTAGAAGAGATTCCTCTGCAGACTAGGAGCAACTTGTGGTACCAATACGATGGCTGTACAACCCACAGTGCACGAAGTACAACATGGCTTCACAAACTGTTTACAAATCATTAGATTGGATGTAGAGGACCTGTATCTCGGTTGATCCATTCGCCAAATTTCATGCCTGCAGACATTTTTCTATGGGGAAAGCTGAAAGACTGTCTACAAGGGCATACCAACTACATCTGATGATATGCAATGATATATTACTGCAGCCTGTCGGATTGTCCCTGCTGAAATACTGGTTTGTGTGCAGCAGTCTTTCCATACCAGAATGGGAGCATATACTGGTGCTGCCAGTGCTCATTTTGAACACAGCCTGTGATGGTCAATTGTCTCATTACTGGTCGCAATCCACATAACTAGTGTATGGACTTGGACTGTTCTTTAGTGTGTGCTACCGCAGTACATTGTTGTACCACACATTATGGTTTTTCCCCATTCAATGCTCATGTGGAGTGTGGGAAGAATGATTCTTTAAATGGTTCTGTGCATGCTGTAATTAATCTTGCCTTCATGGTCCCTATAGGAGTGATACATATGCGGTTATTGTATAATCCCTAAATACCTCACTTAATACAGGTTCCTTAAATTTCATAAGTTAGGTTTTGTCATATATTTGGCGTCTATCTTCACTTGTCTGGCATTTCCAATTTTTAGTAGCTTCTTGATGCTCTCCCATGCATCAAATAAATCTATGATCAATCATGCTACACTATTTTGTATACATTCAATGTCTGCCATTAGCCTTATTTGTTATGGGTCATACTTAAGCAATATTCTAGAATGGGCCACACAAGTATTTTGTAAGCAATGTCCTCTATAGACTGATTGCATTTTCCAGTATCTTACCAATGAATTGAAGTCTGCATTCTGCTTTGCCTACAAGTGAGTCTATGTCACCATTTTATTTCATCCTGATATTTGAATGAGTTGACCAATTAAAACTGTGATTATTTGATAATGTAGTCATACAATACTGTCTTTTATTTGTTTTGTGATGTGCTCCAATTTACATATCTTTGGATGTTATGATCTGACTCAAATTTGTGCAGATATTTTTCGGGTAATAATTCATTATAGACAACTCTATCATCCAGGAAAAGTATGAGGTTCCTTATAATATCGTCTTCCAGAACATTAAGGTACAACATTAATGTAATGGTATAAATTACTATAACTGTATAAATAAGTTTATAAGTGTGTAAAATACATTGAACTATTTGTTACAACAAAATATTGTACCGGTATACTCAGCAAGATGTTAAATCAGCAGATAGCTACATTTTATGTTCAACATTTTGTGTACAGCATATATGCTGGAAAGGATTTATACCCAAATTAAATAAATCTGAAGAAATGGTAGTGTGTATCTGGAAAAAAAATCTGTAAAAACTCATACAGTCCAATTTGCTATTATGTCACTGTTACTGAAATATAATACAAAGTAACTGAATTCGATGAACATTCTCAGAGTGCAATATGCCTCAGAGTGAAATGCACAGTAATGTCAACATTATTTTTCAAGGCTATGTTTGTGAAAATGGATGAAAGCAAACCACACATTTTGTTCTCAATCTGCGGAAGCATTATGCACTGTGAAACACTGTACTGTTGTTATACATAAAAGCTGTCTCATTGCCAACATCTTTCCCCTGCTGGCTGTTCTACACTTCTCATCACTGATTCAACACATTGTAAGATATTTTATGCTGTATGACACCACAGTCCAATCTGGTTAGGATAGCATAAAAATAATATATGAATTTCAGTATTGGAACTGGAACAGCAGGACAGCTCTCATCACACTGGATATCAAATCGAGGTTGGATTACAGCCATGGGTACATCATTTCATGCTACTCAACTGTATGTCATATGTCAGAGTTCATCAACTGTAGTGGCTGGCGACTGGTGGCATACCCATCTCTTGGCATCCTGTGAACAGACGTTCTCCACAGGTGACAGATTTGAAGGAAATGCTGGATACGGCAACAGTGGAACACTCTCTGTATCGAGGTAGCTCAGGTGATGTGTAGTCTTGCATTATCTTGTTAAAAGATAACATCACGGAGCCCTTGAAAATAGGGCACAGCGATAGGCCTTAACAAAACACAAATGCAATGGCTGCTGTCCAAATTACTGGCTATGTGAACCAGAGGTTGTGACATGAATCCAGTTGCACCCCATACCATCACATCACGTGCTGGACTCACATGAGAATGACAGATACAATCTGGCCAGGTCTGTTGGCATCAGAGCCTCCACACACATGTACATCAATTGTGACGATGTTGCAGAATCGAGACTCATCCGATACGATGACACAGTGCCATTCCTGTGCCTGGCATTGTTGTCAGTTGCACCGCTGTCAGTTCACCTCTCTCTAGAGCTGCATTAAGGGCTTGACAGTCTGTGCTGCTCCAGATGCCATCACATTGTCTGTGTGGATATCTGTCTCACTGTATACAAGCCCACTTCCTGACTAAATGTACACAACTTCACTGCAGGATCACGTACGCATGAGCGAACACTTGTCTGCCCTCTCAGGTGCTAGTTGGGTGGCACTACTGAGGCCCTGCAAGGCATTTAGCATGGCCCTCCTGAACCTACCAATTCTATGTTCGCACAAAATGAGATTCTGAGCAATGCAAGCGGCAATATAGTGAAACAATAAACCAGATTCTCAGCAGACCATGAGCCTGCCACTGCCAAATCTGGAATGCTGATAAACATTTCTCCTTCTTCCATTATGCTTAACACGGTCTTCGTGTAAACAACCAACACTGAAATAGAATTTCTGAATGAGAAACCTGCTCCATATGCTTTTCTTGCATACAGAATATGCATGGGAGTGCTGAAAAGTAATGCCTCTGAATTTTTTATTCTGTTCTCAATATCGGTCGAGGTATGGCACGTCACACATATTACTTCGTCAGCTTTTCCACTTCACTGACTCGTGGCACACCCCCCTCCCGCAAACAGATGGAGTCGCAATAGGCAGCCCACTCTGACCAGAGATTGTGAATATGTTTACGGTGCACTTCGAGGAAGAGGCCCTGATGTCATCCAAATGGAAATCCATCTTCTTCTTCTTCTTCTTCTTCTTCTTCTTCTTCTGTTATGTGGATAACACACTTGTCATCTGGCCTCATGGAAGAGACAAACTTCTTGACTTCTTTGTACATCTGAACTCCACACGCCACAAAATCAAATTCACTATGGAGACCAAAGAAGAAGGAAGACTACCATTCCTGGACATCATAGTCAGGAGAATAACGGACAGCACCCTGTGCCACAGTGTGTATCTGACTCTATAAAACACATAAACTCAGTTCTCCCTATGGCACTGTGAATAATTTCAATAACAAAAAGTGAGATGAATGTTGCAGCGGATATTTAATTTCCTCAGTGGCTTTGCATTCAAGATCAGTCTTACCTGAGAGTGCAACATTACATCTTTGGTTAATTTAATTATATGTTCATTAGATTTTGGTTATAAGGCACGTTTTGGTGCCTAATGTTTCATCTCCAAATGCTGGAAACAATCCATGGAGGAAGAGGAGTATGTAAGACATTGGTGGACCAGGTTGGAAGAATCTGTGAATTTCAATACTCTGTAGAAGAGCTCAATCATTTGAAAATAACTTTCAGACCTTGTGGCTATTCTAACAGATATACATAAGGCACTACATTCTAAAATATTTGCATCTGTCACTGAAAAACAAGCAACTAGAGGAAAAGTTCTCTTGCCATTTGTAAAAACTGTCGCAGATCGTGACCTCCGAGTGCTATGAAGAGAAGGTATTGACGCAGTGCTTAAACCAAACTGAAGACCACAACAGCAGCCATACTCAAGTAAATTGCTATGCAGTAGTTTCAGTGAATTTGACAATGATGTGGCTGCTTTCATGGTGGCCCAGTCATATTGTGGGGTAGGGAATGCCAGTGACAGGGCTGGAATTGTAGGTGACACATGGATTTTTGGCAAAGCCTTGTATCAATACCTCCTTAATTATTGAGCTGAAAAACTGTAAAAAACATTCATACAGTAAAATCACACAAAAAAATTTCCTATTTCTGCAGGTATTGTGCCTTCTGCTTCTTTTTCATTACAAAAACATATTGATTCATGTTTATAAAGTCACAACTATGTCACTGTGATTTGTGTAACACACATTCTAGAACATGTTCCAGGAATGTCATGAAACAGACAGCTTTAAATACTTACTCTAGCTCATCTTTCAAGACTTGCATGCCAACAACAACACCATCTATCCAATCTGTTTTTATTTTACTTTCATGTAAAGATTTCTCCACAAAGGATATCATCTGCCATGTAGGCAGTGCAAGAGGAAATTCCACACTAACATTTGGGTAATCAAGTGGATTCTGTGTCTTGTCAGAACCAAGTACAATCAACCCAATTTCATCTTTACCACTGGTAAATATCTGGAAACATATTAAATGGTAAAAATAAGTTTTGTTTATAACAAGTTGTATACCAATAAAAACATCACACACAGATACTCTTAATAAAATTATTTAATTGGATAGATAAAAAATCTACTCATCAAGCAGTGGCAGAATACACACATAAAAGACTGTTGTGATAGGCAAGCGTTTGGAGCCAGTGACTCCTTCTTCTGGCTGAAGGGTTGCAGGGGAAGCAAGAAGGGTGAAGGAAAAGGACTGGAGAGGTCTAAGAAAAGGGGTAGATTTTGAGAAAGTTACCCAGAACCGTGGGTCATGGGTGACTTACCGTACAGGATGAGAAGGAAAGACTAATTGTTAGGGACTGCATCGGGCAAGATTCGGAAACCTGAGAGCTTAAAGGTGGAAGACAGGGTAATATGCAAGACAGAGATTACTTCTAAAACTGTACATGAGTTCATAAGAGTGAGAAGCTAAGTGTATTGTATGCAATAGCTGTGGGAGGGGGCAGTGAAAATAGACGATAAAGACAATGACATATGTAAAAAGCTAAAACTGAGTGAAGCAAAGAGTAATTACAGTGAAGAAAAGCTGAGACAGGAAAAAATAACGTAAATTATGGCGAGGTGGGTGGTGAGAATCAAGGACACGTTGTAGTGCTAGTTCCCAGATGCGGAGTTCTGAGAAACTGGTGTCTGGCGGAAGAATACAGGTGGCATGTGTGGTGAAACAAGTGCCGAGGTCACGTATGCCATGTTGTAGAGCATGCTCTGCAACAGGATATTGCGAGTTTCCAGTATATACACTATGCCTATGCCCATTTATCCTAACTGATAATTTGGTGGTAGTCATGCAGATGTAGAAAGCTGAACAGTGTTTACATAATAGCTGGTATATGAGATGTGTCATTTCTATTTTTCGCCTGATCCGCAGTTCTGGGTGACTTTTCCAAAATCTACACCTTTTCCTGGAACTCTCCAGGCCTTTTCCTTTACCCTTCTTCCTTCCCCTTCAACGCTTCTGTCTGGAGGAGCCATTGGCTCCGAAAGCTTGCCAATCACAACAGTCTTTTATGTGTATGTTCTGCTGCCGCTTGGTGAGTAGATTTTTTATCTATTCAATTAAATAATTTTATCAATAATTTATTGTTTTTGTTGTTATAGTTACTCATTATAACCTACTTAAAGTACATCACGTACCCTCCTCTCCACAATTCTTCGAACACATAGTTTTGCCTTTTGCAAAAAATCACTGCGTTTCTGTATAACATACTTGGAGTCAAAGTGTCCAACATCTATTACAATTATAAACAGAAGAAAGAAAGTCATTGTATTTATTGGCAGTATTACGCAATCAAATATTTTGAAAGAGTTCCAGTGGTATAAATTTACAAAATCTTACAAATAAATATATACGTTTATTCTTTAAATCAATTCTTAGCAATAACATAATAGTATAAATTGCAGAATCAATATAGCCAATTTTAATGTAATGACTGCAATACATATACAATATAACAGTGGTAAGTTATAACAAATGAGAGAGAGAGAGAGAGAGAGAGAGAGAGAGAGAGAGAGAGAGGCATTTAGACAATGTTTCATTACAGTGTGAAACTTATTAGAATTAAAATGAAGCCATAGTGAATTATTACATTCCAAAAATAATAATTATTGTGTTCTTTCACCCCAAAATAATACATTCATTAGGTAATATATACTTTTAATTTCAGAAATTTTTACAGCTCTGAACTTCACTGCTTCGATGAATTTATTACATGTGACAATGAATGAGGGTTGATAACACTGCTTTAGTCATTCAATTGTTCGTCATGTGATATTCGCAATGTTCTTAATAACTTCTTATGTAAAGTTCTATCATCAAAAAGATAATCTACATAAGTTTTAAATGTTGCGAATCTTTAAACAACAACTTGAAAATGGGTGTATCAGTATTTTGTATACATTCTAGCATTGCTAGATTTACTTTTAAATTTTAAAGTATATGAGCAGATTGAGCTACTTTCCATCCAGAAAATTTACTGTTGGCAAGACCTCACTACAAAGAAAAATGGTCTTTCCGGAGTCAAATGCTAAAAAATTCATAAATACCAGCATTGTAAGTGATACAAACAGGTATTAAGCAACGGGCATAAATATCGTTCTGCTTGATGAGAAAAAAAGTAGGTACGTGAAAGAGTAAATTGGGTGCAAGGATTGAACATAAACTGCAAAGGTTAAAAAAAAAAAAAAAAAAGAGGGTCACTGCTCAAGAATTGAGAACTGCCCCCCCCCCCCTTTCTTTTACAGGCTTACTTTCACTTTTCAGATGAGACCATGTCCCCCATATGTGAAGAAAATAGCCAATATGTAAAGAGAATTACAGATAAAGAGTTTTCTAGAATGAGATTTTCCCTCTGCAGCATAGTGTGCACTGATATGAAACTTCCTGGCAGATTAAAACTGTGTGCTGGACCAAGACTCAAACTTGGTGATCGTAACCCCAGACCTGTGTTGCCGTTTTGGGAGGTAGATCTTGTATCTGGAAAGAGGTGATGACAGTTAGGATACTATGGGCGAGCAGCTGCCATCAATTTTTGATGGTGCAGAACCCACAATAGTGGAACTGCTGCCTAGTCCAAAGGCACCTATTACCAGTCTTACCCCACAATAGTGTATCGAATCCAGAAGTAATGTCGAAGCTGATAAAAAGTCATATGAGAGATTCCTGTAATCTAGGTGTGACTGCACCAATGCTGCATACAGCCATATCAAAGTAGAGTGGACCACACCGCTGAGGCATAGAAGAGCATTCAGGTGCGACCTACATGTCTGCTTTAGTTGGCAAAGACGGGGAAGCCATGTCAACTAGGCATCAAAGACCAGTCCTAAAAAACACAATGACAGAAATGCATAACGTAGGTAATGGCAGCCAAAAAATGGATGCTATGAGTGAAAGCCCAGGATTGTGCTTGGTGTATTGCTCCCTGCATTCTGCCTCCAGCAATAGCCATCACGGATGAACAAAAACGATGGGGACACCATATGTCATGCAGCTGCCGCCAGATCATTGATAGCCACAAAAAGGAGAGTGACACTCAAAACAGAACCTTGTGCAAGCCCCTTCTCCTGCAGGGGGAGATGCTACAGGAGGCACCAACCTGTACCCAAAAAGTGTGACATGGAAGAAAGTTCTGGATAAAAATCGGGAGTGGGCCATGGAGGCCCCACTCCTTTAAGGTGGCAAGGACATTATGGCACCATGTGGTATCATAAGATATACACGCAGATCAATGAAAACTGCAACAAGGAACTGATGCTGAGCAAAAGCTGTTCAGATAGCACACTTCAAGTGGACTAAATTATCTTCAGTAGAGCGCCCTTGGCGAAAAGCACCCTGGATCGAAGCCAAAAGATCCGGGGATTCAAGGACACAATACAGCCTTCGACTAACCATATGTTCAAGTAACTTGCAGGACACTGAGTAAACAATCTGGACGACAGCTGTCCGTTTGAAGAGGCAATTTATCTGATTTCAAAATTGGAATAACAGCATTTTCTCGCTACTGGGAAGAGAATTCTGCATTGCACCAGGGATGGTTAAAGAAAGGCCAGGTACACTGATGGAAAAATTTGCAACACCAAAAAGTAATTAATGTAGAGTAATGAAATACCAGGAATATATTTGTTGAGACAACGTATGTAAAGTGATTAATGTTGCAGGATCAATGTGAGTGTGAGATAAGCCACTGCAAGACATTGCTGAAGATGCCACTAAGTGAGACAAGTTCATAGAGAATTGCAATAGAAGGCAAAATCGTCAAAAAAAAGGGAGCCGGAGATGCCCAGTGGGAGACAGGCCATTATAGGGTTTATGGTGATAGCAAAGAGAATGACACTCAGAATGGAACCCTGAGACACACCATTTTCCTGGATAAAGGTGTCCGACAAGGCAGACCCTTCATGCACCTCAAAAACTCGGTCTTTTAAAAATGTCTGAAGGAAACAGGGTAGGTGGCCACGGAAGCTCCACATGTGAAGAGTATGGAGGGTACTAGCTCTCTAGCAGGTGTCATAGGCCTTTTCCAAATCGAAAAACACAGCGACAATCTGGGATTTCTGCAGAAAACCATTCATGACATGGGTGGGCAAAATAATGAGACGGTCCACTGCAGAATGCCGTGTTGAAAGCCACACTGTGCATTCATAAAAAGTTGTGAGACTCGAGCCACCATATCATCCGGGCATGAATCATATGTCCCATCACCTTGAGAACACACTGGTAAGAGAGATGGAGTGGTAGCTAGAAGGAAGAGTGTGTGTGTGTGTGTGTGTGTGTGTCAGAAAGAGAGAGAGAGAGAGAGAGAGCTAATTTCGGCAAGAGCTAGATTTCCATCAATAAACTGAGTTGAAGCTGCTGTTGTGGTCTTCATCCAACTACTGCTTTGGTGCAACTCACCAGCCTATTCCTGCCTTTGTAAGCCTCTTCATCTCTGCATAGTATTTCAACCTAAATCCACTTAGAATGGTGAACCACCATTCAGAGAATAACTTTTTAACAACACAGTTTGACTTCTGTAAAGGCTTCTATACTGAGAATCCAACATAATATCTCACAAATTCAATTCCAGTAGAATTAAATAGTGGAAATTATCCCCTCTGTCATCTTGCCAAAGCCTTTGACTGTTTAGATTAAAAAATTCTGTGAGGGGGAGCAAAAAAAGTATGGCATTAAAAGTCTTCCCCTTGCATGGATTGAGTTGTACTTTAACTACAGAAAATGGAAGGTCACATTAACAAATGATAAGACAGGAATAAGATTAAACTCAAAAAGGGAGAACATAAAATATGGTGTGGCACACAGTGTTTGCTGCCAAGTCCACAAAAATGATTTACTTGGGGCACTGGAGGGCTTTGGAAAAACTCTAATGTTTTGCAGTGTCACAAACTTATTGATACAAGATCTAAACTCATCCATACCAGAAACATCCAGGAGAATAACAGAACAGGCTTGTACTGATCAACAGATACCAGCTTAATGCCTAAAAACTTGTATTGTGCAGTTCTAAAGAAATAAAAGTGACTTACAGATACGAATATCAAAAGTAGGGATAAATGGGTAACTAGGCTCCCGTGTTCTAAGTTCCTGGAAATGCAGATACCACTCACATGTGAGACCAGCATGTGAGTCAGTTAACCGAGAAGCTCAGTTCTGCCCATTTTGTGCTTAGAAATCTCTTACTGTATCAAACTGGACAAAGGATTGCTAACACACTTTCACTCAGTTTACTCATATGGCATAATCTTCTGAGGTACTTCAGCTAAGCGGAAAAAAATATTTATTCTACATCTTGAAAAAGCTTCTTCAGGGACCCATGGATTCTCACACTTACATGCCTATAGAAGTTATATTCCCTAATGGTATTTGTGATTAATAACAAGAGTTAGTTTAAGATGAACTCAGCAATTCAGAACTGCAATACTAGAAGCAAAAATAATTTCCATATATAAAAACCTAAAATCAGGGTTGCCACAAGTTTCTCCAAGTGAAATTCCCTGATATTTCTCTGATTCCACAGGCACGTTTTAGAATTTTTTCCCGACAAATTTTGAGGTCTCAAGGGGAGGTAAAGACATAAGTCGACAAAAGAATGTATTTGTGATTAATAACAAGAGTTAGTTTAAGATGAACTCAGCAATTCAGAACTGCAATACTAGAAGCAAAAATAATTTCCATATAAAAATACCTAAAATCAGGGTTGCCACAAGTTTCTCCAAGTGAAATTCCCTGATATTTCTCTGATTCGACAGACACGTTTTAGAATTTTTCCCCGACAAATTTTGAGGTCTCAAAGGGAGGTAAAGACATAAGTCGACAAAGGAATGTAAGGGCTTTGTATTTCTCCCCCATTTTGTTTTAGGGCGCAAAAACAACTAGGGTCATATGTGTCCATGCCAAAACTGTGAAACACAGAGATGAAATGAGGAGTTAAAAATGATTACATGTCAACGTTTAATGACAGAAGATAGGACAGCTACAAACAGGGACGTGGAGAAAGCTCTATGAAGTACGCAATAGGGAAATGGAGGCCCAGAACTAAAAATTAAATGGCCTTCACTATATTGCTACAACTGATAAAAAGTAAAACACGGTCGACAGCCCACGGATTGTTCACTAAAATGGCCAATAACTCAGATGGCAAACACAAACGGGAATGTGAACGGTAAAAAAAAAAAGGGCATCCCATCAGGAAACGGCAGACAGTTAAAAGTTGGGTGCAATGTGCACAAAGTAGTAGGGGAGCACCACTTAACAAATGGTGATGGCTAAAAAAGCAGTGCCCAATATGCAACCTAGTTAAAATGACCTCCTTGCCGCATGAGGACTGAGAGGAGGTTGTCCAAGCCACTGGGAGAGGCATAATAACCCAGAGTTTATTCCTATGAATGGAGGACCAGTGGCGATGCCAAAGTGACACCACCTCCTGACAGAAAGCAACAAGAGATCATCAGAGGGAATGCAAGAATTATTGGGCTGAAGTATGAGGAATGCAGCTTTGGCAGCAGTGTCAGCAACCTCTTGGACCGATATGACCTGGAACCCACATAAACATCACAGTGGCTCCATAAAAAGTGAGCAAGTGGAAGCTTTCCTGGAACGGGTGCACTAAGGGATGGACATGTCATAGGCTTTCTCCAAATTGAAAGACACAGCCAGTCTGGGATTTCCACAGAAAACCATTCATGACATGGGTAAACAAAGTGGGTGATAGCCAGAAGGAAGTTGTTTGTCCTTACCGGGCTTAGGTGTGGGTATGACAGTGGCTTCACGACAGTGGCTGGGAAACATGCCCTCTGCCCAGATCCGGTTGTACGTATTAAGCAAAAAGTGTTTGCCCACAAGAGAAAGGTGCTGCAACTTTTGAAAGTTAACAGTGTCTGGTCCAGGGTGGAGGATTGAGATGAAGTGAGAGCATGATCTAGCTTCCTCATAGTAAAGGCAGCACAGTAACACTCACGATTCTGAGAAGAGAAAGGCATTGTTCGAGTCTTTTCTGCTCATTTCCAATAGAGGTAGGCAGGACGATAGTGGGAGGAGCTCAAAATTTCTGCAAAATGGCGACCCAAGGTGTTGGAGATAGCAATAGGGTACACGATGATAGTGTCTGCTACTGTCAGGTCGAAAATTGGGGAATGGATCTTGCTCCCAGAGAACCGTCGGAGGTTGGTGCACACGATGGAAGAGGGGGGTGAAACTGTTAAAAGAACTAGTGAATGAAGTTCAGCTGCCTTTTTGGTTATCCCGAAGAATGCGAATTGCATTGCAGCTGGCTTCAGTCCACCAAAGGACTGGGACACAGCATGGTAAAGAGGAAGTGTGATGAATGGAATGTTCTGCGATGGTAAGGATAATGTTTGTAAGAAATTCCACCTGGTCATGACAACTGCGGAAATTGTGTTCGTTGAAGGTCACCAGGGAGGAGTAAAGTCTTCAGTCAGCCTTAGTGAGCTGCCATTTCGATGTACACGGAGGTGCGGTAGGAGTTAGCAAATGGATAGCACACAGGAAATGGTCGCTCGAGTAGGTGTCAGAAAGAACGGACCGTTCAAGATTATGTGCAGGACGGGCAGTGAAGAAGGAAAGGTCCAAATGGGAATAGGTGTGTGACGAGTCTGAAAGCAACATGGGTGCTTCTGTGCTAAAGAAGAAAAAGTTAAGTTGATTAAGAATGGCAGCGAAGAGGGCACCTCTCGGATAGGTTCTGGAAGAGCCCCAAATGTGATGGTGTGCATTAAAGTCCCCAAGCAGCAGAAATCGGCGAGGAAGCTGTCCAATAAGCTGGAGGAAGTCGAACCTGGTGACATCGAATGACGGAGGGATGTAAATGGTAGAAAGGGAAATGCTCAAGTGAGGAAGGAAAAGACAAACTGCAACAGCTTGATGACAGGTAGTCAGGGAGATGGATGGGTTGACTATGAATGTCATCCCATAAGAGCGGCATGAGTCCCCCATGAGACAGAATTCCAACCTCGAGCGGAAGGTCAAAACAGACCAGGAAGAAATGTGAAAGCTCAAAGCAGTCGTGAGGATGAATTTTGTTTCCTGAAGACAGAGTACAAATAGAAGCTGCGATTCTAAAAGCAGTCATAAATCCTCTTTGTTGGATCAAAGGCTGCAAAAGTTCCATTGGAGGACAGTCACGATGAGGACAATAGGAAGGGGTGTCACCTCGGCAGCTGCCGAGTGCCAGTCTGCGAAAACTCGCTGCTACAGGGCACAGAGGCAAGAGGATCCTGCTACATGAGGTCCTACAGAAGTGTCGGCTTTCTTCTGCTGTCGACATGAGGAATCCAGGGCATGTTGTCTGTAGTTCAACAATGCCTAGATGATCAGTACTGCAGTTCGATTACATCTGCATTATTACACTGTGCCAAGAAGGGCTCTCAACAAGGGTAGTGTCCAGGCATCGTGGAGTGAACCATGGCAATGTTGTTCGGACATGGAGGAGAAACAGAGAGACAGGAACTGTCGGTGACATACCTTGCTCAGGCCACCCGAGGGCTACTACTGCAGTGGGTGACGCTACCAACGGATTATGGCTCTGAGGAATCCTGACGGCAATGCCGCTGTGTCGAATAATGCTTTTCGTGCAGCCACCTTGCATCACATTACGACTCAAACTGTGTGCAATGGGCTGCATTATGTGCAGTTTCACTCCACACATCCATGGCGAGGTCCATCTTTGCAACTGCAACACCGTGCAGCACGGTACAGATGAACCCAATAACAAGCTGAATTGGACTGCTCAGGATTGGCATCACGTTCTCTGCACCAATGAGTGTCACATATGCCTTCCGACGATTGTCAGAGATGTGTTTGGAGGCAACCCGGTCACGTTGAACTCTTAGACACACTTTATCAGTAAACTCTTCCGGGCTAAGTTGCCGTGGTCGATCTATAGAACTTCTTAGGGAGAAGAAGTTCTATAGATCGACCACGGCAACTTAGCCCGGAAGAGTTTACTGATAAAGACGCCGGCCGTGAAAGCCTACATGGAATGATTCTCAGACACACTGTCAAATGAGTGAAGCAAGGTGGAGGTTCCCTGCTGTTTTGGGTGGGATTATGGGGGGCTGATGCACACTGTTGGTGGTCATGGTAGGCACCATGACAGCTGTGCTATAAGTGAATACCATCCTTATATTAGAACAAATAAGCCCTCGGTCACAAATATTAAGTCAAAATTGACCAGGTTTCGACGCTACTATGAGTGTCGTCTTCAGAATTACACTAACTGTTCTAGAACATATTATGTATATAATACATTAATAAAATTAAAGTTTGTACTGACTGGAAAAGATGAAGTACAAACTTTAATTTTATGAATGTATTATATACCTAATATGTTTTAGAACAGTCAGGCTAATTCTGAAGACGACGCTCATAGTAGCATCGAAACCTGGTCAATTTTGACTTAATATTTGTGACCGAGGGCTTATTTGTTCTAATATAATTCTGACACGGGCACTGAACCTTAGCAGCTATGTTCAAAGTTTTATGAATGCCATCCTCCGACCAATAGTGCAGTCATATTGGCAACATATTGGCGAGGCATTCGTCTTTGTGGATGACATTTCGCATCCCCATTGTGCACATCTTGTGAATGACTTCCTTCAAGATAATTACATCACTCGACTAGAGTGGCCAGCATGTTCTCCAGACATGAACCCTATCGACCATGCCTGGGATAGATTGAAAAGGGCTGTTTATGGGCATGTGACTTGCCAACCACTCTGAGGGATGTACGCCGAATCGCCGTTGAGGAGTGGGACAATCAGGACTGACAGTGCCTTGATGAACTTGTGGATAGTATGGCACGACGAACACAGGCATGCATCAATCCAAGAGGACGTGCTACTGGGTATCAGAGGTACCCGTGTGTACAGCAGTCTGGACCAACACCTCTGAGAGTCTCGCTGTATGGTGGTACAACATGCACTGTGTGGTTTTCATGATCAATAGAAAGGGCGGAAACGATGTTGATCTCTATTGCAAATTTCTGCACAGGTTCAGGAACCGAGGGGATGCAAAACGTTTTTTGATGTGTGTGTGTATGTATGTATGTATGTATGGGATGGGCATCAGTTGTTTGGTAAGTGGTGCTTAGGTGTGTGTGTGTGTGTGTGTGTGTGTGTGTGTGAGAGAGAGAGAGAGAGAGAGAGAGAGAGAGAGAGAGTGGAGGGGGGGAAACTGTGGTTGGTAAGACCTTTTTCCTTTTTGTAATGTAGTGGATTTGTTTACGGTTCATTGAGGTAATTTATGTTTGATTAATTTGGTATTATTTTTTGGGGGTATTTATTTGCTTATATCGGTGGGTTTTATGGAGTGTGGTCTGGTGTTGTTGATTTGTGGCAGTTGGTAGTATTGTGCACCTTGGTTGAGCTATATAGGTCAAGTGAAATTTGCAGTACCAGGTTTTTGTGTCTGGTTTCATGGTATCTCTGGCTATGTTTGAGCCGTATAGACCAAGTGAAAGTTTCAGTGTATGTGTGGGTTTCTAGTATCACTGTCTTCATTGGAGCTGTTTAGTTCAGGCAAAATGTATGATACCAATAGCTGTTATTCGCAGTTTTGGGGTGGGATGATTGTTGAGGGTTTGTTGAGGATTTTGTGTGCATAATTTTTGGTTTGATATTTATTTTGGAATGGTGTCATCATCCTTATTGTTGTGTGTGGTGATTGACACTGCCCAAGACCCCTACTTCGAGCGGTTCCCCCATTAGTTTCACTTTATTTCTGGTGTTAAATATTCCACTTGTTAGGGCCTGTTTATGTTTGTTCATGGGTGTAGTGATAGATGTCGTGGTCTCCATATTGAAAACGCTTGAAATAGGAGTGTCACCATCTTGAAGATGCCACGGGTTAAAGCAAATAAGAGAACAAGAACTTTTGGTAATCCCCTGCTGCCTATGTCTGTAAAATATGCTAACAACAAATTATGGCTAGTGCTACTCTGCTCAAATTGATAATTATGAAATTACTTGTAGATTTGTTATGTCAGGGGTAAAACAGCGATTTTGAAAATATCCACTGCTCGTCCTATACTATTTAGCTGCTATTTTTATATAATACTTCAAACAAAACATTCATGTAATGGGACGCAGACTACTGTCAGCTCTCTATATATGGGTAAAGTCAGGATCTATATAATAGTATTAGTATGCAGAATTTACGTTCTGGAGCCCAGGTATTCTTATAAATTATGGACACCTTGTCTCATGGGGTATTTTTTTACTTCATTTTTAAGGATTTGGGTATTTTTGTTTGCCTGTCCGTCTCTTGTCATACTGTTACACTTTTCTAGCAGAATATAAAGCTGTAATCTGAACCGTACGGAGAGGTGCACAGTCTACATGGAAATATGCCATTGGTACTTGAGGGAACATAGATATATTAATGCTTAAATTCACATCATTGATTTTCCACAATAGTATTTGTTTTATAGTCAGTTATAAACCAGCTTTTGGCATTCTGTGTCATCCTCAGACAATTTCTGATGATGTCCAAAAAAGCCAAAATCTGATTCATAACAAACTGTAAAATAAATGACTTTGATCATGCTGAGCACCACAGCTGAGACCAATATTAATGATTATATGTGTTATTACATATTTATCATGTTGCAGTTGGTTTCACTGATTGAACATCTTCAAATTGCCCATTTGTCTCATGACTTTACACATGTAGGCCACCTGAATATGTTTAGTGAACAAATCTGGTCATAACACAATAAATGTGTAATAATACAGCTTAGATGGTTATTAATATGAAATAAATATTATTATGGCACATCAATCATGTGTATTTCCAGGGTTGCCACATGTCCTGGAAATCAGGGAATTTCAAATGTATCAGGGAATTTTGAAAAGAGCACTGGAAAAATCTTGTTTTTGTCTCAGTAGATGAAATGGTTTGTTTACTGAGATGTCATGTGTCATCACTGGCTGGGTGCAGCTGAGTACGTGCGTAACTTCCGTACTCCCTTATTCTTACTGCTTCTCCCCTTTATACCACTCCCCTCGAATTGCAATCAGTACCACCACCACTTCTTGCCACTAGCCTAGCAGCTATCGACAAGAGACAGGGAGGCAGGAGGAGTGGTTATTTGAATCTGATTCTCAGAGATTGTTGACGCAGCAGCCAGAGGTGGTGATCACGTATACATGAGTTGTGTCTGGGTGACTGTCTGAATATCTGTGTGCTCTTGTTTTCTGACAAAGGGTATGGCGGAAGTTTAGTTGTGAGAATGTTATTGTCTTTTTTACATGCCTGGATGTGGCTCAGCAATCATCTTTACCGTGAGTTGCTACTATCCTCATTAGCGTTGATTCTCAGAGTATTTGTGCAACTCACCAGCTACACAACCGGCAGGCCGGAAAGGACAGAAGGAAGACTCCCTTGAAGACTTGCTACATCCCTCCAGCCAATCAACACATGAGTCTCCCTCTGCCAACTGGAAAGGCTCGAAAAAGTCCAACAAAGGCAAATGGTCTTCTGTTTCGCTGACCCAAAGATCCTCTTTGACGGTGTCGCCATGTGATACCTTCTCCTGGCCGGCCACCATTTCGCCAGTGTGCCCCACCAACCTTTCTTGTGCCCTGGATTCCTCATGTCGACAGCAGAAGAAAGCCGACACTTCTGTAGGACCACATGGAGCAGGATCCTCTTGCCTCTGTGCCCTGTAGCAGTGAGTTTTCGCAGACTGGCACTCGGCAGCTGCCGAGGTGACACCCCTTCCTATTGTCCTCATCGTGACTGTCCTCCAATGGAACTTTTGCAGCCTTTGATCCAACAAAGAGGATTTATGACTGCTTTTAGAATTGCAGCTTCTACTTGTACTCTGCCTTCAGGAAACAAAATTCATCCTCACGACTGCTTTGAGCTTTCACATTTCTTCCTGGTCTGTTTTGACCTTCCGCTCGAGGTTGGCATTCTGTCTCATGGGGGAGTCATGCTGCTCTTATGGGATGACATTCATAGTCAACCCATCCATCTTCCTGACTACCTGTCATCAAGCTGTTGCAGTTTGTCTATTCCTTCCTCACTTGAGCTTTTCCCTTTCTACCATTTACATCCCTCCGTCATTCGATGTCACCAGGTTCGACTTCCTCCAGCTTATTGGACAGCTTCCTTGCTGATTTCTGCTGCTTGGGGACTTTAATGCACACCATCCCATTTGGGGCTCTTCCAGAACCTATCTGAGAGGTGCCCTCTTCGCTGCCATTCTTAATCAACTTAACCTTTTCTTCTTTAGCACAGAAGCACCCATGTTGCTTTCAGACTCGTCACACACCTATTCCCATTTGGACCTTTCCTTCTTCACTGCCTGTGCTGCACATCATCTTGAACGGTCCGTTCTTTCTGACACCTACTCGAGCGACCATTTCCTGTGTGCTATCCATTTGCTAACTCCTACCCCACCTCCGTGCACATCGAAATGGCAGCTGACTAAGGCTGACTGGAGACTTTACTCCTCCCTGGCGACCTTCAACGAACACGATTTCCTCAGTTGTCATGACCAGGTGGAATTTCTTACAAACATTATCCTTACCGTCGCAGAACATTCCATTCCTCACACTTCCTCTTTACCATGCTGTGTCCCAGTCCTTTGGTGGACTGAAGCCTGCTGTGATGTAATTCGCATTCTTTGGGATAACCAAACAGGCAGCTGAACTTCATTCACTAGTTCTTTTAACAGTTTCACCCCCCTCTTCCATCGTGTGCACCAACCTCCGACGGTTCTCTGGGAGCAAGATCCATTCCCCAATTTTCACCCTGACAGTAGCAGACAATATCATCGTGTACCCTATTGCTATCTCCAACACCTTGGATCGCCATTTTGCAGAAATTTTGAGCTTCTCCCACTATCATCCTGCCTACCTCTATAGGAGATGAGCAGAGAAGACTCGGGCAATAACATCTCTTCTCAGAATCCTGAGTGTTACTGTGCTGCCTTTACTATGAGGATGCTAGACCACGCTCTCACTTCATCTCAATCCTCCGCCCTGGACCAGACACTGTTAACTTTCAAGTGTTGCAGCACCTTTCTCTTGTGGGCAAGCACTTTTTGCTTAATACATACAACCGGACCTGGGCAGAGGGCATGTTTTCCAGCCACTGTTGTGAAGGCACTGTCATACCCACACCTAAGCCCGGTAAGGACAAACAACTTCCTTCTGGCTATCACCCACTTTGTTTACCCATGTCATGAATGGTTTTCTGTGGAAATCCCAGACTGGCTTTGTTTCTCAATTTGGAGAAAGCCTACGACATTTGTTGGAGGACTGGTATCGTTTGTACTCTCTACACATGTGGCCAACTGCGCCATCTCCTTGAGGAATTTTTAAAAGACGAGTTTTCGATGTACGTATGGGGTCTGCCTCCTCGGACACCTTTATCCAGGAAAATGGTGTACCTCAGGGTTCTGTCCTGAGTGTCGTCGTCTTTGCTGTCGCCATTAACCCTACAATGGCCTGTCTCCTGCCGGGCATCTCCGGCTCTCTTTTTGTTGATAATTTTGCTATCTACTGTTGCTCTTCATGAACCTGTCTCATTGAGTGGTGACTTCAGCAATGTCTTGATCGTCTTTACTTATGGAGCATGGACAGTGGCTTAAGTTTTTCTACTGACAAAAACATTTGTATGAATTTCTGGCAGCACAGCTGGTTTCTCCCACCATTTTTACATCTTGGGCCTGTTGCTCTTCCATTCATTGAAACTACAAAATTCCTGAGGCTCCTGCTTTATACAAAACTATCTTGGTCCTCCAACTTCATGCTCCCTGCAGCTTTTTCGATGGGTGTGAACCCTTCACCATCTTGGCTTCGTGCGGCAGCCCATCTTCACCTTGACCTTCATTCACTTTCTAAAGACACTGCACCAGGCTCGGTCTATTGCCTTCAGTTTCACGACCTATGCATGGAATTTTGCAGTAGTATCTTTGTGTACACTGATGGCTCTTGGACTGACCATGGTGTCGGGTGTGCCTTCAACGTCAACCAACATTTTTTGGTACTGATGTCCGGCACATTGCTCAGTATCTACAGCAGAGCTCTTCACCCTGTATCAGATCATCGAGTACATCTGCTGACATACTCTTTTCACTGTGTCACTGCTCACACTCTCTTGGCACCCTTCAAAGCCTCTGTGCAGTGTAGACTGTCCATCCCTTAGTGCACCGGTTCCAGGAAAGCTTCCACTTGCTCACTTTTTATGGAGCCACTGTGATGTTTATGTGTGTTCCAGGTCATATCGGTCCAAGAGGTTGCTGACACTGCTGCCAAAGCTGCATTCCTCGTACTTCAGCCCAATAATTCTTGCATTCCCTCTGATGATCTCTTGTTACTTTCTGTCAAGAGGTGGTGTCACTTTGGCATCGGCACTGGTCCTCCATTCATAGGAATAAGCTCTTGGTTATTAAGCCTCTCCCAGTGGCTTGGACAACCTCCTCTCAGTCCTCCTGTGGCGAGGAGGTCATTTTAACTAGGTTGCATATTGGGCACTGCCTTTTTAGCCATCACCATATGTTAAGTGGTGCTCCCCTACTACTTTGTGCACATTGCACCCAACTTTTAACTGTCTGCCGTTTCCTGAGGGGATGCCCTTTTTTTTTTTTAGAGTTTACATTCCCTTTTGGGTTTGCCATCTGAGTTATTGGCCATTTTAGTGAACAATGCGTGGGCTGTCGACTCTGTTTTACTTTTTATCAGTTGTAGCAATATAGTGAAGGCCATTTAATTTTTAGTTCTGGGCCTCCATTTCACTATTGCGTACTTCATAGACCTTTCTCCACGTCCCTGTTTCTAGCTGTCCTATCTTCCGTCATTAAACGTTGACATGTAATCATTTTTAACTCCTCTCTTCATCTTTGTGTTTCACAGTTTTGGCATGGACACATATGACCCTAGTTGTTTTTGCGCCCTAAAACAAAATGGGGGAGAAATACAAAGCCCTTACATTCTTTTGTCGACTTATGTCTTTACCTCCCCTTGAGACCTCAAAATTTGTCGGGGAAAAATTCTAAAACGTGTCTGTGGAATCAGAGAAATATCAGGGAATTTCACTTGGAGAAACTTGTGGCAAACCTGATTTTAGGTTTTTATATATGGAAATTATTTTTGCTTCTAGTATTGCAGTTCTGAATTGCTGAGTTCATCTTAAACTAAATCTTGTTATTAATCACATATACCATTAGGGAATATAACTTCTATAGGCATGTAAGTGTGAGAATCCATGGGTCCCTGAAGAAGCTTTTTCAAGATGTAGAATAAATAATTTTTTTCCGCTTAGCTGAAGTACCTCAGAAGATTAAGCCATATGAGTAAACTGAGTGAAAGTGTGTTAGCAATCCTTTGTCCAGTTTGATACAGTAAGAGATTTCTAAGCACAAAATGGGCGGAACTGAGCTTCTCGGTTAACTGACCCACATGCTGGTCTCACACGTGATTGGTATCTGCATTCCCAGGAACTTAGAACACGATAGCCTAATTGCCCATTTATCCCTACTTTTGATATTCGTATCTGTAAGTTGCTTTTATTTCTTTAGAACTGCACAATACAAGTTTTTAGGCATTAAGCTGGTATCTGTTGATCAGTACAAGCCTGTTCTGTTATTCTCCTGGATGTTTCTGGTATGGATGAGTTTAGATCTTGTATCAATAAGTTTGTGACACTGCAAAACATTAGAGTTTTTCCAAAGCCCTCCAGTGCCCCAAGTAAATCATTTTTGTGGACTTGGCAGCAAACACTGTGTGCCACACCATATTTTATGTTCTCCCTTTTTGAGTTTAATCTTATTCCTGTCTTATCATTTGTTAATGTGACCTTCCATTTTCTGTAGTTAAAGTACAACTCAATCCATGCAAGGGGAAGACTTTTAATGCCATACTTTTTTTGCTCCCCCTCACAGAATTTTTTAATCTAAACAGTCAAAGGCTTTGGCAAGATGACAGAGGGGATAATTTCCACTATTTAATTCTACTGGAATTGAATTTGTGAGATATTATGTTGGATTCTCAGTATAGAAGCCTTTACAGAAGTCAAACTGTGTTGTTAAAAAGTTATTCTCTGAATGGTGGTTCACCATTCTAAGTGGATTTAGGTTGAAATACTATGCAGAGATGAAGAGGCTTACAAAGGCAGGAATAGGCTGGTGAGTTGCACCAAAGCAGTAGTTGGATGAAGACCACAACAGCAGCTTCAACTCAGTTTATTGATGGAAATCTAGCTCTTGCCGAAATTAGCTCTCTCTCTCTCTCTCTCTCTTTCTGACACACACACACACACACACACACACACACTCTTCCTTCTAGCTACCACTCCATCTCTCTTACCAGTGTGTTCTCAAGGTGATGGGACATATGATTCATGCCCGGATGATATGGTGGCTCGAGTCTCACAACTTTTTATGAATGCACAGTGTGGCTTTCAACACGGCATTCTGCAGTGGACCATCTCATTATTTTGCCCACCCATGTCATGAATGGTTTTCTGCAGAAATCCCAGATTGTCGCTGTGTTTTTCGATTTGGAGAAGGCCTATGACACCTGCTAGAGAGCTAGTAACGTCCATACTCTTCACATGTGGGGCTTCCGTGGCCACCTACCCTGTTTCCTTCAGACATTTTTAAAAGACCGAGTTTTCGAGGTGCATGAAGGGTCTGCCTTGTCGGACACCTTTATCCAGGAAAATGGTGTGTCTCAGGGTTCCATTCTGAGTGTCATTCTCTTTGCTATCACCATAAACCCTATAATGGCCTGTCTCCCACTGGGCATCTCCGGCTCTCTTTTTTTTTGACGATTTTGCCTTCTATTGCAATTCTCTATGAACCTGTCTCACTTAGTGGCATCTTCAGCAATGTCTTGATTGTCTTTACTCGTGGAGCATCAACAATGGCTTTCGCTTTTCCACTGACAAAACTGTCTGTATGAATCCCACGAACGCTGACTGGAAGTTTGTATGTCCGTCTGGTTATTTGACCTGTTGTGCTGCCATTCACAAACAGCATTCCAGGAGGTGTTTTCCTACAGGATAACACTTGCTCACATACTGCTGTTGTAAGCCAACATGCTATAGTGTGTCAACATATTGCCTTGGCTTGCTCGATAACCAGCTCTACCTCCCATCGAGCACGTATTGGACATCATCTGATGACAGCTTCAACCCATCCACAAACATCATTAACTGTCCTTATATTGGCCAACCAAGTGCAACAGGCATGGAACTCCATCCCACAAACTGACACATGACACGTGTACAATAGCGTACCAGCATTTGCATTTACATTTGCAGTGGCTTGTCTCACACTCCCATTGATCCTGCAACGTTAATCACTTTACATACGTTGCCTCAACAAATATATTCCTGGTATTTCATTACTCTACATTAATTATTTTTTGGTGTTGCAAATTTTTCCGTCAGTGTACCTGGCCTTTCTTTAACCATCCCTGGGGCAATGCAGAATTCTCTTCCCAGTAGCGAGAAAATGCCGTTATTCCAATTTTGAAATCACATAAATTGCCTCTTCAAACGGACAGCTGTCGTCCAGATTGTTTACTCAGTGTCCTGCAAGTTACTTGAACATATGGTTAGTTGAAGGCTGTATTGTGTCCTTGAATCCCCGGATCTTTTGGCTTCGATCCAGGGTGCTTTTCGCCAAGGGCGCTCTACTGAAGATAATTTAATCCACTTGAAGTGTGCTATCTGAACAGCTTTTGCTCAGCATCAGTTCCTTGTTGCAGTTTTCATTGATCTGCGTGTATATCTTATGATACCACATGGTGCCATAACGTCCTTGCCACCTTAAAGGAGTGGGGCCTCCATGGCCCACTCCTGATTTTTATCCAGAACTTTCTTCCATGTCACACTTTTTGGGTACAGGTTGGTGCCTCCTGTAGCATCCCCCCCCTGCAGGAGAAGGGGCTTGCACAAGGTTCTGTTTTGAGTGTCACTCTCCTTGTTGTGGCTATCAATGATCTGGCGGCAGCTGCATGACATATTTTGTCCCCATCATTTTTGTTCGTCCGCGACGGCTATTGCTGGAGGCAGAATGCAGGGAGCAATACACCAAGCACAATCCTGGGCTTTGACTCATAGCATCCATTTTTTGGCTGCCATTACCTACGTTATGCATTTCTGTCATTGTGTTTTTTAGGACTGGTCTTTGATGCCTAGTTGACATGGCTTCCCCGTCTTTGCCAACTAAAGCAGACATGTAGGTCGCACCTGAATGCTCTTCTATGCCTCAGCGGTGTGGTCCACTCTACTTTGATATGGCTGTATGCAGCATTGGTGCAGTCACACCTAGATTACAGGAATCTCTCATATGACTTTTTATCAGCTTCGACATTACGTCTGGATTCGATACACTATTGTGGGGTAAGACTGGTAACAGGTGCCTTTGGACTAGGGAGCAGTTCCACTATTTTGGGTTCTGCACCATCAAAAATTGATGGCAGCTGCTCACCCATAGTACCCTAACTGTCATCTCCTCTTTCCAGATATGAGATCTACCTCCCAAAACGGCAACACAGGTCTGGGGCTACGATCACCAAGTTTGAGTCTTGGTCAAGCACACAGTTTTAATCTGCCAGGAAGTTTCATATCAGTGCACACTATGCTGCAGAGTGAAAATCTCATTCTAGAAAACTCTTTATCTGTAATTCTCTTTACATATTGGCTATTTTCTTCACATATGGGGGACATGGTCTCATCTGAAATGTGAAACAAGCCTGTAAAAGAAAGGGGGGGGGGGGGGGCAGTTCTCAATTCTTGAGCAGTGACCCTCATGTTTTTTTTTTTGTGCAATTTGGGTTAGTTTATGTTCAATCCTTGCACCCAATTTACTCTTTCATCTACCTACTTTTTTTCTCGTCAAGCAGAATGATATTTATGCCCGGTGCTTAATACCTGTTTGTATCACTTATAATGCTGGTATTTATGAATTTTTTAGCATTTGACTCCGGAAAGACCATTTTTCTTTGTAGTGTGGTCTTGCCAACAGCAAATTTTCTGGATGGAAAGTCGCTCAATCTACTCATATACTTTAAAATTTGAAAGTAAATCTAGCAATGCTAGAATGTATACAAAATACTGATATACCCATTTTCAAGTTGTTGTTTAAAGATTCGCGACTTTTAAAACTTACGTAGATTATCTTTTTGATGATAGAACTTTACATAAGAAGTTATTAAGAACATTGCGAATATCACATGACGAACAATTGAATGACTAAATCAGTGTTATCAACCCTCATTCATTGACACATGTAATAAATTCATCGAAGCAGTGAAGTTCAGAGCTGTAAAAATTTCTGAAATTAAAAGTATACATTGCCTAATGAATGTATTATTTTGGGGTGAAAGAACACAATAATTACTAGTTTTGGAATGTAATAATTCACTATGGCTTCATTTTAATTCTAATAAGTTTCACACTGTAATGAAACATTGTCTAAATGCCTCTCTTTCTCTCTCTCTCTCTCTCTCTCTCTCTCTCTCTCTCTCTCTCTCTCTCTCTCATTTGTTATAACTTATCGCTGTTATATTGTATTTGTATTGCAGTCATTACATTAAAATTGGCTATATTGATTCTGCAATTTATACTATTATGTTATTGCTAAGAATTGATTTAAAGAATAAACGTATATATTTATTTGTAAGATTTTGTAAATTTATACCACTGGAACTCTTTCAAAATATTTGATTGCATAATACTGCCAATAAATACAATGACTTTCTTTCTTCTGTTTATAATTGTAATAGATGTTGGACACTTTGACTCCAAGTATGTTATACAGAAACGCAGTGATTTTTTGCAAAAGGCAAAACTATGTGTTCGAAGAATTGTGGAGAGGAGGGTACGTGATGTATTTTAAGTAGGTTATAAAGAGTAACTATAACAACAAAAACAATAAATTATTTGTGATTGGCAAGCTTTCGGAGCCAGTGGCTCCTCCAGACAGAAGCGTTGAAGGGGAAGGAAGAAGGGTAAAGGAAAAGGCCTGGAGAGTTCCAGGAAAAGGTGTAGATTTTGGAAAAGTCACCCAGAACTTCGGATTAGGCGAAAAATAGAAACGACACATGTCATATACCAGCTATTATGTAAAAACTGTTCAGCTTTCTACATCTGCATGACTACCACCAAATTATCAGTTAGGATAAGTGGGCATAGGCATAGTGTATATACTGGAAACTCACAATATCCTGTTGCAGAGCATGCTCTACAACATGGCATACGTGACCTCGGCACTTGTTTCACCACACATGCCACCTGGATTCTTCCACCAGACACCAGTTTCTCAGAACTCCGCAGGTGGGAACTAGCACTACAACGTGTCCTTGGTTCTCACCACCCACCTCGCCTTAATTTACGTTAATTTCTCCTGTCTCAGCTTTTCTTCACTGTAATTACTCTTTGCTTCACTCCGTTTTAGCTTTCTACATCTTTCATTGTCTTTCCCGTCTATTTTCACTGCCCCCTCCCACAACTGTTGCATACAATACACTTACCTTCTCACTCTTATTAACCATATACAGTTTTAGTAGTAATCTCTGTCTTGCATATTACCCTGTCTTCCACCTTTAAGCTCTCAGGTTTCCGAATCTTGCCCGATGTAGTCCCCAACAATTAGTCTTTCCTTCTCATCCTGTACGGTAAGTCACCCATGACCCATGGTTCTGGGTGACTTTCCCAAAATCTACCCCTTTTCTTAGACCTCTTCAGTCCTTTTCCTTCATCCTTCTTGCTTCCCCTGCAACCCTTCAGCCTGAAGAAGGAGTCACTGGCTCCAAACGCTTGCCTATCACAACAGTCTTTTATGTGTGTGTTCTGCCACTGCTTGGTGAGTAGATTTTTTATCTATCCAATTAAATAATTTTATAAAGATTATCTGTGTGTGATGTTTTATTGGTATACAACTTGTTATAAACAAAACTTATTTTTACCATTTAATATGTTTCCAGATATTTACCAGTGGTAAAGATGAAATTGGGTTGATTGTACTTGGTTCTGACAAGACACAGAATCCACTTGATTACCCAAATGTTAGTGTGGAATTTCCTCTTGCACTACCTACATGGCAGATGATATCCTTTGTGGAGAAATCTTTTCATGAAAGTGAAATAAAAAGAGATTGGATAGATGGTGTTGTTGTTGGCATGCAAGTCTTGAAAGATGAGCTAGAGTAATTATTTTAAGCTGTCTGTTTCATGACATTCCTGGAACATGCTCCAGAATGTGTGTTACACAAATCACAGTGACATAGTTGTGACTTTATAAACTTGAATCAATATGTTTTTGTAATGAAAAAGTAACAGAAGGCACAATACCTGCAGAAATAGGAAATTTTTTTGTGTGATTTTACTGCATGAATGTTTTTTACAGTTTTTCAGCTCAATAATTAAGTAGGTATTGATACAAGGCTTTGCCAAAAACCCATCTGTCACCTACAATTCCAGCCCTGTCACTGGCATTCCGTACCCCACAATATGACTGGGCCACTATGAAAGCAGCCACATCATTATCAAATTCACTGAAACTACTGCATAGCAATTTGCTTGAGTATGGCTGCAGTTGTGGTCTTCTGTTTGGTTTAAGCACTGCGTCAATACCTTCTCCTCCATGGATTGTTTCCAGTATTTGGAGATGAAACATTAGGCAGCAAAACGTGCCTTATAACCAAAATCTAATGAACATATAATTAAATTAACTAAAGATGTAATGTTGCACTCTCAGGTAAGACTGATCTTGAATACAAAGCCAAAGTGGAAATTAATTGTAAGCTGCAACATTCATCTCACTTTTTGTTATTGAAATTATTCACAGTGCCATAGGGAGAACTGAGTTTATGTGTTTTATAGAGTCAGATACACGCTGTGGCACAGGGTGCTGTCCATTATTCTCCTGACTATGATGTCCAGCTATGGTAGTCTTCCCTCTTCTTTGGTCTCCATAGTGAATTTGATTTTGTGGCGTGTGGAGTTCAGATGTACAAAGAAGTCAAGAAGTTTGTCTCTTCCATGAGGCCAGATGACAAGTGTGTTATCCACATAACAGAAGAAGAAGAAGAAGATGGATTTCCATTTGGATGACATCAGGGCCTCTTCTTCGAAGCGCACCATAAACATATTCACAATCTCTGGTCAGAGTGGGCTGCCTATTGCGACACCATCTGTTTGCGGAAGGGAGGTGTGCCACAAGTCAGTGAAGTGGGAAAGTTGACCAAGTAATATGCGTGATGTGTCATACCTCGACCGATATTGAGAACAGAATAAAAAATTCAGAGGCATTACTTTTCAGCACTCCCATGCATATTCTGTATGCAAGAAAAGCTTATAGAGCAGGTTTCTCATTCAGAAATTCTATTTCAGTGTTGGTTGTTTACACGATGACCGTGTTAAGCATAATGGAAGAAGGAGAAATGTTTATCAGCATTCCAGATTTGGCAGTGGCAGGCTCATGGTCTGCTGAGACTCTGGTTTATTGTTTCACTATATTGCTGCTTGCATTGCTCAGAATCTCATTTTGTGCCAACATAGAATTGGTAGGTTCAGGAGGGCCATGCTAAATGCCTTGCAGGGCCTCAGTAGTGCCACCCAACTAGCACCTGAGAGGGCAGACAAGTGTTCGCTCATGCGTACGTGATCCTGCAGTGAAGTTGTGTACATTTAGTCAGGAAGTGGGCTTGTATACAGTGAGACAGATATCCACACAGACAATGTGATGGCATCTGGAGCAGCACAGACTGTCAAGCCCTTAATGCAGCTCTAGAGAGAGGTGAACTGACAGCGGTGCAACTGACAACAATGCCAGACACAGGAATGGCACTGTGTCATCGTGTCAGACGAGTCTCGGTTCTGCAACATCGTCACAATTGATGTACTTGTGTTTGGAGGCTCTGATGCCAACAGACCTGGCCAGATTGTACCTGTCATTCTCATGCGGGTCCAGCATGTGATGTGATGGTATGGGGTGCAACTGGATACATGTCACAACTTCTGGTTCACATATCCAGTAATTTGGACAGCAGTCATTGCATTTGTGTTTTGTTAAGGCCTATCGCTGTGCCCTATTTTCAAGGGCTCCGTGATTGTAGATTGTATTTTATTGGTCCTGTTGTCTACATAGCAGCTTATGCATAAGACATTGGACAAGTCAAGTTATAAATATACAGGCTGAAAGTAATTTCAAAGCATACATATTTAAGCTTACAATAATACACTTTACACACAAGTATTTATATAACACATTTCATAAATTTAAATATTCTTCAATGGAATAAAAGCAGTGATGCTGTAAATATGACTTTAGAGATTTTCCAAATGTATTGACCTCAGTGATAGCTTTTATGTTTTCAGGAAGTTTGTTATAAAGCTTAACTCCCATGTGAAAAGTACCTTTTTGGCACAGTGCTATGCTGATTTGAGTCATATGTAAGTTCCTGTTTTGTCTGGTAAAGTGCTCATGTATATCACAGTTTTTTTTAGCCTCTGGTCCTTGCCTATTACATTTAATTTAAAGAACAAAAGGGTTTCCATAATGTATACACACGGTAATGGGAGAATACCAGATTTCTTAAACAGGGGTTTACAAGAGTCTCTAGGCTTGCACCCAAACAAGATTCTAATGGCCCTTTTTTTGTAGTTTAAAAGTGCTATTAGCTATTTTAGAGTTTCCCCAGAAGGTGACCCCATATCTAAGACGAGAATGAAAGTACGCATGATATGCATTCAATACTGTTTTCTCACTACAGCATGATTTTAATGAACAAAGAAGATAACGTGTTTTGGTCAGTTCTGCATTGAGACATTCAATATGCTTGTTCCATCTGATGTTACTCTGCAGCCAAAGTCCTAAGAATTTGGTTTCAGTACTGTTACCAACTGGTTCGTCATTGATAGAGACTGATGGGATAAACATGTCCTTGTTAGGAACATTGTGGAATTTTAGAGCAACAGTTTTCTTACTGTTTATTACAAGCCGATTACTCTGTGCCCAGCTGCTAAGTTGTTTTGTGACTGTGTTTACTGTCTGCTGTAACTGTTCATCGTCGTCTCCTTTTAGTAGAATCGTGGTGTCATCTGCAAATATGATTCATTTGTGTGCATCAATATTTAAGCTTAGATCATTTATGTACAGAAGAAACAGAAGGGGTCCCAATACAGATCCTTGGGGTACACCACATTTTATTTGTTTATAGTCAGATAAGTGATTAGATACAGTTTTTAGTTCAATATTTGTGTGCTTGACGCACACTGCCTGCATACGATTTGTCAGGCAGGAACTGATCCACTTGTTGGACAGACCTCGAATACCATATCTTTCTAGCTTTGATAGCGGAATTTTATGGTCCACCATGTC
Organism: Schistocerca americana; assembly: GCF_021461395.2. Classification (NCBI taxonomy): domain Eukaryota; kingdom Metazoa; phylum Arthropoda; class Insecta; order Orthoptera; family Acrididae; genus Schistocerca; species Schistocerca americana. The sequence continues at coordinate 12,228,190 of NC_060125.1, read as the reverse complement.
AAAAGCTTTTGACAAGTCAATAAAGACTCCTATTGTTTCCTGTTTTTTGTCCATCAGTTTTAGGATGAAATTGATGCACTCATAGACAGCAGTTGTCGTTGACCTCTTATTTCTGAATCCATGTTGTTCATTACATAGGATGCTGTTTTTATTTATAAATTTCATAAGTTTCTCATACATAACTTTTTCCAGTACTTTAGAGATGCAGGAGGAAATTGTGATGGGTCTGTAGTTATTTACATTGTCTTTATCCCCTTTTTTATATACAGGAATAACTTTTGATGTTTTTAACACATCAGGGAAAGTGCCTGCCTGAAGTGAGCAGTCGCATAAATGTGTGAGTACTTCAGTTAGGTTTGATGCGCTCTCCTTTAACACTGTTGCAGGTATACCATCAATACCTGCCGATTTGGAATTTTTTATTCCTTTTATTGCTTTAGCTACTTCATCTTGTGAAACAGAACCGATGTACATTGATCCTCTACATGTACTTATTTTATATTCATTTGCCTGGATGCTCTTAAAGTTTGATTGTAACATATTTTCAGCAACACCTGTGAAAAAGTTGTTAAATGTGTTAGCTACTTCTAAGGGGTTTGTTACTTTTTTATTTTTATGTGATAGTGTTATATTTTTCCAAGGTTGTCTGTATTCTCCACATTCTTTTTTTATAACACTCCACATAGCCTTTGATTTATTAGCTGAATTATAAATGATTTCATCATTATGCATTATTTTTGCTGCTTTTATTACTTTTCTTAATATTTTGGAGTATTTTTTATAGTATGCGCGTACTACAGGTGAGGAATTTTTCGAGTTACATATTTCATGAAGTAGTCTTCTCTTCTGGCATGAAACCCTTATTCCCTTTGTGATCCAGCTGTTTGTTCTAGAGTTTCCCCGTATGGTTAATGTTTTCAGTGGGAATGCAAGTTCAAAGAAATGGGTTAATGTATCAATGAAAGTGTCGAATTTTTCATTTATATCATTCATTTTGTACACTCCTAGCCATTTTTCTTTGTGTAATAAGTTGTTGAAGTAGTTCACATTATGCTGATTATAGCTTCGATATGCTGTTCTAAAAGACATGTTGTTAATAATACTGCCTTGTACTTTTATGCTTAATATTTGAGCAAGATGATCACTAAAACCTGCATTGAAAATTTTTAGTGAGGTGTTGTGTAAACTCTTATTTACTAGAAACTGATCAAGAGCTGTTTGACAAGTTTCTGATACTCGGGTAGCTGCTTTTACTTCAGCCTTTAAATTGAAGGACGTTGCAAGGTTCAAAATGGTCTCCCTATTTCCACTATTCGTGAGGAAGTCAATATTGAAGTCACCACAGATTATAAATTCACAATCCATTTTATTTACTTTATTTAGCAATGACTCCATTTTGTTTAAGAAAAGTTCAAAATTCCCAGACGGTGATCAGTAAACTGTAGCAATAACCAGGTTGAACTGAGTAATTTTTATAGCTGCAATTTCATAATCCTTTTCGACATTTGCCCTAGTTAAGTCAGGTAGTGTAATAAAATCTACATTATCCTTTGTGTAAATTGCTACCCCACACTGTTTGCTGTTTTTCCTGCAGTAGTAAGCACCCAAGACAAATTTGTTTATTTTAGTATTCTGGATTAATTCTGGGTTAAGCCAGTGCTCAGAAATGCATAACACTGAGATATCATTAAGTTCATGTGTTAATAGAACGTTAATTTCATCGATCTTATTACGCAGGGATTGCACATTATGGTGATAAATTTTTAAATCGGGCGTATTCACAATTTGGTAATTGGGAATCATATTTACAGCATCACATACCTCTAGTTTAAATTAGGAATGTCAGCAGCGTTGTATTTTTGTTCTTCTTTCTTGTTTATTTTGTTTTCCTCGCTGTTGGAAGGATGTTCAGGAAGCTGATAAATTGTTCTATCCCTTACAAGTCTTTCTTTGATGTTATCTTTTAACAAGATAATGCAAGACTACACATCACCTGAGCTGTACTGAGCTACCTCGATACAGAGAGTGTTCCACTGTTGCCGTATCCAGCATTTTCTTCAAATCTGTCACCTGTGGAGAACATCTGTTCACAGGATGCCAAGAGATGGGTATGCCACCAGCCGCCAGCCACCAGTCGCCAGCCACTACAGTTGAAGAACTCTGACATATGACATTCAGTTGAGTAGCATGAAATGATGTACCCATGGCTGTAATCCAACCTCGATTTGATATCCAGTGTGATGAGAGCTGTTCTGCTTTTCCAGTTTCAATACTGAAATTCATATATTATTTTTATGCTATCCTAACCAGATTGGACTGTGGTGTCATACAGCATAAAATATCTTACAACGTGTTGAATTAGTTATGAGAAGTGTAGAACAGCCAGCAGGGGAAAGATGTTGGCAATGAGACAGCTTTTATGTATAACAGCAGTACAGTGTTTCACAGTGCATAATGCTTCCGCAGATTGAGAACAAAATGTGTGGTTTGCTTTCATCCATTTTCACAAACATAGCCTAAAAAATAATGTTGACATTACTGTGCATTTCTCTCTGAGGCATATTGCACTCTGAGAATGTTCATCGAATTCAGTTACTTTGTATTATATTTCAGTAACAGTGACATAATAGCAAATTGGACTGTATAAGTTTTTACGGATTTTTTTTCCAGACACACACTACCATTTCTTCAGATTTATTTAATTTGGGTATAAATCCTTTCCAGCATATATGCTGTACACAAAATGTTGAACATAAAATGTAGCTATCTGCTGATTTAACATCTTGCTGAGTATACCGGTACAATATTTTGTTGTAACAAATAGTTCAATGTATTTTACACACTTATAAACTTATTTATACAGTTATAGTAATTTATACCATTGCATTTATGTTGTACCTTAATGTTCTGGAAGACGATATTATAAGGAACCTCATACTTTTCCTGGATGATAGAGTTGTCTATAATGAATTATTGCCTGAAAAAAATCTGCACAAATTTGAGTCAGATCATAACATTTCAATTTGGTCCAAAGATAGGCAACTGAGTTTAAGTTTTCAGAAATGTAAATTGGAGCACATCACAAAACAAAAAAAAGACAGTATTGTATGACTACATTATCAAATAATCACAGTTTTAATTGGTCAACTCATACAAATATCTGGATGAAATGAAATGGTGACATAGACTCACTTGTAGGCAAAGCAGAATGCAGACTTCAATTCATTGGTAAGATACTGGAAAATGCAATCAGTCTATAGAGGACATTGCTTACAAAATACTTGTGTGGCCCATTCTAGAATATTGCTTAAGTATGACCCATAACAAATAAGGCTAATGGCAGACATTGAATGTATACAAAATAGTGTAGCATGATTGATCATAGATTTATTTGATGCATGGGAGAGCATCAAGAAGCTACTAAAAATTGGAAATGCCAGACAAGTGAAGATAGACGCCAAATATATGACAAAACCTAATTTATGAAATTTCAGGAACCTGTATTAAGTGAGGTATTTAGGGATTATACAATAACCGCATATGTATCACTCCTATAGGGACCATGAAGGCAAGATTAATTACAGCATGCACAGAACCATTTAAAGAATCATTCTTCCCACACTCCACATGAGCATTGAATGGGGAAAAACCATAATGTGTGGTACAACAATGTACTTTGTCGGACAAACCCACAGTGGTTTATACAGTGTGCATGGAGACATGGAATCAGTTGACAGTAGCTGGGTAATGGTTCATATTGATTCCCATTTCCCTGTTGCAGTAGGTGATCTTATGCCTTTAATTATTTTTTCATTGCCATCTTAACTTGCATTCTTCAATTCAGTTTATTAACCCTTCTTATCTCTTTGTATTAGGGCAAATGTACAGTTAACTTTTGAGGAATTTGTATTTTCAATTTATCAACTGGAGTTTTGTTTCATATGCAGCAGCAATGTTACAAATTATTTGTTTCAGTTTCTTTACAATAATTTGCTGTTTCATGGGTGCCTTGAAGGAAATAAAAGATCTCGAAAGTGTCTTAATGACAACCGATGGCCTCATGTTGACAAGACAGCTGGTTGCCTTGCAGAGGGCAGGGCTTGACGGTCTGAACATCAGCTTAGACACCCTGCAGTCCCAACGCTACAACCAGATCACGAGGAGGAAAGGCTGGGAGCGTGTCATGGTTGGCATAAATCTAGCCTTGCAACTTGAATACGACCCTGTGAAGGTATTACTAGTGCAGCTGTCATCGCATGCAGACTTTCATAAACAAAATATATAAATCTGTTGTTAAGAATATCAATACAAGAATCACCATTTTAAAGCAGTATGCCCACACCCTCGCCCCCATCCCCGCTCCCACCCTCACCGCTGTCTCCACACTGCAGCTGTAAGTGAAGGAAGGTATATTAAGACAGAAGAAGTAAATTTTAGCTGACGATGCTAACAGTTTCGTAGTTTATACAACATAAAAAGGATGCCTTGCAAGTTTACCAATTAAAAATCTTATATTTTCCTCCCAAGAGAGTCTTATGAGACTCAAGATCTTTACAGTTTCTCTTTTTTTCTTTTGTGTCTTTAGTTTAAAATAAGTTTCCACTATTGTGGTGTTGTTTTGGTAAAAATACTCGATTGTTTGGAAAAATTATTCTTAATTCTGTAGTCACATTTTTGTTGTGTCTAAGTACTACTGGTTTCAGTAGCAAGTGCCAGCATCAGTTCATCTTATTATCTAACATTTCTGTGCAAAATAAAAGCTGACCACTGTGGCCGAGCGGTTCTAGGCACTTCAGTCCAGAACCGTGCTGCTGCTATGGTCGCGGGTTCGAATCCTGCCTCAGGCAGGGATGTCCTTAGGTTAGTTAGGTTTAAGTAGTTCTAAGTCTGGGGGACTGATGACCTCAGATGTTAAGTCCCATAGTGCTTAGAGCCATTTGAACCATTTTGCAAAATAAAAAGCTTCTGTACAACTGCAAACTAGACATACCATTTTCAGGGTGCAGTTCACATCTATTGAAAGCACAACAGTGACCTTTACTTTTAGTAGATAAGACACCTACTGAGGTAAGTGACTTGATGACTGCACACAAGAAGTTGTCATTTATTCCATATGTAGCTACCATGCAGACTCATATTTTGTATTAGTTTGTCCTTACTCTTCCAAAAGGTTAAACCTTGTCTCTGCAGCCGCAGCTTCCTCTCTTCAGCAGTTGTCTTCATCTCCACGTGTGAAGAAAATCCCATTCATTGATCATATTGTTTAAGTAGGATGTTCTCAGTCATCCCCTTGTTTTCTTACCTACGATCTTGCCTTCAGAAATGTTTTTTAAAAGATTATCGTCTCCAGTTAAGTGTCCAGTGTATTTTGCTTTGCCCTGGCCTATAACTTTCAGTGGTTCTTTCTTCTCTCCTATTTCCTTTAATTTTTCTGTCAATGCAGATAGTTCTTGTACTTCTCCTCCAGAACCACATTTCAGCAGGTCTGAGGCGAGCTTCCTTTGGCTTTTCTAATGTACAGATTTTGCATCTGTGTGTCAGAACACTCCACACAAAGGTCTTTACAAATATTTTCTTAATGTGGAAGCTGATATGTTTATTCAGTTGCAGCTTCTTCTTATTTTGGAAGGAACTCTTCACCTGTGCTATTCTTTTCTTGAATGCCTTGAAATATTGATTGTTTTCTTGCAAAATGCTACTGAGATATTGAATTTCAGTTCCTTTCTTGAGTTGCTCATTGCCTGTTCTTGTGTCAGTCCTACCTCCTCCTCCTTTCTTGTCTGTAGCCATAACTTTTGTCTTCTTTGTATTCATTTTTAGCTTTAGTTTTACCACTTCTTGATTTAAGGCCTGAAACATTTTATTTAGTTCCTACTCTGATTTACTATTGTGATGTCATCAATCTGCAGTGTATATGCATGCAATTAAGTTTCCATATCGACATCATGCTCCAAAAACCACCTAACTGTGTGTGGCAGGGGGTACGTCTCATGCCACCAACTGATCCCCTCTGCCTTGTTCCACTTGTGAACAGTGCTTGGGAAGAATGACTGTCAGTACACTTCTGTATTATCTCTAACTTCTCAAATTTTCTTCTCGTGATCATTTCGTGAATTGTATATGAGAGAAACTATTATGTTGTCAGACTCTTCTCGGAAACTACTCTCTCGAAATTTGGGTAGTAAATCTTTCCGTGATGCACAACTGCTCTCTTATGGCATCTACCACTGGAGTTGCTGAGCATCTCTGTAATGATCTCACAGCGACTAAATGATCCTGTGACAAAACACTCCGCATTTCATTGGATCTTCTTTCTCTCTTCTGTCAGTCTTACTGGGTAAGGACACAGGGGTAATTTACATTCACTTAAGATTCTTCCTGTGAATCTTAGTCTGGCATCTGCTTTTCTATTGCTGTTTTATGTGGTCATTCCACTTTAAGGTTGCTCTGGATAGTTACTTCTAGATATTTTATGGTAGATTCTGTTTCCAGCAATTTGTCATTAATAGTGTAGTTGTACAGTATTGGATTTCTTTTCCTGTGTGTGTGTGTGTGTGTGTGTGTGTGTGTGTGTGTGTGTGTGATATGTTACATTTATTTATGTGCAGGGTCAACTGCCAGAGCCTACATCATTCACCAATCCTCTGCAGGTCATTGTGCAAATTGATACTGTCTTCTGTTATTGCTACTTTCTGATGGACAAGTGTAGTACCTGTGAACAATATTAAGGAGCCTCTGACACTTTCTACTGGATCATTTATATACATTGTAAATGTAATGGTCCTATCACATTTCCATGGCGTATTCCAGAAATTACCTTTTGATTCTGGTCATCTTTTCTTTGTTGTTGTTATTACTTCCTAGATGAACATATTAAGGAAGTAAGGTGATAGAAGGCACCCGTATCTCACTGCCCTTCTGGTTTTCCTTCTTTCATATCCGGTTCAGTACTCTGACTTTAGTATATACTCAAAATTAATCATCTGTCCTTCCACTTTGGACATTACTTTAAGGAATGATGATATAATGGTAATCTGTTTATTAAACAATATTTTAACGATACACTATGCTTTCTGATCATATAGTGGCTTTATGATGGAATTTGATACTGAAATTAGTAATCATTAGACAAAATAAAAGTGAAGCTATAATAAAAGAAAGTAATATTTTGGATCATGTCAGTTGTTGTTCCAAACAACAGCACGTCAGGAATAGGTTCAAATGGCTCTGAGCACTATGCGACTTAACTTCTGAGGTCATCAGTCGCCTAGAACTTAGAACTAATTAAACCTAACTAACCTAAGGACATCACACACATCCATGCCCGAGGCAGGATTCGAACCTGCGAATGTAGCGGTCATTCGGTTCCAGACTGTAGCGCCTAGAACCACACGGCCACTCTGGCTGTCCAGGAATAGGTACTAAATTATTTGTCCGCTGATGACCTCACAGCTTAGAACACTAAAACACAAATGTTAATTGTTTGTTATGTGCCCTGGTAGAGTTTACAGCTGTTTACAGTTCACGATTGGTTGTTGGAGATTGGACATTACTCACATAGTGTATTTAGTGCACAGTGCAGAAAAAGGCAGTGTCCAGAAAAGTAAACAAGTGTAAAGGCAAAAGTTTCATGACAGGATGTTGTGTCACCATACTTGGAAGACAATTATAGCCAAAGACAGAAATTTAAAAGAAACTGGCTCATTTGAGCTGCGGAGACCTAGTCGAGGATTCTCAGTAGATAATTGTTAGCACAGTAGAATTTATAAAGAGACAATGTCAGTTCGTGTCAGGGAAGGTTGATTGGTAAGTATCTATCAGCTTTCTCGTAAAACTCACGATTTGAAGAATACACATCAAGGAAAAGGTAGAAGTCCAAGAGTGTCAAATCTAGACAATAATATCAATCATCCAACAGTTTTGCAAAATCCCCAGTTGTACTTTACTTACTTACTTACTTACTAACTTACTCAGATTTGCTGTGTACCATACAAGGAACTGGTTTCCACTAGTTCACTTGATCAGCTGCCAAGTTCTCACCTTCCTCCAAGTTTGTGTCCATGGATTGAAGATTCATTGCAAAAGTTCCAGGTGTTAAAAGGTCTTCCTGTACATCTGTATCTGTCCATTGATTTCAACAACAGTGTTGATTTTGGGATTCTTCCACCTTACATGCGTAGAACATAACCTGCAATCCTCAGTCTTCTTTCAACAATAATTTTGTGCAGGCTGTGTAGACCTCTTATTCTCAGCACTTCATCGTTTGTAACTTGGTTGGGTTAACATCTTCAGAATTCATCTCTAGCATTGTTGGTGAAAAACATGGAGACTGTGTGCTGATTTTACTGACATTTTCCAAGTCTCACACATATAAACGATAAAGGAGTGCAGTCAAAGCTTTGTTGGCATATTACAGACCTAATTGCCATATGGACTGATTTTCCAGTTCTGCTGGTGATTTCTGCATCTGTGACCTCATTATTACATACAAAGCTACCGAGATATGGCAATCTGTCAACATCTTGTATTATCTTCTATTGCACTGTAATCGGGGAAGAGACGAGTAATTTCCACTTACTTTGCACATTCTGTTTACCTTATCCCTATTAATTTTCAGCCCTACACAATAGGGCATTTAATGAGAAAGCATATAAAAATTAACTTGATGCCTTCCAAGGAGATGGTCTCTACTTAGTCTCTACTCCTTCAAGCCTGACTTTGTAAGTGTAGACCAGACATGGCTTAAATTCAGAGAAATAGTATCGACATCAATTAAGAGATATATACCAAATAAATTGAAAGGATACCAAATAAATTAAAAGGGTGGTGCACAAAATATGTCAAAACTCAGCTGCAGAAGCAATGAAAAAAAGCATGTCAAAATTTAAAAGAATGCAAAATCTCCAAGATTAGCGATGTTTTACTGAAGCTCGAAACTTAGGGTGGGTTTCAGTGCAAGATGTGTTTAATAGTTCCCATAGTGAAACTTCGTTTTGAAATCTGGAAGAAAATCCAAAGAGGTTCTGGTTGCATGTGTAGTACACCAATGGCAAGACACAACCAATACCTTCACTGCGCAATAGCTGTGGTAATATTACTGATGACAGTGCTACTAAAGCAGGGTTACTAAACACGGATTTCTGAAATTTCTTCACCAAAGACAACAAAGTTATTATTGCAGTATTCAAATCAAGAACAACTGCAACTGTGAGTAACTTAGTAGTAGCTCTCCTCAGTGTCATAAAGCAGTTATGTTTCTTTCAGAGAATGCTGATACAATAGCTCCATTAGAAATCATATATAGCCCTGGAGATTCTAAAAGGTATCAGATAGATTATATAATGGTAAGACAGAGATTTAGGAACCAGGTTTTAAATTGTAAGACATTTCCAGGGGCAGATGTGGACTCTGACCACAATCTATTGGTTATGACCTGTAGATTAAAACTGAAGAAACTGCAAAAAGGTGGGAATTTAAGGAGATGGGACCTGGATAAACTGAAAGAATCATAGGTTGTACAGAGTTTCAGGGAGAGCATAAGGGAACAATTGACAGGAATGGGGGAAAGAAATGCAGTAGAAGAATAATGGGTAACTTTGATGGATGAAGTAGTGAAGGCAGCAGAGGATCAAGTACGTAAAAAGACGAGGGCTAGTAGAAATCCTTGGGTAACAGAAGAAATATTGAATTTAATTGATGAAAGGAGAAAATATAAAAATGCAGTAAATGAAGCAGGCAAAAAGGAATACAAATGTCTCAAAAATGAGATCGACAGGAAGTGCAAAATGGCTAAGCAGGGAGGGCTAGAGGACAAATGTAGGGATGTAGAGGCTTATCTCACTAGGGGTAAGATAGGTACTGCCTACAGGAAAATTAGAGAGACCTTTGGAGATAAGAGAACCACTTGCATGAACATCAAGAGCTCAGATGGAAACCCAGTTCTAAGCAAAGAAGGGAAAGCAGAAAGGTGGAAGGAGTATATAGAGGGTCTATACAAGGGCGATACACTTGAGGACAATATTATGGAAATGGAAGAGGATGTAGATGAAGATGAAATGGGAGATACAATACTGCGTGAAGAGTTTGACAGAGCACTGAAAGACCTGAGTCGAAACAAGGCCCCTGGAGTAGACAACATTCCATTGGAACTACTGACGGCCTTGGGAGAGCCAGTCCAGACAAAACTCTACCATCTGGTGAGCAAGATGTATGAAACAGGCGAAATACCATCAGACTTCAAGAAGAATATAATAATTCCAATCCCAAAGAAAGCAGGTGTTGACAGATGTGAAAATTACCGAACAATCAGTTTAATAAGCCACAGCTGCAAAATACTAACACGAATTCTTTACAGACGAATGGAAAAACTAGTAGAAGCCGACCTCAGGGAAGATCAGTTTGGATTCCGTAGAAATACTGGAACATGTGAGGCATTACTGACCTTACGACTTATCTTGGAAGAAAGATTAAGGAAAGGCAAACCTACGTTTCTAGCATTTGTAGACTTAGGGAAATCTTTTAACAATGTTGACTGGAATACTCTCTTTCAAATTCTAAAGGTGGCAGGGGTAAAATACAGGGAGCGAAAGGCTATTTACAATTTGTACAGAAACCAAATGGCAGTTATAAGAGTCGAGGGACATGAAAGGGAAGCAGTGGTTGGGAAGGGAGTAAGACAGGGTTATAGCCTCTCCCCGATGATATTCAATCTGTATATTGAGCAAGCAGTAAAAGAAATAAAAGAAAAATTCGGAGTAGGTATTAAAATCCATGGAGAAGAAATAAAAATGTTGAGGTTCGCCGATGACATTGTAATTCTGTCAGAGACAGCAAAGGACTTGGAAGAGCAGATGAACGGAATGGATGGTGTCTTGAAGGGAGGATATAAGATGAACATCAACAAAAGCAAAACGAGTGTAATGGAATGTAGTCGAATGAAGTAAGGTGATGCTGAGGGAATTAGGTTAGGAAATGAGACACTTAAAGTAGTAAAGGAGTTTTGCTATTTGGGGAGCAAAATAACTGATGTTGGTCGAAGTAGAGAGGATATAAAATGTAGACTGGCAATGGCAAGGAAAGCGTTTCTGAAGAAGAGAAATTTGTTAACATCGAGCATAGATGTAAGTGTCAGGAAGTCATTTCTGAAAGTATTTGTATGGAGTGTAGCCATGTATGGAAGTGAAACATGGATGGTAAATAGTTTGGACAAGAAGAGAATAGAAGCTTTCAAAATGTGGTGCTACAGAAGAATGCTAAAGATTAGATGGGTAGATCACATAACTAATGAGGAAGTATTGAATAGGATTGGGGAGAAAAGAAGTTTGTGGCACAACTTGACCAGAAGAAGGGATCGGTTGGTAGGACATGTTCTGAGGTATCAAGGGATCACCAATTTAGTATTGGAGGGCAGCGTGGAGGGTAAAAATAGTAGGGGGAGACCAAGAGATGAATACACTAAGCAGATTCAGAAGGATGTAGGTTGCAGTAGGTACTGGGACATGAAGAAGCTTGCACTGGATAGAGTAGCATGGAGAGCTGCATCAAACCAGTCTCAGGACTGAAGACCACAACAACAACATATAGCCACTCATTTGATAAAGATCCATACCTAGAGACTGAAAAGTTGCTCAGGTCACACCAATGCTCAAGAAAGAAAAGAGGAGTAATCTACTAAATAACAGACTCATATCACTAATGTTGATTTGCATTAGGATTTTGGAACATATATTGTGTTTGAATATTATGAATTATCTCAAAGATAATGATTCATTGATAAATAGCCAAGATAGATTCAGAAATATTGACCTTTTAAAACACAGCTAGCTCTTTAGTCACACAAAGTAATAAGTGCTGTCGACTGGGGCTCTCAAATTGATTCCATATTTGTAGATTTCCAGAAGACTTTTTGAAACAGTTCCTCACAAGTATTTTCTAATCATCTTGTGTGCCTATGGTGTATTGTCTCAGTTGTGCAACTGGATGTGTGGTTTCCTGTCAGAAAGGTCACAGTTCATAGTAATTGATGGAAAATCGTCAAGTAAAACAAAAGTGATATCTGACATTCCTCAAGGAAGTGTTATAGACCACCTGCTGTTGCCGATCTACATTAACAATTTAAGAGAGAATCTGAGCAGTCCTCTTAGATGATGATATCATTTACAGTCTTGCATATCATTTACTGTCTTGTAAAGTGATCAGATGATCAAAACGAACTGCAAAATGATTTAGGCTACCTATCCATATGATGCAAAAAGTGGTAACTGACCTTAAATAATAAAAATTGTTGTCATCCGCATGAGTAGTAGAAGGTATCTACTAAATTTTGGTTACATGATAATTCACGCAGATCTAAAGGCTGTGAAGTCTATTGAATACTTAGGAATTACATTTACAAATAACTTAAATTGGAATGCCCACATAGATAACGCGGTGGGAAAGCAAACAAAAGACTGTGATTTAATAGTAAAACATTTAGAAGGTTAGGATTACTAAAGAGACTATCTACAACTATACTTGTCTGTCCTCTTTTGGAGTATTCTGCATGGTGTGAGATCCTTACCAGATAGGACTGACAAAGGACATCATTTAAAAGTTCAAAGAAGGGCAGCTCATTTTGTATTATTGGGAAACAGGAAAGTGCATGCCACAGATATCGCATGTGAATTGGGGTGGCAGTCATTAAAGCAAAAGCATTTTGCTGGAGCAGGTTCTTAAAATTTCAATCATCAATTTTCTCCTCCGAATGTGAAAATATTTTGTTAGAGCCCTCTTACATAGGGAGAAATGATCATTGTAATAAAATAAGAGAAATCAGAGCTTGTACGGAAATATTGAAGTGTTTGGTTTTCCTCAAATGCTGTAGGGGAGTGGAATGGTAGATAAATAGGTTGAGGGTGGTTCTCTGAACCCTCTGCCAGCAATTAATTGTGAATTACAGACTAGTCATGCAGATATAGATAATGTAGATAGGCTTTCAATATTGTGCACTGATTCTCTAATTTTATACATTGCTCAAATACTTTCGTGGGGCTTTGGAGTGACCCCTTCAAAATAACACTTTACCAGTCTTCTTAATATGTATTTTGGTAACCCGGTTGATAAGAAGTTACAACAATACTCTCTTATTACTCCCCAGTTTTGGGTTTTATTAATGAACAAAATCGCCGCAGTGTTCCATAACAATTACGGGCTGAAGTTTCCTGCTGATGGAACCAATATGATTTTCTGTGTTTCTGAGCATACAGGTTGTGTATGCTGTTTGGAGCCTGTTGTATGCTGAATCAAATGTTTTTATTGTTGTGATCTTCCATCTGAAGATTGGTTTCATGGAGTTGCCCATGCTAGCTTATCCTCTGTGACCCTCTTCACCTCTGGGTAACTACTGCAGCGTACAATAACTTGAACTTGCTTACTGCAGTCAGTTTTTGGTCTCCTACAGTTGTTACCCCCATTATATTCACAGATGACCACATATTGTGGAAATTGCATATTGTAATGTAGGATGCAACAATAAGGTACAGAAAGTTTCTGTTGAAAATTACGAATTATTTAGGAATAAAGGAGATGGCTCACCAAAAGGCAGAAGCACTGTCTCATCGATAGGCACACGAACAAAAGGTATGTAGAATGAGATTTTCACCGTGCAGTGGAGTGTGCACTGATATGAAACTTCCTGGCAGATTAAAACTGTGTGCCGGACCAAGAGTCAAACTTGGGACCTTTGCCTTTCGTGGGCAAGTGCTGAGCTATCCTTGCACGACTCACGACCCATCCTCACAGCTTTACTTCCACCAGTACCTCGTCTTCTACCTTCCAAACTAAAAGGTACGTTACTTGGCGAGCTTCCAGAATGCACTTTCTTTTTCTAGCTGTAGGGAAAACATGTGCGCTCGCCCACACACACACACACACACACACACACACACACACACACACTCTCTCTCTCACATGCGCATGCATGTCTCCTTATGCTGTGGTCGCTCAACTGCCAGCTCTTTACTGGCCCATGGTGAGTGTTCTGGAGTGAGGTGGGGCTTTAGAGTGGGGTAGGATGGGGTGGGTTGAGGCAATGTGAGAGATGGAGAGAGATGGGAGGGGTTTGGAGGGAAGCATTTAGTGGCTCGTGGGAGAGTGGGGAGCCATCTGTGGGCTAGCTAGGGGTGCAGGTAGAGGGGTCAGGTGACAGACAGCTGGGCACTCATAGACTAGGGTGTGACGTGAGATAACAGCACACAACTAGCTGATTTGCGAGGGGGGAGAGAGGGGTGTGTGTGTGGGGGGGGGCTGGGAGTTAACTTGGATTTAGGCCAGGAAGCAAAGGATGTGCTGTAAGTATGGCTACGAAAGTTGAGTATTCTTAAATAAGATCAGCTGGTGCCAATGTATTGGAAAGTAACTGGCACACAAAGTGCAATTGTGGCTCCTTTTTCTTTAAAAGTTTTAAATAGTCTGCAGAGCAAATTGAATTAGGAGGATCAGGCATTTGTGTGGGTCTAGGAAAGTAAATTGTAGAGCCAGATAAATGGCGCACAAGACAGGAGGGGTACTACTACTCATCACTGCTGTATCGTGCTACTAGTACATGTCAGTGTGAGTGCACCGAGAGTGGTGTTGCCGTACATGCGTCTTTAAATTGGTCACCGACTGATCATTGCAGGCTGGCTGCTGGAGGCCGTCTCTGGGAGCCAAGCGTGCCGTGCGGTCCCTGCCGTGCCATCTGCTGGTGACTCGCACATATATTAGTGTGGAACAGTGCTGACTGACTCTCTGTGTGATTCTAGTTTGTAATGTGCACATCAGTGTTCTGTGTCTTGTTGAGTCCTTAGAGGCACATTGTTCGGAGGTTATTATTAAAGCCATATTTGTGCGACTTGGATCACACTTCAGTATTTATTTATTTATTTATTTATTTCTTGTTCCATAGATCCAGTTAGTGAGTCAATCACAAGGATATGGAACGTGTCAAATTGTACAGGTTTCAATTTAAACTATACAAGGGCAATTCAATGGCAAATTGTACATAGTTTAAGTAAGACATACTATAAATAAAGTAACAGATACAATATCAGCTAGATAACATAACAACCATTTGACAGAAAAAGGAGTTTCAAATGAAGGTTAAAGGCAAGAGCACAAAGTTAAATCAGATATTAGGCCTACAAGAGTAAATACATGTATAGCCAATCTGTTGTTACAAAAAGTGAGCTAATTCCCAAATGCACAATAAAATCAATTGAACTACTTCTAGACGCAATAAGTTTAGTGATGGTATACATTTTCTTTCAGGTATTCATCCACAGTATAATAAGATTTCTCTGTCAGGTAATCTTTGAGAACTCGTTTAAATTTTGGCAGTTCTGTATGAACACATTTGATATGTAGTGGTAGAGCATTGAACAGCTTAATGCTGGAGTAGTAAACTCCTTTTTGTACCAGAGTGAGATGTTTCATTTCTAAATGTAGATTGTTTTTGTTTCTGGTGTTATAACCATGGAATTTACTGTTGTCTTGGTAGATGGAATAATTTTTGCACACAAAGGTCAGCAAGGAAAAAATATACTGTGAGGCAGTTGTTAGGATACCTATCTTCCGAAACAAGTGCCTGCAAGAGTGTCTTTGATTAACCCCACACGTTATTCTGATTGCTTTTTTTTTGGATGGTGAAAACTTGTTTTGCAAGTGGTTGGTTCCCCCAGAATATGATAGCATATGACATCAATGAGTGGAAGTAGCCAAAGTAGGCAACCTTAATAGTGTCAACTTCAGCCACTGAAGAAATTACCGGTAGTGAAAATGTTGCCGAGCTAAGTTTTTTACATAGATGAAGAATGTGAACTGACCAATTACATTTACTGTCTATGTAAGCACCCAGGAATTTTGTTTCTTCAACTTTCTGTATTGGTTGATCTCTACATTTTATGTCAATTTCATTGGGATTACTTTGTGATGTATGGAACCTCATATAATGAGTTTTATCTGCATTGAGTGAGAGACCATTTGAGGAGAAACAATTTAAGATGTCATTAAAAACAGTAGTTGTAGTTTTTTCAAGATCATGATCAGTCAAATCGTCAATTAGAATTGTGGTATCATCGGCAAACAGGGTAAATTAGCTGTTTGTCTCAGAACAAAGAGGAAGATCATTAATAAAGATGAGGAAAATCAGTGGGCCCAAAACGGAGCCTTGAGGCACACCACACGTTATCATGCCCCATTCAGACGAGGCAGGTTCTCCAGAAGAGCCATTTAGCATTACAGTCTGCTTCTGATCCTGTAGATATGATTGTAGCCACAAGCCAACAGTACCACCTAAACCATAGTATTCTGCCTTTTTCCAAAGAATTTGGTGGTTTACACAGTCAAAGGCTTTCGTAAGATCGCAAAAAATACCCACTGGAGACATTTTTTTGTTAATGGCTTCCAAAACTTGGTTGCTGAAAGAGAATATTGCCTGTTCAGTACAAAGACCGGCACGAAAACCAAACTGATTTTTGCTTAAGATACTATGGAATTTGAGATGGTCTACAATCCTCCTGTGCATGAGTTTTTCTAGAATTTTCGAGAAGGTAGTTAATAGGGATATTGGGCGATAGTTTGTAACAATGCTTTTATCCCCTTTTTTAAAGAGAGGAATCACTACAGCCAACTTAAGTCTGTCAGGGACAATCCCATCTTGTAGGGATGCATTGTATATGTTGCATAAGGTGGGACTAACAAATTTATAACAGTGTTTCAGTATTTTACTAGAAATATTGTCCACACCAGCAGAATTTTTGTTTTTTAATGATCTAATTACTCTTATGACTTCGCTTACAGTAAATGGAGATAAGGATAACTGTGGGATTCTGTTGCTAATAGCTTTCTGTAGGAGGGACAATGATTCTTCCATAGAACCATTACAGCTTGTCTTCTCTGCTGCTCTCAAAAAGTGGTTATTAAATATTTCTGCAACCAACTCAGGTTTCTTTATGATACTGTCCCCTGTTTTAATCTCTACCTGAGACATGTTCCCTGTTGTCCTGCCAGTTTACCTCTTTATTACATTCCTTATAGTTTTAATTTTATTTTCTGAGCTTTCAATTTCTGATTTTATGCACATACTTTTAGATTTATTTATAACCTTCTTGAGAATGCTACAGTAAAGTTTGTAGTGTTGTCATTTCTTTGGATCATTACAAGTCCTGAGAGAACTGTATAACATCCTTTTTGTTCTACAAGATGTTGTTATCCCTGTAGTGATCCAAGACTTCTTGGCATTGCCTATATGACTATTTCTAACTACTTTTTTTTGGGAAAGATGGACTCAAATACAGACATGAATTCATTTAAAAATGAATTGTACTTTTTGTTTACATCTGTTTCCCTATCAACTCGGCTCCAGTCTATCTCTTTTAGGCTATCACTGAATTTTTTAAGGCCCTGTTCATTTATTATCCTAAAAGATTTCCAAGAATGCTCGGAACTGTTGCACACACTGATGTAATTGAGCCTAAGCAATTGACCACCATGATCAGAAAGGCCAAGGATTGGATGTACAATGATCTCATTCCATGTAGACTTACCTATAAATATATTATCTATCAGACTTTTACTGTTAACAGCAACCCTAGTTGGGAAATCTACTATTGTCATCAGATTATAAGACTCCATTAAATGTACTAAATCAGCTTTACTATTGCTCTCATTTAGGAAATCAACATTAAAGTCACCAGTAATTATCAAGTTCTTGGACTTTGAGTACAGTATGGATAATAAAGAATCTAAGTGCTTAAGAAATACATTCAAATTCCCTGAGGGAGATCTATACAGTGCTAACACTACAGCCGTGAAGTCATTTACAGTAATCTCAACACCACATACTTCAATTTGTTGCTCTATACAATGGCTCTTTAAATCTAATGCATTGTAAAATATGTTGTTTTTTACATAAATTACCACTCCACCTTTTTCCATGATGGTTCTTGAGTAATGCGCTGCCTGACACACAGTATTACTTGGTTAGTACATCACCACAAACATATGGACCGGGACTGTACATGCTTTGACAGTTTGCTACGTCTCTCTCTTCTAGGACTGACATGGTAGCTGCCTTGCATTTCTTAATGACTCTGACCTTGTCAACCACAAACTGAATCTTAGTACAGTCATGATTTCCCTGAAGAGATTACATGACAGCAGAGACTTGTAAAATTGTGTTACCCATTTCTCTAGCCAGTGAAGATTCATTCTATACCTTCAGATACAGTGTCATTTAGGAGTAGAACAGCAAGAAATACGTAGCTCCTCTAACAGTAATGACAGTTTATCACCTCCCAACACTACATGTGCCAATGTTTCAGTGCATTTTTGAATATGTTTGTTAACAGATTCATCAACACAACAAAAATTTATGATCTCAGTAGCATCTTATTTCTTAACTCATACTTTACTATTCATCAGAATCTTCATCGCTGCTCTTTGATTCGTCAGAGCTCCCTGCTGTACTTTGTTTTATTTCATAGTCAGAATTAGTTGAAATACCACCTACCGTATTTACCCAAATCTAAGCCGCACTCAAACCTGAAAAATGAGACTCGAAATAAAGGAAAGAAAAAAAAAAAAATTCCCGAATCTAAGCCACACCTGAAATTTGAGACTCGAAGTTCAAGGGGAGAGAAAAGTTTTAGGCCGCACCTCCAAATCGAAACAAAGTTGGTCCGTTGTAATATGAGACACAATTTAGGTCGAATGAATGACGATACAGCTACAGTAGTTTGGTTCGAGTCGTAAGCTTAGCAGTTAAGCTTTACCAGGTAGCCTTTGCTATGCGTCAGGCGCTCCATCCGTATTTATACTGGTACCCTTCCTTTTTCATGTGCTTCATCTGGTTTGAATCAATTGCTTATTTTGCTTTGATCTGATAAGTGCCGTTTTCCTTGTTATAGGCGTTTATGTCACTCTAAGCTGAAAATGCATTACTGTACTGTGTCATGCATTGTTTGTCGCATTCTGATAGTGCGTGTTTGCGGCCTGTCGTCACTCGTGGCATGGCTTGCTTTTGTACACGCTACCGCTGCCTACAATTAAAAAAAAAAAAAAAAAAAAAAAAAAAAAAAAAAAAAAAAAAAAAAAGAAGAGAGAGAAATCATCTCATTAGCGAAACAATGGCAAGAGACTACTATTTGTTGTTCCTTACACTGCTGCTTTCTTTGATAATGATCAACAAGAACCAAATAATAGACTGCGTATGATAGAACATGTTCTGAACGAGAGTTAGGTGAAAATTTTTCTCCATTTGAAAATCTTTGCGGCCGCTTCTTTAGTACATCAAATTCTGCACAGAAATTAGAGTCATCTTGGATATAAAAATCTAGTCAGTTGCCGTGCTTCATTTCTGACTGTATCACTATTAGGCATAAGAATAATATGAATATAAACATGACACGATACGTATATTCTTCCGCGTTTGCTGTTGTCTCACTCTAGTTTTGTAGTTTATTAGGCAGACAGGATTTAAATAAGATAGCAGCAAACACGAAAGAATACGTGGCAAAATGTTTATATTCGTATTACTCTTATGATGAAGAGAATACTGCATGTGATTCACATTTCATCAGGTTCCTATTAGCAACCGTCTCTTCTCACAGGTAGGAAAAAATTCGGAACATTGAGTTGGCCATATTGACAAACATCCCAAACAGTCTTGCCGGTCGGATTTTCGTAATACATTGAAGTTCTGCTACATTCGAAGATGAACAATACGGAATTTGTATTTACTTCGTTGGATAATGTATGAAAATTGTCTTCCACCTTTTTTTTTTTAATTTATTTACTGACGCAGAGGTTTTTCCGCCAGTATTTATCTTTGTGCCTATGAAGCATGCCTGTGTAGCGCTACATATATTCGATGGCAGAAATTAGTTGTTTCAGCACCTACTGACATTTTTCAGAACTTCCACTTGCTTTGCACTCGATTCCAAGCCGCATGCGGTTTTTTGGATTACAAAAACCAGAAAAAAAGTGCGGCTTAGATTTGAGTAAATACGGTACATCCTCTCCTTTGGATTCAACTTCTTAAGTATTATATTTCAAGTCAACACCTGCTAATCTGTGAGACCGAAATGATGAGCCATACTACTCTATTTCACTGTACCTGTATGTTTCATTTGTATAACATTTTATTCCATCATAGATGCTGCACTTATAGTTTCATATATGCATTGCAGCAGCAGACACAATAAAAGTAGCAATCAGCAGTGCTTAGTTTGTTGAATGGGTAAAAAATATGCCATTGTCCCAGTTCCACATATCCCCAAAATTTGATTCTGCCAAATTCTGTACTCTCTGAAATCGAATGTTTAATCCAAAGATGAAAGTGAACAAGTTTGATGCAGTATTGCTAATATTGTTTATTACTCATCTTGCTGAATGAAGTGCATACCGTATCCTTTCTGAAAGGTTTGCAGAAGTAATGCACATACCAGTTTTCTAAAAACTTACATTGAGATTGTGCTCTCCTTCCTCTTGTACAAATTAGTAGAGCCCTTTGGATTACTCCACAATATGCCTCTTGGCAAGGTGGTAATGACAGTATTATGAAAAGGATAGATTGGCACTCACTGTATAGTGTAAATGTGTTGCTGGCAGGGGGGTGGGGGGGTGGGGGGGTGGGGGGAAAGGAACACCACCTATTATTAAACACGTAAGCTTTTGGTGCAAACCCCCCCCCCCCCTTCCCTCACACACACACACACACACACACACACACACACACACACACACACGCACACGCACACACATGCGCGCAAATGCAGATCACACATACATGACCACTGTCTCCGGCTGCTAGGGCCAGACTGGGAGCAACTGTGCATCATGGGAGAAACAACGGTTGGTGTGTGTGTGTGTGTGTGTGTGTGTGTGTGTGTGTGTGTGTGTGTGTGTGTTTTTTGTCCACTTTGGAAGAAGTCTTTCTGATGGAAAACTTACGTGTTTAGTAGTCTTTTTGTTGTGCTTGTCTGTGACCTAACATCTCCTGTATACAGTGAATAGCAATGTATCTTTTTTATAATATGGTCATTACTCCAGCCTAGATTTCTATTGTTTGTTTCCTTTTAAGACCTTATAAAGACAGTTACTGACAATTTCTTTTTTCTTATTGGAGAAAAGTAAAACCATATGGGGGCCAGACGTAGATTGTAAATGAATATGGAATAGAGTATTTTTATTCTCCCTGTATGCAGTGTCAATAACGTCACCTCACACACTTCATTTCTGGCAGCACCTCCTTCTCAACACATGACTGTCCCCCACCACCTCACCATAGTCTTCAAGTTATATCCTATAGCACTTCTGGGTGGACAAATAGATGAAGGATGTAGTTTAAAACAGTATAACTAAACTTAAAAGTCAAACTGTCCTTTTATAGAGACTGCCATCATTATTTAAACATACTAAACAACATCAAAACAGTCGAAAGAAATTTTTTTTCAAAAGAGCGGAAAATTGTAGTGAAATTCATGAGAGGATTGTTTTAAATTGTTATATCTTAAATCAATAAGTATGTCAGCATTTCCCAGGATTTTCTGGCTTAATTAAGACTAGGTCATGCCACCACAGTGGTCAGACAGTGGACTTGACTTCCAGAGGACAACGGACCCGAATCCCATCGGGCCATCAAAATTTGGGTTTTCCTTGATTTCCCTAAATGATTTAAGACAAATGCTGGGATGGTTCCTTTGAAAAAGATGACATTCGGCTGAGGAAGTTAATTTCTGTGGCATGTCTGATGACACAGTGCTGGTGGAAGCACGAGTATTTCAGAGCACACCATTCATTGCACATTGTTAAACATAGGGCTCTGCTGCAGAAAACCCCTGTATGTTCCCATGTTGACAACACAGTTGAATTACAATTTCTGTGGCTCAGGAGCATTGAGATTGGGCAGTGAATCAATAGAAATGTGTCATCTGGTTGAATCATTCGAGTTTCGCATTACACCTACTTGACGGTTTTGTGCACATACACTGTCAACAGAGTGAATTGGTGCTTGAAAGGTGCACTTTGCTACAGACTTAGGCCAGTGGGAGCAATATTATGCTATGGAGGACATTCACCTGGTCTTCTATGGGTCCTGTGGTAGTAACTGAAGGCTCCATAACAGCTTTGTTCTGTGTGAACATTATTGTGCACTGTCCGCACCCTGTCCCTAATGAAGGTGACATGTTTCAACAATATGACTTTCAGTGTCACGAGGCCAGAATCAAATTCACCCCTTCTGAATCTGATGGAATACATCTGCGATGCTATCAGATACCAGTTCTGCACCCAGAAACCACTGATCTCCAATTTATGGGAATTACATGACCTGTGCTTAGACATGCAGTGCTGCATAATGCTGGGAACATACCTCACATAATGCTGGGAACATACCTGAAATTTGTTGAACTTGTCCCACACAAAATCACTGCTGTATTGTGTTCCAACAGTGGACAAACACATTATCAAACAGGAGGTCATAGTGTTTTGTCTCATCAGTTTATATATTCAATGCTTGAATGAAAGGTGTGCTCTTTTCCTTTTTTCTGCCATTGCGTGTATGTGTAAAGCGGGATGTTCTACCATTTGGGCTTGTTTATATGATGGCTGTCAGTATTACCACCTGCACAGATACTAAATGCTCCTTTTCTGAAGACCTTTTATCTTGAGAACACTTTCAACTTTGTTTCACAAATGGCAGCACAGTTTCATGTAATTGTTAAAATAACACTTTCAGCAAAAGATTTGTGCGTTGGAGTGGGGAAAAAGATTGGAGATGTATGTAGTTTAATTTTCATAAATTGTTAAGAAGGTTAACAGCTTGGCATGCTAAGATAAATTCAGACATTCTCTAAAAAGAGAGAAAAAGATTAATTTAACAGAATCAGTGAGGTATACAAATATAACAACAGACTTGTAGAACCATTATTTTGTAGGTTAGATTAGATTAGATTCAGCTTTTGTTCCAAGACCCAAAACATGAGATGATTCTCATGGGTGAGTAACATGCCAGAAAGTATAACATAAAAAATATAAAACATTTGAATACCCTGATCATTTGTCAGGAGATTGTCAAACTAGGTGAATACAATACAAACTGGAACAGCTAATATTTTCAGAATTGATACGCTGTCAGACTGAAACATTGTTATGCACTATTAATAAATTTATCAAACAAAAAGTACATAATCTTGACTGTTATGACAAAGTGCTCTCAGAACTGAAATCTAACAGACATTCTTATTTAAGCTGGCCTAACAGCCACTGTTAAGATATTCATCTATTGAGTAGGATGAGTTACCTATCAAAAAGTCTTTCAAACTCTGTTTAAACCATGCTTTATCTGATACCAAGTTTTTAATGGTGTCTTTCTTCCACAGATAAATTGTGTTGTAATGCGAGGTTTTAATGAAGATGAAGTGTGCAGTTTTGTGGAGTTAACAAAAGAGAAAAATGTTGATGTAAGATTTATCGAGTACATGCCTTTCAGCGGCAACAAATGGAATGATGGGAAGATGGTCTCATTTAGTGAAATGGTCCAAATAATTAGAAAGCAGTGGCCTAATTTTGATCCTCTGCCCAATGGGCCCAATGATACCTCAAAGGTACGTCCAGTATTACATATGAACATACATTGAAAATAATTTAATGTTTATGACTTACTACCAATCACAATAATACTTCACATCTGCTGGTGGTATGAGAGATGGACTGGTTTAGTTACATATTTCTCATCCCATTCAGTAAGTCTGTCCTGGCCTGGGTTTCTCTGCAGCTTTTCTACAACTCTCCCCATTTCCTAAACCTTGACAATCCTTTTCTTTCTTCCCTTTTCCGTCCCCTTATTGTTTCTGCCAGAAGAAGAAGCCACTGGCTCCGAAAGCTTGCACATTTCCATAACTTTAAGGGGAGTTAGAAGGGGAAAACATTCTTTTTCACTTTTTCGGGTTTTTACCTGATTATAAAATTTGCAATTTTCCAAATAAAATGATATGTATATTACTTATAAACTTGCGTGGGAAGTATTATATTTTATTTTCTAAAATATAATCTACACTAGTTGAAAATGTTAAAATTTTTACACGCATTACTTCAAGACCTAATAAAATCGGTAATTTTTTATATACAGAGTAGTCCATTGATCGTGACCGGGCCATATATCTCACGAAATAAGTGTCAAACGAAAAAACTACAAAGAACGAAATTTGTCTAGCTCGAAGGGGGAAACCAGCTGGCGCAATGGTTGGCCTGCTATAAGGCGCTGCCATAGCTCAAACTGATATCAACTGTGTTTTTTTAAATAGGAACCCCATTTTTTATTGCATATTCATGTAATACGTAAAGAAATGTGAATGTTTTAGTTGGACCACTTTTTTCGCTTTGTGATAGATGGCGCTGTAATAGTCACAAACATATGTCTCATAATTTTAGACGAACAGTTGGTAACAGGAAGGTTTTTTAAATTAAAATACAGAACATAGGTACATTTGAACATTTTATTTTGGTTGTTCCATATGTGATACATGTACCTTTGTGAACTTATCATTTCTGAGAACGCATGCTGTTACGGCGTGATTACCTGTGAATACGACATTAATGCAATAAATGCTCAAAATGATGTCTGTCAACCTCAATGCCTTTGGCAATACGTGTAACGACATTCCTCTCAACAGTGAGTAGTTCGCCTTCCGTAATGTTCGCACATGCATTGACAATGCACTGACGCATGTTGTCAGGCATTGTCGGTGGATCACGATAGCAAATATCCTTCAACTTTCCCCACAGAAAGAAATCCGGGGACGTCGGATCCGGTGAACGTGCGGGCCATGGTATGGTGCTTTGACAACCAATCCACCTGTCATGAAATATGCTATTCAATACTGCTTCAACCGCACGCAAACTATTTGCCGGACATCCATCATGTTGGAAGTACATCGCCATTCTGTCATGCAGTGAAACATGTAGTAGTAACATTGGTTGAACATTATGCAGGAAATCAGCATACATTGCACCATTTAGATTGCCATCGATAAAATGGGGGCCAATTATCCTTCCTCCCTTAATGCCACACCATACATTAACCTGCCTAGGTCGCTGCTGTTCCACTTGTTGCTGCCATCATAGATTTTCCGTTGCCCAATAGTGCATATTATGGCGGTTTAGGTTACCGCTGTTGGTGAATGATGCCTCATCGCTAAATAGAATGCATGCAAAAAATCTTTCATCGTCCTGTAATTTCTCTTGTGCCCAGTGGCAGAACTGTACATGACGTTTAAAGTCATCGCCATGCAATTCCTGGTGCATAGAAATATGGTACGGGTGCAATCGATGTTGATGTAGCATTCTAAACACCGACGTTTTTGAGATTCCCAATTCTCACGCTTTTTGTCTGCTACTGATGTGTGGATTAGCTGCCCCAGCAGCTAAAACACCTACTAGGGCATCATCATTTGTTGCAGGTCGTGGTTGATGTTTCACATGTGGCTGGACACTTCCTGTTTCCTTAAATAATGTAACTATCCGGCGAATGGTCTGGACACTTCAATGATATCGTCCAGGATACCAAGCAGCATACATAGCACACGCCCCTTGGGCATTTTGATCACAATAGCCATACATCAACACGATATCGACCTTTTCCGCAATTGGTAAACGGTCCATTTTAACACAGGTAATGTATCACGAAGCAAATACCGTCCGCACTGGCGGAATGTTATGTGATACCACATACTTATATGTTTGTGACTATTACAGCAGCTGGCTGGAGTGGCAGAGCAGTGCTAGGCGCTACAGTCTGGAAACGCGCGACCGCTACGGTCGCAGGTTCGATCCTGCCTCGGGCATGGATGTGTGTGATGTCCTTAGGTTAGTTAGATTTAAGTAGTTCTAAGTTCTAAGGGACTGATGACCTCAGAAGTTAAGTCCCATAGTGCTCAGAGCCATTTGAACCATTTTTGACTATTACAGCCCCATCTATCACAAAGCGAAAAAAGTGGTCCAGCTAAAACATTCATATTTCTTTACGTACTACATGAATATGTAATAAAAAATGGGGGTTCCTATTTTAAAAAAATGCAGTTGATATGAGTTTGACCCATGGCAGTGCCATCTACCAGGCCAACCATAGCGCCATCTGGTTTCTCCCTTCAAGCTAGACGAATTTCGTTCTTTGTAGTTTTTTCATTTGATGCTTATTATGTGAGATATTTGGCCCGGTCACTATCAATGGACCACCCTGTAGAAAGCTGTGGATTGCTGTGTTATAAAGGTTAAATTATGTGTTTGTATTGGTAGCACTGTCAAAAATAGTATCGTATCTTTTCATAGTATAAACATGCTTTGTATATCGAAGTGCTAACATTTTTCTGAGGAATAGTGACGAATAGACTGGTAAATCTCTCAAAAAGTATGACTCCAAAATGAAGTGTTTTTAAGAAATGTGGGTTTCATGGTAATAAATTTTTGAATAAAGAGAAACATTGTGTTCAGCATGTGGTGTGTGAAGTTACAGACAATGAAATACTCGCAAACTCATGAGTATCTAGAGAATCACCCATTAGTGCTTCGAAGATTAAAATAAAACATAGTGATAACACAGTTATCTCAAAACAAAACTCATGTAAATGGTAGGTTAGGTTATATTCTGATACATCTACACATCGTAACAGGGGTGTTATGTGAATGTGTGTGCTGTATGTATGTGGTGGGCCAGTTAGTTTACATGAAGACATTGAGGTATCAAATGGACTAGCCAGGAAACTTATCATTAGTTCTGCCAGTTGTAAATATACTCATTCATTTTGGAGTTCTGATAAGTGTAAAGATAATTATTTTGAAATAAATGTTAGGTGGTTTTATGGATTGAGAGCTATTGGCAAAGGACACACTGCAGCAGAAACAATGTGTGTCGTGATGTATATGCCACGCCCACTTTGTAAAATGGACAAGTATGCAGGATTTATTGGAGCTGCTGTGAAATCCACTGCATGTGAGTCAATTAAGGGTGCTGCAAATGAAGCTGCTGAAATAAACGATGGTATGATTGACATATCAGTAGCTTTTGGGGCACTTGGTAGAAGCGCAGCTGAAGTTCTAAGAATTCTGTTGCTACAGTGACCAGTGGTGGATACTGGAAAGCTAATAGATTTCCAGATTTTAACCAAACATTCTTATAAGTATAAATCAGGGAATGAAGAAGGGCATATCTGTGACAGAAATTATGAAGGACAACTAGTCGTACGGAGGCCTGTGCAGCTGTTGAAATTTATAATCGATCTGTAAACTAAAGGGGAGTGTGTTACACTAAGTTCTTTGGTTGTGCAGACTCAAATGCATATAACAGTGTAGTAGCCACTCAGCCTTATGGTGAGAAGCTTATCACAGAACTGGAATGTGTTGGTCATGCCCTCCTGGATCTGGTTCATGGTGCAATTACCGCAATGCCCAGTACTCAAACAGGTCATACAGCCATAAACATTATATCCCAGCAGCAGTTGTGGATATCATAAAACCTGTTTACAGAGACCTGGCAATCCTGAATTATTGAAGAAGTGTCTGCATTGTCAGACTCAAAATCCCAATGAGTCGTTCAATAATCTTATAGCATCAGTGTCGTCGTAACTGCCGTCTGCGTCACGTCTGCTGTGCAGCGAGCTATGCTGATTTAAGTATTAACTCTATTTTTCTTACTTGTAACTTCTTCTTCCGTGTGTTTTTGCTTTTAGGAAGCTTTAATTGTCGAGTGCTACTAATAGTGTTCCATAGATTTTGTGTTTGTTTTGAATACAGTCAGAGAAAGTCCGTTTAGTCAGCCATAATGCCAGTAGTGCTAGTGTTTGTTTTCAATACAGTCCAGAGACAGGTAGTGCTATTTTCATTGTTTTCTACAGGAAGTGTCTAGTAACCACAGTTTAGTCAACTATCAGCCGCCTTTAGTGAATTAGCAGTCTAGTTATAAGTTGATTAACTCTCTACAGTAAATTGATTTCTTAAGATGGATAGGATGTGAGACTGCTGTGTACGGACACAGGAGGAGCTGGCCACTGTTCGCAAACAGCTGAACGTGTTGATGGCCGCGGTTAGCCGTCTTCAGGCAGTGGTGAGTCTTGTGCGTTGCATGGTACACCCCAGGTGTTACATGCTTCACCCACTGACCCTGCTGTCGACACATCTTTGCGGATACCGGGCGCGGTTGTGCCACCCTCTTCCCAAGGGGAGTGGCGGGTTCAGCGGCGTTCGCGGCGCACGAGGTGGAGGGTCAGTGTGGAGGCTGGCCGTGTGGCATCGCCCGTTCTGCCTGTGAGTGGACATGTGGCCACTCCTTCAGCAAGGTCCGAGCAGGCACATGGGGGGAGGGGTTTATTAGTTATTGGGAGCTCCAACGTTAGGTGGGTGATGGAGCCGCTTAGGGAAATAGCGGAAAGGTCGGGGAAGAAGGTCAGTGTTCACTCTGTCTGCTTGCCGGGGGTCTCATCCGAGATGTGGAGGAGACCGCGCCGGCAGTGATAGAGAGCACTGGGTGCACCCGACTGCAAATTGTTGCTCATGTCGGCACCAATGACTCCTGCCGTCTGGGTTCAGAGGTCATCCTCAGTTCGTTCAGGCGGTTAGCGGAGTTGGTGAAGGCGGAAAGCCTCGCGGGGTGGAATCTGAGCTAGCTATTTGTAGTATCGTTCCCAGAACCGATAGTGATCCTCTGGTTGGGAGCCGAGTGGAAGGCTTAAACCAGGGACTCAGACGATTCTGCGGAGATCTGGGGTGCAAATTTCTCGACCTCCGCTATCGGGTGGAGAAATGTAGGGTCCCCCTGAATAGGTCACGCAGGCACTACATGCAGGAAGTGGCTACAAGGGTAGCGGAGTATATGTGGAGTGCACATGTGGGTTTTTTAGGTTAGAGAATTCCCTCCCTAGGCCCGACAAGACACCTCCTGAGATGCGGCAAGGTAGGAGTAGACAAAATGCAACAGGGAATAACAATATTAATGTGCTAATAGTAAACTGCAGGAGCGTCTATAGAAAGGTCCCAGAACTGCTCTCATTAATAAGCGGTCACAATGCCCACATAGTACTAGGGACAGAAAGTTGGCTGAAACCAGATGTAAACAGTAATGAAATTCTAAACTCAGATTGGAGTGTATACCGCAGAGACAGGCTGGACAGTGAAGGGGGAGGCATGTTTAAAGCAATAAGAAGTGCAATAGTATCGAAGGAAATTGACGGAGATCCGAAATGTGAAATAATTTGGGTGAAGGTCACGGTTAAAGCAGGCTCAGACATGGTAATGGGATGTCTCTATAGGCCCCCTGGCTCAGCAGCTGTTGTGGCTGAGCACCTGAAGGATAATTTGGAAAATATTTCGAGTAGATTTGCCCACCATGTTATAGTTCTGGGTGGAGATTTTAATTTGCCGGATATAGACTGGGAGACTCAAACTTTCATAACGGGTGGCGGGGACAAAGAATCCAGTGAAATTTTTTAAGAGCTTTATCTGAAAACTACCTTGAGCAGTTAAACAGAGAACCGACTCGTGGCGATAACATATTAGACCTTCTAGTGACAAACAGACCTGAACTATTTGAAACAGTTAACGCAGAACAGGGAATCAGTGATCATAAAGCGGTTACTGCATCGATGATTTCAGCCGTAAATAGAAATATTAAAAAAGGTACGAAGATTTTTCTGGTTAGCAAAAGTGACAAAAATCAGATTTCAGAGTACCTGACGGCTCAACACAAAAGATTTGTTTTAAGTACAGATAGTGTTGAGGATCAGTGGACAAAGTTCAAAACCATCGTACAATATGCGTCAGATGAGTATGTGCCAAGCAAGATCGTAAGAGATGGAAAAGAGCCAGCGTGGTACAACAACCGAGTTAGAAAACTGCTGCGGAAGCAAAGGGAACTTCACAGCAAACATAAACATAGCCAACACCTTGCAGACAAACAAAAATTACGCAAAGCGAAATGTAATGTGAGGAGGGCCATGCGAGAGGCGTTAAATGAATTCGAAAGTAAAGTTCTATGTACTGACTTGGCAGAAAATCCTAAGAAATTTTGCTTCTATGTCAAAGCGGTAGGTGAATCAGAACAAAATGTCCAGACACTCTGTGACCAAAAAGGTACTGAAATTGAGGATGATGGACTAAAGGCCGAAATACTAAATGTCTTTTTCCAAAGCTGTTTCACAGAGGAAGACTGCACTGTAGTTCCTTCTCTAGATTGTCGCACAGATGACAAAATGGTAGATATTGAAATAGATGACAGAGGGATAGAGAAACAATTAAAATCACTCAAAAGAGGAAAGGCCGCTGGACCTGATGGGATACCAGTTCAATATTACACAGAGTATGCGAAGGAACTTGCCCCCATTATTGCAGCAGTGTACCTTAGGTCTCTACAAGATCGTAGCGTTCCAAAGAATTGGAAAAGGGCACAGGTCATCCCCGTTTTCAAGAAGGGACGTCGAACATATGTGCAGAACTATAGACCTATATCTCTAACGTCGATCAGTTGTAGAATTTTAGAACATGTATTATGTTCGAGTATTATGACTTTTCTGTAAACTAGAAATCTACTCTGTAGGAATCAGCATGGGTTTCGAAAAAGACGATCGTGTGAAACCCAGCTCGCGCTATTCGTCCACGAGACTCAGAGGGCCTTAGACACGGGTTCCCAGGTAGATGCTGTGTTTCTTGACTTCCGCAAGGCGTTCGATACAGTTCCCCACAATCGTTTAATGAACAATTTAAGAGCATATGGACTGTCAGACCAATTATGTGATTGGATTGAAGAGTTGCTAGATAACAGAATGCAGCATGTCATTCTCAATGGAGAGAAGTCTTCCGAAGTAAGAGTAATTTCAGGTGTACTGCAGGGGAGTGTCGTAGGACTGTTGCTATTCACAATATACATAAATGACATTGTGAATGAAATTGGAAGTTCACTGAGGCTTTTTGCGGATGATACTGTGGTATATCAAGAGGTTGCAACAATGGTAAATTGTACTGAAATGCAGGATGATCTGCAGCGAATTGATGCATGGTGCAGGGAATGGCAATTGAATCTCAATGTAGACAAGAGTAATGTGCTGCGAATACATAGAAAGAAAGATCCCATATCATTTAGCTACAATATAACAGGTCAGCAATTGGAAGCAGTTAATTCCATAAATTATCTGGGAGTACGCATTAGGAGTGATTTAAAATGGAATGATCATATAAAGTTGATCGTCGGTAAATCAGATGCCAGACTGAGATTCATTGGAAGAATCCTAAGGAAATGCAATCCGAAAACAAAGGAATTAGGTTACAGTACACTTGTTCGCCCACTGTTTGAATACTGCTCAGCAGTGTGGGATCCGTACCAGATAGGGTTGATAGAAGAGATAGAGAAGATCCAACAGAGAGCAGCATGCTTCGTTATAGGATCATTTAGTAATCATGAAAGCATTACGGAGATGTTAGATAAACTCCAGTGGAAGACTCTGCGGGAGAGACGCTCAGTAGCTCTGTACGGGCTTTTGTTGAAGTTTCGAGAACATACCTTCACCGAGGAGTCAAGCAGTATATTGCTCCCTCCTACGTATATCTCGCGAAGAGACGATGAGGATAAAATGAGAGAGATTAGAGCCCACACATAGGCATACCAACAATCCTTCTTTCCACGAACAATACGAGACTGGAATAGAAGGGAGAACTAATAGAGGTACTCAAGGTAGCCTACACCGTCAGGTGGCTTGAGGAGTATGGATGTAGATGTAGATGTAGACCAAAAAATGTTTTTCTTGTAATGAAGACACTAAAGTGGGGGTGAGTCATGCTGTTATTGCTTTTAATGATGGCAACATTGGTAGCGTGAAAGTGCTACAACATATGGGAATTAATTCTGGAGCAAACTGCATCAGAGAATTTGAATGGATGGACAAGGTTTGCAATGGTAAAGCACTGTATGCAGCACAGTTGGCCACTACGGAGTCCAGAAAGAAGAAAACAAGAAAAAACTTAAAAAAGGTCAAGAGGATGATATACAGTATGGTGCAGGGTGCTTCTGAGTGACTAAAAATAAAATGTTAAGCATATATTGGGTTACAGTCTATTAAAACTTTAAAAACTCTTCTTGAAAATTTAGATTTTCTCTTGCATTTTTCCCTAAATCTCAGAAACTACTTCGAGTAGCGAATTAAAATTTTCAGGGAGTAATAACATACGTATTCTGAGTCTTCTGAACTAAAAGAAGAACATAATATTATGCATAAATAAAATTATTTAGAATAACATACAAAAAAGTACACAAAATTTTAACTGTGTAATTAAAAAATTGCATTTCCAAAAGCAGTGGCTGAAATGCAATTATTGTAAGACTCAGAACATATAGTTTAATGTCCTGTAAAAGTTTCTTGTCAATGGCTACAGTTGTTCCTGAAATACGGGGAAGTTAAGTCACCAAATTTAACATTGTCAGGATAGGCCGTTCAAACTCCCCTTAATGCACATTTTCTCCTTCCTCCACTTGGTGAGCAACACATTTATAGTATTTACACAACAGCAGTAGCTATTTTCTTACAATTTCTTTTTGCAGGCATACCATGTCCCGGGCTTCAAGGGACGTGTGGGATTTATTACCTCAATGAGTGAACACTTCTGTGGCACGTGCAACCGTTTACAGATAACAGCTGATGGCAATTTGGAGGTGTGACTCTTTGGGTATTCAGAGATATCTCTCAGGTGAGTGATGAAACATAGAATAATCATGTCCAAGTGAAAATTCATGCGAGGAAACCATAAAATTACTAGAAGACTGACAGACTGATCAGTATTTTACCTTCAGGAGGTGAAATTCCAAAACTTCTTATAGACACATTTGTTCCTCTTGTCCTCACATTAGTTGTGGAGTCCGAGTGACCTTTCAGACCTTCAGAAACTTATCCCTCTTTCCTCTCTCATGAAGGAACTGATAGTTCCAAATGCTGAGTATAGAATAATACTTTCAAACTGTTTGCCATGCACATTAGGTATGTGGTTGGTATATGGAAGAGATAAACTGCAGTTAAATCCAGCAGGTATGAAATGAGTAATCTTTTCTTGAAGTTTTCAGCTTGCACCCTCCTCCCTCCCAGACATACAAACCAGATACCTCTAGCTAAATAATTTGTGAGTATATATAATTTGCCTCTGTCAACATCATGTTACACTAACCTATTTGTGAGATTAAATTAAAGGAAAGTAATCAGAACTGGAAATTATGTAAAGACATTTTTGGCTATGTCCCTGTGTTGTATTAAAGTTAACATAGTATTTCTGTCCATGTGATGGTAACTATGATTCGCCAGCCACCGTTGCCGAGCGGTTCTAGGTGCTTCAGTCCAGAACTGCGCGACTGCTACGGTCGCAGGTTTGAATCCTGCCTTGGCTCAGATGTTAAGTCCCATAGTGCCCAGAGCCATTTGAACTGTGATTCATGATTATCAGAGTCTATATGTTCCAAATAAAAATTGGAACTTCATGTGTATAAATGTACAAATTATTAGACAATGGGACCAACAACTGACACTTTTAAATTGATGACTAGACTAAGACTTGGCGATAAGTTTGTTTCAGGACATGGTAAGGGGGGTGAGGTGTGGGAAGAATCAGCTCTCTCTTTGTGAGCATACCAGAAATCCTTTATCAACCGAAGGTAAAATAAGATATAAAAATACAGGGTCAAACAATTAATTTAAGTATCTTAAAAACCAAATGACTAATAAAATTGGAAGCTAAGAAAAGTAAGTTCATAGTAAGTAGGGTGAAACACAGGGGGCTGCAACATATTGCCATTGTTGTTTGACTTGTCTATCAAAGAAAAAAGAAATGGATCAAAACAAAATAAAAGTGAGAATGGAAATGTATCAGAAGCAAATAGGAATAAGCAAGGAACATATTCTTTAATTAAAAAAAAAAAAAAAGACATGTGAGGCAGATGTTCCTACAATTTTATGTTCAAAGCACAGCAGCCTGTGAAAGCAAAATATTTATGACATTGAAAAAAGAAAATCAGTGAGTGAAAAGTGTGTGTAGGTGAACTGTGGTGAAAGACTGGATATTGGAACTTCTGTTATGCTGCCCAGTATTAGTTGACTTGGTAGTAAAGGAGCAAGTTTGCAAGGGCAGATAACTGTTTGGCTACGTAAAATAGAGTGGGAGTATGGAAAAGCTAGTCCAAGATAGGATGAAAAAGATAACAGCAACTTAAAAAATGAACCCCATGAACCCCATTCCCATCTAGTGAATGCAGTGGTTGACAATATCTTGTGACATTCACCTATAAGGCTCAAACAATAATTGCTAAATAAAAATACAAAATGTTGACAAGACTGTATCTAAGCTGTCACTCTCTTTTGAAACAAGGGTGTTTAAACCAACAAACACGCAGGAAAGCATGGACAACTCACACACTAGAGAAGGATGGGCAGTATCATTGAAGGAGTGAGCATGAACCGTGTGGAATATGTGTGGTACAAGTAAAAAAAAAAAAAAAAAAAAAAAAAAAAAAAAAAAAAAAAAAAAAAAAAAAAAAAGTAATGATAGTAAAATTCCAATCCCGGGAGCGGAAAGACTTACCTTAGGGGGAAAAAGGACAGGTATACACTCGCACACACGCACATATCCATCCACACATGCAGACACAAGCAGATATATATATGTCTGCTTGTGTCTTTATGTGTGGATGGATATGTGCGTGTGTGCGAGTGTATACCTGTCCTTTTTTCCCCTTAAGGTAAGTCTTTCCACTCCCGGGATTGGAATGACTCCTTACCCTCTCCCTTAAAACCCACTTCCTTTCGTCTTCCCCTCTCCTTCCCTCTTTCCTGATGAGGCAACAGTTTGTTGCGAAAGCTTGAATTTTGTGTGTATGTTTGTGTTTGTTTGTGTGTCTATCGACCTGCCAGCGCTTTCGTTCGGTAAGTCACCTCATCTTTATTTTTATATATAGAAGTTTATTATTTTATTTACCAGTCTTGCAGTTTCCTTGATTTCTTGCAAAGTACAGTACAATGAAAACCTACCATATTGCATAACAAGTAGATGAGTATAAACTTCAGAATAGCATCTTCGCCATTAAATGACCTATGTTTTCTTTACTAACAAGAGAAGGGACAGAAGCAATAAACACAAAATCAGAACTGCTTTTGCTTGATTACAGCAGGGACAATAATTTTTAACATCTACATTTACAACAGATCATATTTACAAAATGTTTTCGAAATTTGCTCTGTTTGCTCAAATGAATGTATTGCACTGCTCAATAATTCATTTACACTCAACCCCGACTGCTGCACATGCTGTGGGGTGTGTCATCTGGTTATGTCATATGTTCAGTGTTTCTCACCAATTTTTGGGGTATTTTGAAATGTACAAAAAGGAAAATGCAGAAAGTTATCACATTTTGCTGCACATTACCTGCGTCACAGAAAAATAATGTATACAAATCTTCTCAGATTTGCCACTGAATAACTTTGTCCAAGCCTCACAATATTTCACCAACACAACTGTTCGTCATCTTCAGGTAGTGGTGGGTCCTGTCATCACTGCTGCAAGATGTGGCTGGTGATATTCGCACAGCAGAATTGAAATTTGTCAGGCTAGAAGCAGGAGTACGAATGTGTGGACAGGCACTCCCAGTTGGATGTAAATGCCATTCATAGTAGCCTTCTGCTTATGTGTTGTGGGCAATGACTGCACTTCTGGACACTCGTGTGGTTAAGAGCTGAATTAACTCTCTGCAAGGTACTGCATCAGGTCATACATCGGAGGATCTGGTTTCTACTGTTTTAATTTCATGGCAGTCAGTGCTGGATTCTGGGCAGTGCTTAGTCAAAATTCCATATTCCTGTTGGTAAGATTGCCCACCGTATGGATACATGCCTCATTCTTAAAAACACAGTCCTAGAGTGATGATGCTGAGGATAAAATTTCAGTCCTCTTGGGAAACGTGTGGTGCCCTGTATTCAGGCAGTGCTCTACTACCATTAATTTACTGGGTGGCATTTTTGTCAGCGCTGTTGAACACAGTGTTCTTGCACAATGTGAGGTGTCTGCCCTATATAAGGTTTCCCATAATGGCATCAGATCTTATATATGATCTGTGTTTTCTAAGGTCAAGATTGTCTTTAACTGAACACAAACAATTCCTTAGTTTTGCTGGTAGACGAAAAATACACTTGATTCTGTTTCTCTTAGCGATTCTTTTAATTTTGAAAACATGCCACTGAAATATGGCAAGAAAGCCATTTGCAGTGCTTGTCTAAGTATCTTCATTTACATCCCTACACTGAACTTGCTTTGCTCAGAACACATTGCAAATCTGTTTACAAGAATAAACATTCTGCTGGAACACTGTTCTTAGGTGTTACAGTTCACCAGGCAGACTGTCGGTATCTGAAATCACGTGTGCTCTATGTGCCAGGGAGTGTAAGACACTACCACATTGTGCAGGGTGACGGCAACTTTTGGACCTCAAATATAACTCTGCGTGTATCAGTTTGCAGTAGAGACTAAGCCCCAGTGCTATGTCAGCTTTTCTTCTAACCGTGACATCCAGGAATGGTAAGCTGCTATCTTTTTGTACTTCCACAGTGAACTGAATATTCAGATGGAGCGAGTGCAAATGCTGCAGGGACATAGGTAGTGTCTGTATTATGTGGGCCACACCACAAATGTCTCTTCAGCATTCTGCCAGAAGGAGGAATGTTGGATATTTACTAAGGGAAATAGAGGATCTCCCATGGGAACACTGTCCACTTGATTAAAGTAGTTGGTGTTACATAAGAAATTGGATGAGGTATGCACATGTTTAAACAGCATCACAATTTCTTTCTCAAACTTGCTGCTAATAACCTCTAATGAGGGCTGCAGGGGCACTTTTGTAAGTAATGATATAACATTTGAGCTAACTAAAAGATCTGAAAGTTCTAGTTTAAGCATCTTCAGGTATTCTATGAAATCCTCTGAATTCTAAATATGATGGTCATAGTCATCCACATGATAAATTTCAAAGCTGTCACGTGGAAATTGCCAGTTGCATCTTGCAGCAGTGATGGTGGAAATCACCACCACCTGAAGATGCCAAAATGTTGTGTCACTGAAATATTGAGGGAGGGACTTGCATAATGTTATCTGGTGGGAAACCCAAAGTGTTTTTGCAACAGATCTATTAGGCAAGCCTGAAAAGTCACATATACTCCAAGCAGTAAGTACCTGTTATAAAATGGTCACATTAGTGAGCTTGGCAATTAATTAAGAGTTTATCAATAAATTTGGCTTCATTTTGCAAGAAATTGTGCTGTGTTCCAGTACTCCCTCTTCAACAAAACTAATGTCAGTTTCTGCTCCACCTCTTCAGCCCGAGATCCTATGTATACTCTTGAGCATTTGTGTAAGATACCTGTTTATTTATAAAAATGAAAGTAACTTCTATCATGACTTTCCCATTCTTGTCCAGTGGGTTTGTTATCCTGCTGTTGCCTACTGCAGACTACAAGATTACTGTTGAAGATTTCTGCAAAGTTTTTCTTCCGTTTTAGTGTACCAACATTTCACTGTGTGGTAATTGCCTGGTACTGTTTAACGGGTGTTTTAACTGTTGTTTCAGAGATGCAATACGAAGCAAATGCAGTGAGGATGACTTGCTTGCCATGATTGGGGCAGCAGTGAGAAGAAAGAAGAAACAACATGGAGGTAAGATACATTACAGCAAATGTAACTCTGTAGATAGAAAGAAAATTTCTGCTTAACAAGTCATAGCAAACATAAGAGCAAAATAGAATGAAAAGCAACAGTGATAGAACCTGTGTTTTTTGTGTAAACTTGGATTTAATTTTTTATTTAGTATTCATTCTGATTAATGCCCATTGGTCAACAGTATATTTCAGCCCTAGAATTTGGTTCTGCAAGGTCCACCAGATAACCATATATGGCTGTTGTAACTCCTTTATTGGACTTCAGAAGTTTTCCAGCAACAAATCTTTTTTTTTTTTTTCTTTCTTTCTTTCTTTTTTTTTCTTTTTTTAAAAAAAAGCTAAAATGCAGAAAACATCATAAAGCAAACACTCACAGAAAAGCATCAGTGTCCTTGAAGCAATGGAAACTCCAGTAGGAATATCAACAATGTTGGAAAAGACAGATTACTACTTACTGATGAAGGCTGTGGCTGAAAGCTTTATGTAAGTGTCTTTTAATTCTTCCCATCTGCAGCCTAAGGTATCTTCTTTATGGTAAGTAACAGTCTGTCTTTTCCTTCATTATTCATTAGTGTTCTTTTTTTTTATTGCTGTTTAGCAAGCATCGTGTGGTATATAAGGGATGTGAATAGCGTCAGATGTTGAATCATCACTCTGGAGGATATGAAGGTGCTGCATATTGGTGTGAGACAGCATTATCTGATGAGAGTTTGAAAGAAACCTCATTGTGGATGTCCATTTGGTCCCCTGGTTAAACCTTGCAACATCTGTATTTTTGGAGTATTTGGATCTGACAGTGGCCTGATGTTGGAAAGTAAGGGCTTACTCATCATCAATGTTCCAGTTGACTACATGAGACCACTACAAGAGAGCATCACTGTGTAGTGTACTGAGTACATTGTAACCTGTTCACGTCTGTGACTGCCATCTGAGAACAAGTACAGTAAACTCTCGTGCAGCTACACTTTTGGCTAGCTAGATTGACACTTGACAAGTTTCAATTTGCGTGCACCTGGAGCCAAGCATTTGCTGGTGTTTTTTGGCAATCTACTGCTAATCAGTGCACTGGTGCGTGTCAAAAGTCCAAGTATCGTCAATTCGTGCGTGTGTTGGTTGAAGCTCTAGTGCGTTTCTTATTCGTATTGCATGGTTTCATGCCACTGCCATCTATTGGAACTCCTTGGAAGTACAGTACATACAGTATTGTTCTATGGAGCACAACGTAGGCCTGTCGAAACTGACAATTAGAGTGCGCCACCTAACACTTTCCACTTGTTGTCGGTACATCAAAGCTGAGTGTTTAACAGTGAACGTACAACACCCTGTTGTGTTGCCACGTGGGCTTGGGTAGAACAGAGGAAATGGCATAGATGTATCGAATGCTTTCATTTGATGGCTGCCACAGCCTGGTTTCAAAAATCAAAAGTTTGTCTAGTGCATCTCGAGTGTTGTCAAGTTGTGCATTTGTGTGTTTCTGATTTGAGGTTTTGTGCTCCCACTATGTGCCTTAAAGTGTCCAGAGATAAAAGGGGCCAAAAACCATAAAGGACTCAGTCGAGTGTCTGTAAAAAGAACACTGAACGTGACTACGGGCACGTAACATAAAATGAATGTGATCTTGTTGGAAAAAGATCATCACACTTTGCAGAGAATTGATGCTGGTGAGCCACCCACAAAAGTTGCTGCAGAGTAGGAGTACAATTACTGATCGGAAGACAAATCGATCAGGAATTGAAAAATTTTTGTTCCATCCAAGCATTGGGCAGCGCAGTGAAATCTTGAAAAACAATGAGAAAAGGTGCACATCCTCAGTTAGAAGAGGCATTATTTTTGTGGCACGAATAAATAAGAGCCAAAGGTGTGTCAGTTTCAGGTCCTCTAATTTGTCAAAATGAGCTAATGAGCTGATAGAAGGAAAGAAGCAAGAATTCCTCGGAAGTAATGGCTGGCAGGATCATTTCAAGAAGCAGCATGGCATCCATGAAATTGCCATCAGTGCCAAATCATTATCTGGGGATGAAGCTGCTATGCTGATTTTAAGAAGAAACTGCACACAATCATTGACAAAGGAGGTTATACTGACAATCAACTTTACAAATGTGATGAAACTGGGTTGAATTACAAAATGCTGCCAACGAAAACCCTTGCCTCTAAAGAAGAAGAAATGGCTTCCAGATACAAAAAAATCAAAGAAAGATTTACTGTCCTCGCTTGCAGTAATGCCACTGGCAATCATAAACTGTGTCTTACTTTAATTGGCAAATCCAAAACACCAAGAGCATTTAGACACCAACCAACCAGCTTTCCCACTGAGGTACACGAATCAGTCTTAAGGCATGTATGAACAGTGCCGTGCCATCTTCAGAGAGTGGTTCCAGGCAGAGTTTGTTTCAGCTGTAGTAAATTACATGGAAGGAAAAGGACTTCCTTGAAAAGCGCTACTTCTTGTGGACAATGCTCCTTCTCACCCAGGTGATCTGCAAGATGGGGATATCAAAGTTGTATTTCTTCCACAAAATGTCACATCTCTATGTCAACCGATGGACCAAGGTATTCTTGAGGTGATGGAAAAACATTACAGACACAAGATGCTGGAATACTTAATAGGTGTGATTGATGCTGCAGATGATTTTGTGGAAGCTCTTAAAAAAATTGATGTTTTAAGTGTCATTCATTGATTGCTGAAGCTTGGAATCTAATTCCTCCAGTTCCTCTTGTTAGGTCTTGGAAAAAACTCTTAGATCGTAAGGCAACCTAAGTGGTGGGAAGGAGGAGACAACACCGAAACTCAAGCTGACATAATTTTGGTGAATTTACTGGAGAAGCTGGTTGTAAAGACACACACTTCGAAGACATTGAAGAGTGGATGGAAAATGGCATTTTTTCATGTGACTGAGGATGAAATCGTCCAAATTGTAACCGATCATAAAGCGTTAGAAGACTATGTTTCTGATGATGAATCAAAGAAAAATATTCCTCACACATTCTGTTACGAAGTGATCCAAACTGCCCTGGAGTACATCAGCCAACAGGAGGAGACGATTTATCCTGAAATAGTTTGATTTCAACGTTGGAGATGTATTGTTGCAGCAATAGTTTCTCAAGCAAAAAAAAAAAAAAGAAAAAAAGACATTCGTGACTTCGTTACCAAAAAATAAACTCTAATGAAGCATCCTAGAACTTCTATGTCCATAACTTAAAAATTTTTTTTTTTTTTTTACTTTTCTTGAAAGTTCCTCTGGACAGACTTTTCGTTCCTTTGAGTAATCTCTAGATTTGTTTCATAATTTTGTTCAGTAGTTTATTTTTTATTCAAAAGAGTAGGTAATAAAATTAAAACTCCTGTTTTTTCCTGCTGCCAAATAAGGGAGATTTTTTCTGTAAGAATGCAAAATAAACGAGCTTTGTTATACAGCATTTAAAAACTTTGAGTTTTCAATCATAGTTTGGTGCCTTTTTAACATGTCAACACAATTTTTTCAGTAAAAAAGTGTAGGGTTATTTGCAACCATATCAGTAATGTTTTACATACCCTACGCACGTTTTACGATCGTATTTCGCAATATTGACGCAATTTGGAGTGTTCACATGTGAAAACAGGGGGACTTTGATTTATCTGGAATTTTCGTTATCGGAACTGACCACCGTCCTGATCATTTCAGATAAACAGGAGTTCACTGTAATAGTCTCCTTGCAACATGCTGTGTCATACAGCTAGGAGCAGCCAGACTATGGAATTGCCGTCCTGCGCATAGGCTGCCATTAACACCCAAGCAAATGACTGCATGTGAAGTGGTGCCATGATCAAGAAGTATGGACTGCTAATGAATGGCGTCACATTATGTTCACTGATGAGTCCCAGTCCTGCACTGCTCCAAATGACTATCGTGGAGAAGTTTGACAGTGACCCGGGGAGATGGGGAGAGGTCCCATTCTTCCACATTTTGGGGGGGGTGGGTCACAAAGGAGTCCCATGGTGTGGGGAGCCATTGGGTATGACTTCAGGTCACGGCTTGTAATGGCCGTGGGAACTCTGATGGTACAGCAGTGTGTAATAGTATTGTGGTGCTATTTTTCAACAGGCCGGTGCTTGTCCACATGTAGTGTGTGTCTCTTTAAATTGTCTGTGTGATGTTGATATACTCCTGTGGCCAGCAAAATCCCCATATCTGTCCCCGATATAACATTATGGGACCAACATGGACGTCAACTCCATCCCACTGCCTGTATCCATGATTGCAATGTCCAGTTACAACAGTTGTGGATCACCTTTCTCAGGAGGGTATACAGCAGCTATACGACATCCTCCCGCACTGTCCAGGCCAGACAGGGTGCATTGCTGTATTGATAAGTGGGCTCAAACTGATAAGTTCTGTGTAAATTTGACTCTGTTTTGTTATCACTGAAATAACATCACATACCCTCTAAATTAGCTATGTTTCAATTTGTTTTCTCCCCACCTTCTGAGTGTCTCACTTTTTTTCAAGCAGTGTAATTTAAGACAGACATAAGAATATGAAAATGGGATGGCATATCACATTGCTATTCAACTATGCCCCTAAGAAAATTGTAAGACAATGGAGAAGAGCAGGTGCACTATTACACTGACTAGAACGTAAACTTAAAGATAGAATTATATTGTGTAACCTATACCGATGACATAATACTAATTGACAAAAACATCACTGATATGCTAAAGCAATTTGAAATATTAAGGGAGCAAGCTAGGAAAATTGGACTACTAATTTCACCTGGAGAAAAAATTCTTGGCTGATACCAAAATGGCACTGGGTGAACTTATATAGGCAATGACATAGTATTCGGTGTTAAATAGTTTAAATAATTTGGTGAAAAAGACCACTGAACATCATAATGAAAAGAAGGCCATAGAATCCAGACTTCAGAAAGTACAAACTGTCTCTCAGTTAACTAAAAGTATTTTTCCTGGAACTCTAAAATCTAACATTGTACAACAGTGATCAAATTAGAATTTCTTTATGCATGAGAGAGACTCTTTGTCCAACACAAGACATGAAAACAGCAAACTGAATTAGAAGAATGTAAAATTGTAGTAAAAATCTTAGGTCCAAGAATAAAGGATGGGATACATCACACAGAACCCAGTGTGAAATCTCCAGGCAAATTCCTAAAAGCTCTTGTTACAATGTGTCTCCAAGGAATCCAACTTGTGGGACATACAGAAAGAATGTATCCA
The DNA here is from genome assembly GCF_021461395.2 of Schistocerca americana. Classification (NCBI taxonomy): domain Eukaryota; kingdom Metazoa; phylum Arthropoda; class Insecta; order Orthoptera; family Acrididae; genus Schistocerca; species Schistocerca americana. Next base: position 12,185,242 of record NC_060125.1, on the reverse strand, counting down.
AACAGGCAGCTCATTGGATTCCCACATACTTGAAAAATAAGATCCTACTGATGAAAACAAACAGGAAGAGACCTTAAGAAATTGGAATCACCACATTTACAGTATTCTGATGTAGTGATGAGTCACACAGAGTGCAGTTTCACAGTAGCTTGATCGATGCTTGTACTTGTGTATGTAGTATATGCAAGTGTGTACAGCGTCTATTCTGGTGTACTCACAATATGCTAATTTAGTGGCCGAGCAGTAAACCGGATCCCTACTCGGTTCCAGTGTGCTGTGCTAATTATTCTTCTTCACTTGACATTTATGCTTGGAGCTGCAAGAGAGGTCATTTTCCAGATAGTGCCACAAAAACAACAAATTCTCAGATATCAGTTTAACTTACACGCTTCAACATCATAGACAACATTTCACATTAATATGTTGCAGAACAGTAGATTAGTGTTAAAATTGCCAGAGTAAACATTGTTCTCCATGTGACAGATTGTCAAAAGATGTCCAAAATCGATAAATTTTATATCTCTGCACAGAGAAGCAGCTGGTTGCTCATTGTCATCTGTGGTGCTAATCAATGGGTCGAGCTCGTTGCTGGCACAGCGCCACCTCAAGAGTAAGTGGCCCCTCATCCCAGCAGGTGTCGATGTTTAAACACCCGTATAGCTCCCAAGACTTACTGCGTCTGTGGATAACTCCATCTCTGCACAGAACTTCCCACATTTCCCACACAGTGGGCCCTCGTGTCTCTTACACGCAATAAATCTTCAAACTTATTTCATTGGCTAAGTTAAATTTCGAGTGTGATGTGCTATTTCGTAAAAAATAGCAAACGGTAGACATGGATGTTATTGTGACTCTTTCCTAAGGCAACATTTGTGTATTACACTTGGAGAAGTGCACTGCAACATAAAACAGTAGACCGTAAGTTCAAACAATGGAAACTACAGGTTGGAATATCAGCAGTGTAGGAAAAGATAGAGTGCTAATTACCATAAAGATGGCACGTTAAAATGCAGACAGGCACAGTTAAGACACTTACACATAAGCTTTTGGCCACAACCTTCATCAGAAAAAGAAATAGAAATACACACCATTCATTCACACAAGCAAGCACACCTCACACACACATGACCGCCAACTCCGACAGCTCAGACCAGAATGCTAGTCTGTAAGTTTGCTACACAATAAAATAATTATTCTGAGCTACAAGAAAAATGGATTCAAAGAACTAAACAGCTTGAAGAAAAAAAAGGGAAGCTCCCTGAAGCAACGTAGTTTCACGAGTGTGCATACCAGTGGTAAATTATGAGAGTCGCAACTCTCTGAAATGGATACAAAGGCCACCAGATTGCATTAGCTTTGTTTGTGTCTCGGATTGTTACCAAGAATGGTAGGAGCTATAAGAGATGTGAAGAGTGTAAGATGTTGAGTGATCCCTGTGAAGGACACAGATGCCCTGTACTTCTGTGAGTCAGCATTATCAGCACGCAACAAAATTTGAAGGGGCCTAATTGGGTGTCTCCATTTGCCAGGCTGATTGAATTATGCAATATGCAGATTTGTGAGTCATTCAGATGTGGTAGTGGCCCCATGTTGGACTGCTTGGGAATGTAAGGGTGGTGTGCTTGTCAGCAAGCTTCCGGTTTACCGTGTCTGACGAGCCCATGGGAGAATTGCTGTAATGTACGCCGAGCACATAGTAACCCTTTCACACCTGCACCTGTCATGTGACCAGCAGTGAGACATTCTGCAAGACCCGCGATGACAGTTGTCAGTGAGTATGACAACGACATAGGGAGAGGGCGTGTGGGGCAGCATCGGATATGACTTCAGGTCACTCTGACAGCACAGCAGTATGTCATGGACATCCTACATCCTCATTTGCTACCTCCATGTCCAACGGAGTTACAAGAGACAGACCAGTGAAAACATATCCAGTTGTTGACTCACAAAACGGTTTTGAGCTGTGACGCATGTAGTCTTAAGTGAATCATTCATACAAAAAGAAAAGAAGAAGAAGCTAAAGTCAGAATGTGAAAAAATTGGAGAATGGAATAGATATTTGAAGACTTCACACTTGAAACTCCCAGTTTTCCTATTGTGAAAGTGCCTTTGTGACCATATGCATTTCACTGACAATAAACTTTTTTTTTCCCCCTGGGTCTTGGCTCCATATTTTTTCATCCAGTTGAGTCAGAATACTTGCATTGTATTTGTGAGGTATTGTTTCAGTCTTGCAAGCTAATCTAAAATAGAAATCCCTTTTGCATCCTAGAAAACAATGACCACTCTTTCTCTCCGATTAAGTCACCTTGGCTATTTTTGTGCAACTGCTGTTTCATTTCATCCACGGGAACAGATTGGTGCATAGAATCAGTTGTGTGTCAGATTGTCCCAAATTGTTTTTCACATTAGGTTGTAGTCAGGCTTCAACAGACATGCCACTCACTTTCTGGTATGGCCACGGCATCAAATGTTTTGCACATCTTTTTAATTACTGATCTTGCAATATCACACTGTGTTCTTTCTCAGCATTTTCATATTTGATTGTAATTCTAGGAAGTTGTTCATGAGTCATCTTACAGAGACATATGCTACATATGAATTCAGCCACCCATTCCTTAACTGTTGACTATGAAGGAACTCCCCCCATGAACCATGGACCTTGCCATTGGTGGGGAGGCTTGCGTGCCTCAGCGAGACAGATGGCCGTACCGTAGGTGCAACCACAACGGAGGGGTATCTGTTGAGAGGCCAGACAAACATGTGGTTCCTGAAGAGGGGCAGCAGCCTTTTCAGTAGTTGCAGGGGCAACAGTCTGGATGATTGACTGATCTGGCCTTGTAACATTAACCAAAACGGCCTTGCTGTGCTGGTACTGCGAACGGCTGAAAGCAAGGGGAAACTACAGCCGTAATTTTTCCCGAGTACATGCAGCTCTACAACTTGACTAGAAGAAGAGATCGGTTGGTAGGACATGTTTTGAGGCATCAAGGGATCACAAATTTAGCATTGGAGGGCAGCGTGGAGGGTAAAAATCGTAGAGGGAGACCAAGAGATGAATACACTAAGCAGATTCAGAAGGATGTAGGTTGCAGTAGGTACTGGGAGATGAAGAAGCTTGCACAGGATAGAGTAGCATGGAGAGCTGCATCAAACCAGTCTCAGGACTGAAGACCACAACAACAACAACATGAAGGAACTGACTCCTAATAAGTAAGACGATGCCTGTAGAAAAGTACAACAAAACAGTAATCTCAAAAAAGGACAGGATAGCCAGTACATTCTGTAGGACATATTAAAAGTGATTGGTAAAAGAGACTTGGTGTGTTAAATGCAGCTTTTGGTTACATGATAATTGAATTGGATAGATAAACAATCTACTTGCTAAGTGGCGGCAGAACACACACATAAAAGAAGATTATAATTAGGCAAGCTTTCAGAGCCAGTAGCTCATTCTTCAGGCAGAAGGGTTGAAGTGGAAGGAAGAGGGGTGAAGGATAGGTCTAGGAAAAATTGTAGATTTTGAGAAAGTTACCCAGAACTGCAGATCAGGGGAGACTTTCCAGATGGGATGAGAAGGAAAGACTGATTCCACATCTACATACATACTCCACTAGCCACCATATGGTGCATGGCAGAAGGTACCCTGTCTCACTACAATAGTCTGAATAAAATTACTTGATAGTTGACATCAATCACTTGCCGCAACAATGTTGCCACATTGGCTACCAGCTACCGTTTGGTTACAGGTGACAACAAACAAGCGGCTCACTTCACAAATTATGTTAAACGTTTAACACAGAGCAATTTTTCTAGTGGCTGGTGCAAGGTATGTCAGAAATGTTGGATACTCTGTCGACTATTGATTTAAAGTGACCAGTGACTGAACTGGGGAAGACGACCCGTTTTGTATCCCTGACTGTAAACTTGTGTCCTAACCCAGCTGAGAAAATTGTGGTCAACAGTCTGCAGCAGTACTAATATCATGATCGCTTTGTTCATGGCGATTAAAGCTAACGCTTAAGGGTAAACTCAAGACAACAAAAACTCAATTTCAGGGCTGAAAGCAAATTAAAATTTCTCCGTTTCATTTGTTACCTGTAACTATCCTTACTCTAGCTGCACATGCTGCCATGTTAGAAACCAGTGAACAGTCCATGTGGGCACTTGTTCGTGGATTATAGATGACTGAGGCAGATTCCAAATGAAGAAATAGTGACAGGAAGAAAAATAAGACCAAATAGAACAGTCAAAACAATGATGAAAAATGATGCAGCAAAGTATTAAAAATAAAAAAATACATTTAAACCAATTAATTGAATGAAAATAATAATCACACTCTTTTGGTTAGATTTAGAAATAAAAATTTTGCTACATTGATGAGATTCAAACCTACGACATGCTACACATTAGATTAATCTGCCAACCATTGTGCTATGCCACAGCACTGCATGAAGTATTTATATATGTGAATGTAGTGACCCAGTTGCAACTATGAACTGCAACCTTAAAAATTTCAGTTTCACACAATGTAGTGAAAAGCTTATCTAATGTAAGATGATCTCTGTGAATATGATAACTATATGTATGATACTGAATTACACCTTGTGCTGAGTTATTCGGTAGTGTTTGGTTAGTGCTATGAATGAAATGTGTGTCTTTCATTAGCATTGTTAATGTGTGTTGTTTTTGGTGTAGCTATCGCGTGTCATGAAATACATAATAAAAGTGTCGGGCTCGTAATTCGGGATACAAATACATCAAGAAAGAATGCTGAACCAGGAATTGGAAGTGACTGGCCAATTTTGGTGGAGTTTGGCAACAGCAGACAGTTCAAGTGTGACGCTGACTACTCTTATTGGCGTTTGAAGTGCCAACTATCAAGTAATTTTATTTCAACTGTAGTCAGTTCCTTTTCCGTTCCATCTGCCAATCGATTGAGGAAAAAGTGAATGTCTATATGCCTCTCTATGAGTCCTAATTTGTCGTCTCTTATCTTCGTGGTCCTTACGCATAATGTATGTTGGTGCAATCAGAATTGTTCTGCAGTCAGCACAGTGTTCCTCAAAATCCCTCCAGGGATTCCCATTTGAGTTCCAGAAACATCTCCATAATACTTGTATGTTGTTGTTTCGACCTACTGTTAACAAATCTAGTATCCTGCCTCTGAATTACCCCAATGTCTGCTTTAATTCGACCCCTTGTGGATCCCAGACACTAGCATCCTATATCTGATGTCCATCACAGCTGAGCCACACTGTAGTAAAATCCACCCAACAAACGAAAGATGATTATTCGCCCTCCCTACCATGACCCTCACAAGTTTGTTCCATTTCATATCACATTGCAACGTTATGTCCAGATATTGAAACAATGTGACTTCATTCATGACACTACTAATGCTGGATTCTGGCATTATGGATTAGTTTTTCCAACTCATCTGCAGTAACTTATATTTTTCTACATTTAGGGTTAGCTGTCATTTATCACACCAACTGGGAACTTTGCCCAAGTCATCTTTTATCCTCCTAAATCACTCAACGATGACACCTTCCATACACCACAACATCATCAGCAAACAACCACAGATTACTGTCCACTTTGTCCATCAGATCAGTTATGCACATAGAAAATATGAGTAATAGCGCTCCTATCACACATCCCTGGAATGATCCTAATGATACCCTAGTCACTGATGGACACTCACCGTCGGGATAATGTAGTGGGTTCTATTACTTCAGAAGTCTTTGAGCCACTCACATGTCTGGGAACCTATTCCATGTGCTTGTACCTTTGTTAAAAGTCTGCAGTGAGGCACTATGTCAAATGCTTCTCGGAAATCAAGAAATATGGAATCTGGGTTTGTGAATTTTGTGATGGCAAAGTTAGAGGAGCAATGCATCTGCATTAAATTTTGCGTGAAACTCAAGAAAACCTTTACACAGACACACCAAATGATGCAGGGAGCCTATAGCGATGAGTGCTTAAGCCATACTTGGTGTTATGTATTATTCACACGTTTTAAAATGGCTTTACAAAAGTCAAAAATAATCCTTGTTCAGGACGCTCTTAGATGTCCCCTGATGACGCTTGTGTCAGGAACGTCAAAGAAATTGTGTGTGGCAGTCGAAGATACACTGTCTGAGAGATTGTAGAAGAATGTAACATTTCAATTGGATCATGTTATGAAATGACACAGCATCTTGGAATGCATTGTGTTGCCGCCAAGTTCATTCCACGGCTCATGAGTCAAGACCAAAAAAACTTTTGGATCTCACAAATGAGAATGAGATGTTCCTTGCGAGAATAGTATGACCCCTGCAGACTTCTTTTTATTTCCAAAGTTGAAAAGGATGAAGTTTTGCTATGGTAGATGAGATAAAAGAAAATTCGCAGACGGCACTTTATGCGACCCAGCAAGATGTGTGTCAAGACTGCTCCTGGAAGTGGAAATGATATTGGGAGCAGTGTATCAATTGTGGAGGAGAGTATTTCGAAGGAGACAATCCATAGTAATTAAAAGATAAGCATAGAAAATTTTATGGACAAAGTTTTGGAATTTTTTGAACAGACGTCGTATGACAAAAGGGCATGCTGAGTTGCCCATGAGCGATGCTTTGTACTGATTTGTGGACATAAACTTATTGGTTTCTATGAAACTGATTAGATTCAAACCCAGAATATGTTCAAGAATTCTGCAGCAAACTGATGTTACGGGTATTGGTCTGTAATTTCGCGGGTCTGTTCTTTCGCCCTTCGTATATACAGGAGACGCCTCTGTATTTTTTTCCCCAGTTGCTAGGTCTTTCTGCTGGGTGAGAGATTCACAATAAATACAAGCTAAGTAAGGGTCCAGTGCCATATAGCACTCTTTGTAAAACCAAATTGAGATTCCATCTGCAACTGGCGACTTATTTGTTTTTAATTATTTCAGGCGTCGGGGATGCTTACGAGGGTGGTTTGAAAAGTTCTTGAAACAGAATAGAAAAAATGTACTTATGTCACTGAAACTTTTTTGTTTTTCAATGTACCCTGCTTGTAGATTAATTCACTTGGTCCAACAGTGTTCCAATACCTCGATCCCATCTCGACAATGATTTTCCTCCAGGCCTATAAAATAGTTGTCAACTCAGGCTATCAATTCTTCATTTAAGTGAATCTTCATCCACAAAGAAAAATTTTAAGTTTAGGGAAGAGGCACGTGTGGCAACAATTCATACCTTAGTTTGTGTAATTTTACCATGGCGATGGTACATGCATGCGAGCGTGCATTTGCTTGATGCTAGACGACTTTCTTCCTTATTAAACCTGGCCTTTTTCGCATATCATTTGTTGCAATTTGTCCAGAAGGTTAGCATAGTATTCTCCAGTAATTGTTTGCCCAGTGGGGAGATAATGTACAAACAGAATCCCCTTCTCATCCCAGAACACTGATGCCATGCTCTTCCCCGCTGAAGGAATTTGGTGGCGCATCCCAGAACACTGACGCCATGTCCTTCCCCGCTGAAGGAGTTTGGCGGCGGAGATTCAGCATGTTTCCACTGCCTTGATTGTTGCTTTGTCTCTGGGGTATAGTAGTAAACCAAAGTTTCCTCGTGGTCACAAACCAGCACAAAAGATCTTGTTTGTTTCTCCTAAAACAGGCCAAACATTGTTGTGATATGTCCATTCTCATGCGTTTTTGACACAGCGTCAAGAGTCGCGGCACCCATCTTGTGAATACCTTTCAGATGACATCTGGCAAGCGTGAGCAATTTCATGCACTCTAAATTGGTGATCCTCCTTGATCATTATGCGGACTTTTGCAATGATTTCTAGAGTAGTGACACGTTTTGGCTGACCTATTCATGGATGATCATCATCTAAGCTCTCCTGACCAAATTGAAATTCATTTATCCACTTGGCAACAGTTGAAGACAAAGGAGCAGAGTCCCCTGGTGTTTTCTGGAAATCGGCATGAATGTCCTTCACTTTCATACCTTTCTTTATGAAGTATTTAATCACTGCTTGAATCTCGACCCAACCCCCCGTCCCGTACCGTCGCGTCTTTGCAGATCACTGCACAGGAACAACAACAGAGCCGTGTCACTGCCACAGCTCTCTTCCAAGAGCACTGACATGGGACGGGTTTACAGGCAACAGTCCAACGAATATCATGTGAACAACTTGTGCTAGTGCTGGCCTCTTGTGGTGATTGTTGTTAGGTGTCTTTGTGCTATTGTCAAATGACGGTATGTTTATATGATTCTCTTGCATGAATGATTTCTTAAATGCAAAATTTAAAACATTTATCTCCTACTGCCACACCAGACTGGTCAAGTGACTTGATGGAATTCTTTGACTCACTTAGTGATTTTACATAGGACAATAAATTCCCCTGCTTCTCAGCCAGATCTTTTGCTGAGGTATGACAGTGGTAGTAACCTTTCCTTGTTGCCATTTGGCATTCTCTTTTGAACCAAGAGTGCAGTAGCTTTTCCTTCCTCAGTATTTTCCAAATTTCATTGTTAAACCGCAGTGGCTCTTTTGCATCCTTAATTCGTTTACTAGGTACAGACTTGTTGAGAGTGCAATTCACGATCTGTTTAAGCTTTGACCATAATCTCTCTACGTCCATCTTAATGGAACTAAGTGATGTCAGTTCTGTCTAAGTAAGATGCTAACATCTGCTTATCTGCTCTTTCTGGCATGAACATTTTCCTAGCCTTCTTGACTGATTTATTAATTTTTGTAACCTTAGTTGTTATTATGTTATCATGATTATTAATCCCCATCTCTATGCTGAAGTCATTGATGATATCTGGCCTGTTTGTAACTACAAGGTCTAAGATATTTCCATTGCATGTGGCATGGCAAACTAGGTGCTCAAGACAATTTTCGAAAACCACATTCAAAAGTGCTTCACAAGATTGACTGCACCCCCTGCAATGAAGCCATAGGCTACCATCTATACTCAGTAGGCTAAATTCACCTCCAACTAGTATTGCATGATCTAGGTATTTATGTGCTACTGTCTGTAGACTTTCTGTGAATGGCTCCAAAACTGTCATAGCAGAACTGGGTGGCTGATTATCCATTAATTAACGTGATTTCACCTAGACTTGTTATACGCAACCAGATAACTTCACTGTCACAATCAGCTTTGACCTCAATAGAGACAATGGACACTCCCTCTCCTACAGTGTCTAACCTGCCTTTCTGATATATATTCCATTAATCACTAAATATGTCAGAGCTTTCTGCTCTCGGTTTCAGCCATCTCTCAGTCTCTGAGAATAATTTGAGTGCGATACTATCCTGGATGGCAGTAAATTCGGAAACTGTGTTACAAGTACATTGACAACTGATAAAATTTTGACAATCTACACTGGAGTGAATTCAAAAGATAAACCTCAACCAACATTGAATGTATCTTGGTGATAAAGAGCCCAAATAAATAAATTGATGATTTTATTCCATTTCATCTGATTGAATGAAACACACACAGCATAACTACTCAGAAAACAACTATAGTGCTGATTACATTTACTATCATACATGTAGCACTCTGAGAACATTTCACCTTGTCATAGTAGTCCTGTGTTTTGGAACTAGGCAGTGCTTCATTTCACAAAGCGAAAGGAATAGCTTGTGTAAAAAACAAAAGAAGGGGAAATAGTGGTTGCTGGTGTTTTTAACACTATCATTCAATTTAGTTCCTATTGTGAACTTTGCAGCTAGGATATGTAAATGCTCTGAGACTGCTATTGATAATATCTTTATGAACAAATCTAGGGGAAAAACATCATATCACAAAACCAATAGTAAATGGACTATCTGATCACGACGTGCAGCATCTTGTGTTAAATGTTGAAACTTGTCAGGATAAAAAAATATTAAATCTGAGTACAGGAGGATAATAAATAAGCCAGAAATTGAGGAATTCAGGAAATTGCTCAAAGACATGAACTGGAGAGATGTTTACCTGACTCAAATGGAAAATGCAAAGCATTTATTAATAAAGTTACCTCCTCTTTTGAAAATTGTTTTCCCCTAAAGGTAACTCAGATCACACAGAAGTCAAAAGATAAACCATGGATTATACAAGGAATAAAGATATCATGTGGGGCAAAAAGGAGACTGTATCTACTATCTAGGAACGTTTCTGATATTAGAATTGTAATGCATTACAAAGAATACTGCAAAATATTGAATCAAGTAATCCAGAAATCGAAGTAGCTTTATTAAGAGAAAATGATAATTGTATCGGGCAACAAAATAAGAACTGTTTCAGATATAGTGAAGACAGAGAGAAGTGGGGCCAAAAAGGAAGTGGAACAGATAGCTCTAAAAGTAAATGAGACTTTGGTAACAAGTGCATGTAGTGTTGTAAATCTCTTAAGCAAGACTTAATTTTTGTTACTGACGGCTCGGGGTTATCAGGTTCGGTGAATGGTGCAATGGAGTATCTGGGACCAGTCTTTGAAGAACATCGTGTAGAACCTATTCGAGGAACTTTGAATTCCAACCATTGCTTCTCAGTATACTTACTCCTTAATGAAATTTGTTGCAAGTTATATATCTATATTTCCAACAAGTAGCTCAATACATATTATCAATACTAGGAATAAGAAAAATCTACATAAAGACCTAAAATCACTTATGTTGGTCCAAAAGGGGGTCCAATATTCAGGAACACACATTTTCAATAAATTACCAGCAACCATTAAAAACTTGGTTTCAGATAAAGCACAGTTTAAACAGAGTTTGAATGACTTTTTGATAGGCAATGCCTTCTACTCTATAGATGAATATCCTAACAGAGACTGAAAGGCCAGCTTAAGTAAAAATATGTTAGATTTAAGTTTTGACAGCACTTGGTTGCAACAGTCAAAATTAGGTATTTTGTGTATGATAAATTTATTAATAGTGCATAACAATGTTTCATTCTGACAGCGTATTAATTCTGTAAATATTAGCTTTTCCAGTTTATTGTATTGTATTCACCTATTTTGACAATCTCATGACAAATGATCAGGGTAGTATTCATTATATTAAAATGTTTTGTGTTATACATTCTGACATGTTCCACACCCTCGAGAATCATCTCATTTTTTCGGTGTATGTAATGAAAACTGAATCAAATCAAATCCAATCACCATCTCTCATCATGTAATAACTTCACTTCTTCTTCTTCCCTTGTCGTCTCCTGTTTTTCCAGTACTCGTCCATCTCCTCCTCATGTTTTTCCCCCTTTATTCTATTCGTGTTGTTCTCAATCCCCTATTTCTTCTGCATTGAAAGCCTTTTATTTTTATTTACTTATTTTTTTTATTGAGGTGAGTCTCTACGGACTGCGTGGTAACAACCGACTTCACTCTAGTGTCCAGGTCTTGTTCTTGCTCCAGCTTTGACTTCCTGCCAGTATCTTCTGAGCCCCTGCAAGAAGTGCCTTTTTATGCTCTTCAGATAATGGTCCTCACTGTCTTTCGGATGTTGATGCCATGTTAAAACCTTGGTAGTTGGTCACCAATCTTCTAAATTTGTTCCTTTCAGGAATTTCTCTCTGAGATACCAATCTGCTTAAGATCTTTTTCACATTTTTTGAACCATCTCGGCCTCGTTTTCTTAGATGGGATGAAACTCCATATTCTTTTTGTTAGTCGATCACCGTCCATTTTCATGAGATACCATAAAATAACAATCATTTCTTCGTAATGGATGCTGTGATAGGTTCTGTCTTGCTGCACGAGTCCTCATTTGCTCTCATTCGCCATTGTCCATCGACCCATCTATTACCTTAGGATTTTCCTTAATATCCTACACTCACGCTTTTCCAGCCGCTCAGCTTACCTTGTCTATTCGTGGTCAAAGATTTGGATGCTTATAAGCCCTCAGGTTTTACAACTGTATTATAATGTTGGAACTTGGCCCATATACTCATAGACTTTTTGTTATAAGTATTCTTTGTCAGTTGGTATGCTTGGTCTAACTCCCTCATCCCGACAATTGCTTCTTCTTTTAATCCATTCTCCAGGTGGATGACTTCACCAAGATACCTGAAATTCTTAACTCATCCAATTTTTTCCCAGGTTGGTTATCATCCATTCAGGTCCATCACAGATGTTCGTCATATGTTTTGTCTTTTGAATAGAGATCTGGAGTCTAACTTTTTTCAGCAATTTCTGACAGCCTATTTATCTTGTTGACTGCTGACTCTATGTTGTTAGCAAAAATGGCTAGGTCAGCCGCAAAATCTAAGCAGCCAATGCACACCCCTTTGTTCTTAGGACCAAGTCTGAACCACTCTTCATTTGTTTCTCCTTGGGCTAATAACTTTCTCCACTCTTGAATGACCTTTTCCAAGACACAATTGAAAAGGTTCAGATACCTCACCCATAAATTTAATTTTTGACACTGTGTTAGTAAGAGTTTGTTTGATCAGCTTTCTTTTCCAAAATATTCATTACTGCCTGTCAGTCGATGGAGTCATATACTTTCTGAAAATCAACAAATATGACCACATAGTTATTTTTCCAATTTTTTTTGTACCTGATCATGCTCTTCAGGTTAAAGATCTGTTCTGCGCAAGAATCGCCCTTTCGGAAACCAGCTTGATAGTCCCCAACCAGTTGGTTACAATGATCTTCTATTCTATTCTGTATCACTTTGGAGAGAATCTTATATGGAACAGATACTAATGAGGTACCCTTATAGTTATTGACATTCTATTTATCACCTTTTTTGTGTATACGATGGATTAAAGCTGACTGCCATTCAGTTGGTATCATCCCAGCTCTCCAGATCTCCTCAAAAAGTTGGACTAGTATATCTAGAGTTTCATTATTTGCCAGCTTCAGTAGTTCCACCACTATTGAATCCTCTCCAGCTGCCTTATTATTCTTAAAGTTGTTGATGATCTCTTTGGTCTCCTCTTTACCAGATGGAGATGAGGGGTAGTTTGTGGATTGGGGCACATACAGGGAATCTTTCTTTCGGTTCATCACAATTAAGTAGGTTTTCAAAGTAACGAGACATTATCTTGCAGTTCTCTTTGTTGGTCAGGCCGAGTGTGGTGTGCGTACTGTAAGACCTTCAGTACACACACCATCAGATTATTTGACTTGTTGCTCTAACGAAGTAAGCGAGTGTCAGCAATATGTCTCGTGGTCTTATCATGGCATGTTTATCTTCTGCCATTAGGTCAGACGATAGAAATGCCACTTGCACACTTAGAGTAGCAGATTGATGGTGACCAACTTTAAATAGAACTTGATTAATTTTCACACACATTTATTAAAATAATAACAAATATAAAAATTATTTAACTTGGTTCTGGATGCTATTTACAATTGACAATCTGAAGTTCCTTTGGTATTGGTACGTTAATCTTATTCTTACATATATCTCGGATACTTGACAAAAGTGTCTATACATTTATCTTCATGGCTATGTACAGGAATATGGTAATCTTATTAGGCGCAGACTGGATCTTGACTATGGACTGGCACAGACAATTGTAGAACTCGTACAGACTGGTACAGACTAATGCAGACTGGTACAGACTAATGCAGACTGGTGCAGACAAATGCAGACTGACTGATCGAAGGTCTTTACACCCGTTATAATACCTCGCACGTTCATGTATCACTGCGTGAGTGTGATGCGCGAGGAGAAAGTGTTCTATGTTAGCAGCAATCTCATTGGCTGCGTTACATATTAATACGCGGATCGGCGGAAGCAGAATTTGGTCCGTCTCTATGGCAGCACCATCTCGTAGTGGGGAGATGGACGAGTGCTGCGCCTGCGCTGTTGTGCTTAGCGGGGCGCACTCTAGTGGGAAATTTGTGTACGCGCTGAATATGCGGAACTATGTACACAACACTGAGCTTTCCATTTTCGTCTCTAAAACAAAAACTAGGGGCTTGGTATCCTTTCAAATTCGATTTGAACGTCTGATAGAAATCTCTGACATTGTTTATCTGGAAACGCTGATCGATCTGTTCTAACTGCTGTTTCTCATGCAGTAGAGTTCTGGCTGCATATTTTTGAACTTCATGGAATACATCAAAATCATCAGGTCTCCTGGTAGAGTTCCACTATTTCCATGCACTTGCTGTTTGGGCCACCACCTCACCACAAACCTCATTCCACCATGTATGATTCCTCTTTTTAGCTGTCAGGATTGTAGTATTAGCTGCTTGTTGGATCATGGAGGCAATGTCTGCCCATTTATGGGATTCAACTGTCAGTTACTGGTGGCATTGTTCCATTACGTTTTGATTGATTTTGAGCTTCGCAGTATCATATTTATGAAATTTATTTCCGGTTTTCACAGTCTTATTGAGAGGGATGAAATTAATTTTGATCTTGGAGAGGTGATGATCCTTTTACATTCAGTATGTTATCTGTAAAAAGGTTTCTTTCTATTATTTCTGATTGTTTGATGTTGTTTCTTTCTTATTTCTGTAATCCATGCTATCATTGATTCCTTCTTCCAGAACTACTCATTCAGTAGAGGTCTCTAAAATAAGATTAATCTTCTTTTAGCCATTACTTCTGATATTTTCTCAAAATTTTTGTATATCTCCTCATTACTTCTCATTTTCCAGCCATCTGTAGCTTGTATTGCAACCATTATTTTCTAATAATGCTCCTTTGTGGAACCTCTGTTCTGTCCAGCTTATAGTTCATCATTAGGCATCCTCATCCATGTAAACATCCTGGTCATACCACTGTGGGATAGTGTTTAAATTTGTTTTTTTTAGTTGTACATTTCTTGTTGTAAATATCCTTTGTCAAACGATTTGCTCTCTCCAGTTTGCTGACTCTTGCATCTACTGTTAATTCTTCTAGTCCATTTTGTTGTACAGTTTGTCCAATATATTTAAATTTACTTACTAATGCTATTTTACATTTTTGTTTTTCTAAGAATGTTGATGCATTGTTTGAAATTGTCATCAATGTTGTTTTTTCGTCTGAAATTTTGGGACCAGCTCTCTTTGCTATTTCTTCCAAAAGATTTCTTTTAATAACTGTCTGTCAGATTTTTTGAAAGTATATCAGAATCATCTGCAGAAGCCAGGCAGTTTACCTTAATTCCATTTGTTTTTCGTCCTAAAACTATTGGTTCAATTTTGTGATTTTTTTTCTCCAAATTCCAATAACTTTCTATTTTTTCTAGAATGTAGTGTTACAGTAAAGGTGATAAACTGTCCCCTTGTCTAACACCAGTTTTTATTTCAAATGGTTGAGATACTTCTCCCATAAATTTAGCTTCAGTCACCCTATTTGCTAGTGTTTTGAGGATTATGTTTGCTTTAACACAAAATTCTTTGATGATTTTACCCATAATTTCTCTGCCTACCAAATCAAATGTTTTCTTGAAACCAATACGTGATACTATTATTGGTTTGGTGATTAACAGTCTGTGGAGAATTATCAATTTTCTAATAAACATCTGTTCTGTGCAGGGTCTTCCCTTTCTAGAGCTCCTTGAGATTCTCCCAGTTATTTGTCTAAAGTTTCTACAACTCTGTCCAGAGAATTTTTGATAATATTTTGTATACCACTGGCAGAAGTCAGGCATCTCTGCAATTGTTGACATTTTGTGTGTCCCCTTTTTTTCATAGCTGTGGATTAATGCTTTCAATAATCTCTTCAGCTTTCCAAATGTTCTCAAACAGCAGTTGTAGATCATTTGTGTGTTCTGACTATTTCAATAATTTTGCTGTAGTGGAGTCTTCATTTGTTGCTTTGAAGTTTTGGAATGATTTGATGGCTTCATGAATTTATTGTTCTGTTAGTGGAAAATCTTCCTCCAGATGTTGTGGGACTGCTATTATATATTGCTACAATGTGCTGTTATTGTTATTGTTGTTGTTGTTGTTGTTGTTTGGTTGCCTGTTCTTCAGCACTATCTTTCTGTTTCGTTTATCTATTTGCCACCATTTTAGCCCATTTACCGGTATTTTCAGCTTGTTCTTCACTTATTTGACCTTTTGGTGGCTCCTCTTGAAGAGATCTTATTTCTCAGCATTTAAAATTACATCATCTGCTGCTCTTTCGCATCTGAATTTCATCATGTCCAGTCTAGTTTTTTCATTCATTTAACCATCCATCTTCCATGACTCAAGATCCTAAATTTTCATCCTTATTTCTTGAACAGTCTCATTTCTCTTTTTACATTTTCCAGATGAAGAAACTTTTGGTCCTCAAAGCTAAGATTAGTATCACTTTTTTTTATTTGTTTCTGCCTATGGCTGCTATATCTCTTTAGTTAGAATATTTTCTCTCTCTGTATTTGATTATAGTCTAAGTCTGAATATTTTTATAAGTACATTTATTGCTGTAGCAATGAGTAAAATAAATTGTATTGCACTGCCTGTAGCATGTAGCACCATTTTGACTGTTAGTCCTCTTGCTGTACAAAAAGTAGCTTTGATGATTACTTAATGCAAGTATTTTGTAAGAGCTGTGGAATGGTTAGTATCTGTTTATATTTTTCTGATTAATTCAAGCTCGTCAATGCACATCCTGTGTTAAGGAAATATTTGCACTGAATTTACTGTGTGTTAAATATAAGCAGTGGATCCATTGGGGTAGTCTTTTTGGTAGAAATATGTCAAGGTGAACAAAACAGGAGATGGTGAAGGAAGAGAGGGAAAAGATCAACATTTGCTTCTCATCAGCAATATAACTGGGTTGAAACATTCAGTGAAAATTATCTGTGACAGGAAGTTGTCAGAAATACATTTTTTGAAGAAACTTTATGTTTGTATAAGCATTTATTAAATTTAAAAATTGGATTTCATGTGTTAATACAAAAGGTAATGTTTTGCATTGCAGGCATGCTGAACCTGTCAAAGATGAAGAATCGGCCAATGATTCTTATTGGAGGATAACAGTATGTATAACTTAAACTTGAGATTCTTGAAAATAAAGCTAGTCAGTATTTCTTAACAGTACTGATTTAAATACATCTAAAAGATCGCTGTTACCTAAATGAAAGTTGACGAGCAAAGTCTTAGTGGACATTTGTATAAATTTGTCATAGGTGTTATTTACAAGAAGAGTAAATAGTTTCAATAGGAATGTGGTGAGACATTTAACAAATGTGATGACCACACATTAATAGGACCTTGTAACACTACCATTATGATATTAGTATGCTTTTATGTAAATAACAGAAACCCTGTCCCTATGTTGCCACGTATAACCCTCTTACTAAAATTTAGTTTAGTTTCCAAATAAAATACACTGTGGACGGATAGTCCTGTTTATAGGAAAAGATAATCAATAGAGTTATCCTTCTTACAGGATTTACCGTGTGTTGCATCTAATGGATAAGTAAATTGGACTATTCACTTCTTTTCCTAAGATCTTACCCAGTGGCTAGATAGAAACACAGTATGAATAATAATATACTGAAGCTAGGACAACTCATTTCCAAGTTCATTTAGTGGTTTAAAACATGTACTTAATGGTCACCAACCTATCCTGGCAATGAAATAGTGAAGTATTGGAGAAGCAGAAATGTGAATTTTGCCTACTTTCTTGCTACTGTTTAGTTTGGCTCTTCGAATAAATTACCCCACTTAAACAATTTTGGGCTACATCTTTATACATTATGATTTAAAAAAAGAAAAAGCCCAGTAGATAACTTCAAGGAAGGTAAAAAAAATTAGCCGGGGATGGGGGGAACAACCTTTAGAAAAGCACTTTCCATAATCAAGAAACTTAAATACTTAGACACTAAAGCACACACTTTTTAACTGAACATTTCACTTAAAGAAAACCTCTTTCTTGGTGGAATTTACTTTCAAAAGCTATTATTCTTTGAACTAATTCTGTATAGCCATCTAACAGGTTCTAGTAACTTGGCTTCACTCTGATTGAATTTTATGTAAGCAAACTATAACACTTTGCAATAGTTAAGAAAACATTTTTATTATTTACACTAAAGCAATTTAAATGGTGCCTCTTTATATTAACTTGGCACTTCAAAATGGCTCTGAGCACTATGGGACTTAACATCTATGGTCATCAGTCCCCTCTTGGCACTTCACTCTGATTGAATTTTATGTAAGCAAACTATAACACTTTGCAATAGTTAAGAAAACATTTTTATTATTTACACTAAAGCAATTTAAATGGTTCCTCTTTATATTAACTTGGCACTTCATAAGTCTGTAAAACAGGACACTCGGATCAATCAAACACCAGGAAGGAACCCTATACAGATGTATGATTAGGATGAAATGACAGGGTGAGCCAGTTTCCGTAAATTTCAAGAATGATTATTAAATCACAGTTTAAATTAATGGTTCATGCTGTACAAAGGTAAAAATAGAAAAAAATCTTATCTGGTGGCTATAGGCTTGGGTTTGGCGAACAGTTATGACGGCTACACTACCCACACTATGGCCTGCAAGTTTCTTGCTGTATGGGCTCAATTTCTCTTCTTGGCTTCATTCAGTTTTACATACAGTAGCTCAACAACTCGCAGCTATGCTGTAAGCTGTTTGCAGTCTTCAACCAAGGCATTTTTATGAAAATTTGCAGGCAAAGCTTCTGCTCCACAAAGGAGTTACCTCAATCACTGCTGCCTACAGACTGTGTGACTTACTTCCCACACTTGCTCAAGGTAGCACGCCAATTCGCCTTTCGCACCTTTTCCACTCCCCACAGCTATTTTCGTTTCAAACAAAAGCACACTGGCTTTTACATAACACCTATTTCTTACATTGTTCCTAAGCATGACCATTTCTTAAATTGTCAAATTTACATCAACATGAACAATTTATACACACAAATATTTTTGAATACAAAATGTTATCAAAACATTATTTAGACCCTTGGTATCCTTTGTAGAGGACTTGGGCAGGTTTGTCCCATCCTAGTACACATTATTTTGTTACCTCCCTTCAGATATTCCATTTAGCTACATCTACAATAATTCCCAATGTTCTGCCTTTTGAGGTGTCCAGTGCGGGTTGTTTTTATTTTTTATTTGATATGCGTATTCCATAGATCCGTACATGCGAGTGATTCGCCTGGATGTGGAACGTGTCAATACAATTGTACAAATACAATTAGTGCTACAGAATAGTAATATAATTCAATGATATAGATATTACAAGCTGTCATTAAACTAGTATAGCAATTCTCAACATAACATTATAACTATAACATTAACACTATAACATTAACATAATATTGTATCATCCATCTAATAACTAAGAGACTAAATACATCTATTATTAAGGGAGGGCATTACTTCTGGAAAAGAATTCATCTAACGAGTACAGTGGATGGTCGAGCAGGTATTTTTTTAACATACCTTTGAACAGCGTTTCATTTTCTATTGTACATTTAATATAATTAGGCAATGCATTAAAAGTCTTTATAGCCGCATACTTTACTCCCTTCTGTACAAGTGTTAAATTTTTTAGTTCAACATGTAGATCATCTTTACCTCTAGTATTGTAGTTATAGTATGAACAATTTGTTTCATACTGAGCATAGTCTTTATTAACTACATTCATCAGAGAGTATATGTACTGACATGTTGTGGTCAGAATACCTAACTGTATAAAAAGTTTTCTACATGAGGTTCGTGGAGGAACCCCACACATGATTCTGACTGCTCTCTTCTGAGCATTTAAGATTTTTTTTGAGGCTGGTGAATTACCCCAGAATATTATTCCGTAACTCATTAATGAGTGAAAGTACCCAAAGTAAGACGATTTTAAAATGTTGATGTCCCCAAAATGAGTAATTATTCTTAGAGCAAAAGTTGCTGATGAAAGCCTTTTTAGAGTAAGGGACACATGCTGTTCCCAGTTGAGCCTACTGTCAATGTGAACCCCCAGGAATTTAGTGGATTGCACCTGTTCTAGTTCCTGGTTGTCATGAGCAATTACTATACTTTCTAGAGTTTTATTTTTGTGTGGAACTGTATAAAATTAGTTTTTTTAATATTAACTGAAAGAGAATTAATTGAAAACCAAGCTGTAACTTCTCTGAGTATATCATTAACATCAGTCTCCATATCAGCAGTAGACTGACCATCAACGACAATGCTTGTATCATCAGCAAACATTGTGAATTCACAATTTTTACTAATGGACAGGGGTAAATCATTAACATATATTAAAAACAGCAAGGGTCCAAGGACAGATCCCTGGGGAACTCCATGCTGAATTTTGCCCCATTCAGAATCCACTAGATTAGGAGATCCTTTGTTGCAGCCATGTAGAACCACCTTTTGTTTCCTGTCTTGAAGATATGATTTTAGCCAGTTACCTATAGGCCCTTTGATTCCGTAATGATAGACCTTCTCCAAGAGTATCTTGTGGTTTACACAATCAAAGGCCTTGGAAATATCACAGAAGACACTAACTGGTGACTTCTTACTATTAATAGGCTCCAAGACATCATTTGTGAGTGAATATATGGCACACTCTGTGGAAACCCCTTTTTGAAAACCAAACTGTCTGTGGTTAATAATATTAAGTTTATCAAGATGTGCCACAATCCTGTTATACACTGCCTTTTCAAGAACCTTTGAGAATGTTGTTAAGAGAGAGACAGGACGATAATTTTTTACATCTGTAGCATCGCCAGACTTGAAAAGAGGTCTCACAGTGGCATATTTCATTCTCTCTGGAACAACTCCCTCATAAAGAGACATGTTGCAAATGTGAGCAAGTACTACACTTACATCATTACTGCAGGCTTTCAACAGTTTATTAGAGATGTTATCTATACCTGAAGATCCTTTACTTTTCAATGAGTGAATTATTTTTTTTATTTCATTAACAGTTATGGGTGTTACATTTATATCATTAAAACATTGTGGGAGGTTAAGTTTCAGAATATCTAAAGCTTCTCTTAGGTCACCACTGAACCTATTTGAGAGGTGACACTTAGAAAGTGGTTGTTAAATGTGTCTGCTATCTGTTTACTATCAGTTATTTCCAAATCGTTAATTTTTAGGACAGCAGATTTTTCATTGTCAGATGGTGAAGTACCTGTTTCCCTCTTTATTACATTCCAAATCGTTCTGATTTTATTGTTTGAACAGTTAATTTTAGATTGCATGCACATACTTTTAGATTTTTTAATGACTTTAGTTAAGATTTTGCAGTATGTCCTATAATATTTCATCTGCAGGGGATTATTGGATTGTCTAGATATTATATACAGTTCCCTTTTTCTCTGGCATGATATTTTTATGCCCTTGGTCAGCCATGGTTTTTTGCTTGATTGCCTGTTCTGTAGTCTACAGACCTTTTTTGGAAAGACATTTTCAAATATATCTGATAATTCATCAGTAAATAAATTATATTTTGTATTAACATCATTTGCAAGATAAACATACCTCCAGTCAGTCTCCCGAATGCATAATTTGAATTTTTGGATATTTTCCTCATTCATGTTTCTAATGGTTTTCCACTGTGCACTAGCTTTGTTCTGATTTGTATTAAAGTTGTCAATTGTGAGTATTTGCCCATCATGATCAGAGAGTCCATTTATGACTTTTTCAACTTTGATGTGATTAGTTTTACTCATATCTACAAAGATATTGTCTATTAGAGTGCTGGAAGTGGCAGTAGTTCTTGTGGGAAAACTGACAGTGGAGACAAGGTTGTAGGTATGCATTAAGTTTGCAAACTCTGTCTTAGAAGATGAGCTTCCTAGGAAATCTATATTAAAATCTCCAGTCACTATAATGTCCCTATTTTTTCTTGTGAGATACAATAGCACAGAATCTAATTGTTTCATGAATACTTTAAAATTACCAGATGGAGCCCTGTATACTGCTACGATTACCAGTTTCTTGTTACCTTCTACTATTTCTGTGACACATGCCTCAAAGTCTTTCTCTACACAATATTTCTCTACATTTATTGTATCAAAGGACAGGCTGTTTTTCACATAAATAACTGCCCCACCTTTGCACATATGCTTTCTACAAAATGAGGTAGCTAAACCATAATTTGGTATATTGAGCATTTCAATGCCAAAAGTGATATGGTGTTCTGTCAGACAGAAAATATGAGCACAATTTGCGCCTGTTGGTTCATCAATATTTACAATAAATTGGTCTAACTTACAGAGCAGGCTTTGAATATTTTGGTGAAAAATTTTGAGCTCATTTTTAATTACATGATTAGTTGTGGTGTTACCATTGCTAGGACTGAGTTTTATTACTTTTGACATACCAGTATTACAGGAACAGTTTTCTGCAGGGAAGAGGGAGCTGTTGTGCTGGTAACACCCACATTTGTTGTTATTAACTACATTACTTACATTCTGATTGGAACCTTCCCCCTTCTGCCCCAGTACCATAAAAAATCCCCATTTGCAGCTGAGGACTTTCTTGATCTCAGGCACATCCTATGTGGAGCAGCTGCAGTCACTACTGTGATCCTTTTTGCCATAGAGGGTGGATCTCCTGTTGGTGAGGTTTCTACACTGTCGGCTTATACACTTGATCCTGTGGGGGTTGGTGTTGCTGTTTCTGCTATTGATGACTGTTCTTCCTCCTTAAATGCTGCTGCTTCACAAGTTGGCGGTGGACTAACGTTTCCCACTTGAGTTGTAACTGCTGGTGCTGTCTTGCTTTTGTATAAAGGACCTGTTTGTGTTGATTCACATACAGGTGCTGCTGCATATGAAGTCTTCCCTTCAGCTGTTCCATTAGGTTTGAAGGAGTATTTTGACGACACTGTATGTGTTTCTTCCAATGGTACAGTTTCAATGGACACAGGTGCTTTTAGAATGATTGGAGGAGTGGTGTTTTCAAATAGTTTGAATGTTTCTGCTAATAATGCTTTAGCGAGTACACGTTTTCCTAGCCAGTTCCTGTGCATTCCATGCCGAGTAAAATGGTTTCTCTCTTCGGAATTACTGTCCAAAAACTTCACGTCCTTGAATGCTTTGCATACCTTTTGAAACATTTTGTTTGTGAATTTGATTTCATTATTTACACATGAACTGTTTATTAGGTCATGTCTATATGGGATGCTAACGATGATTGTTTTTCTTGGCGAGATTCTTTCCAGTGCATTTCGCAATGCTGTGATTGCATTTTTCGACTCATTTTTATAAACATCGTTAGCTCCAGCAATAATTACACAAACATCGTTTGGTTGAGGGCTTAAATCTTTAATTATTTGCTGGAAAGGAGCCCCGGGTTTTACTGTGGCAGTAACGGAAAATTTAGATTGCATATTCGTAAGAATAGTGGCTAAATCTCATCCATGGCTGTCTGCAAAGATATAAACTTTTGGTTTTGTCTCGTCTTCTCTCAATAATTTCATTTGTCGGTGTTTCTCTTGTGCAATGGGCGCAAACGAGTTTTTCGTAACTATAGCAGATATTGGAGCACTTTGAATTTCAGTAACGGTTTCTTTGAGAGTGTTGTAGTTTTCACTTTGTACATTTTTCACAAAAGGATTAAAATCGACATTCAAAGAATTAATTAACGATTCGATGTCATTCATATATTTTTTAGCTATTGCAAGTTCTTCTTTCAGCACATCAGAGATGAGTTCTTCAGTACCAGCATTATACATCTTGACTGCACTTTTTCGACCACTGCACTTAACAAAGCCACATACACAATTCGGATTTATCACTTTTCTGTTGTTCATACACGATAGATGGATCCATATATGTGAAAAAGAGCACAAACAAATACCGCTATGAATACTGTTTTGGCAGACTATGCACTTTAAACTAAATGTAATACGATTTTCTACGGCACGATTTACTACTGCTTGCATACTCGACGCCACTTCCTGGGTGTATTGTATCGAGTTAGCTTTTTCAAATTTCCATGTGGGTTTATCAATGTATTTTGTAACTGATATTTCAGCACCAATGATAACTTTTGTGAGCCAATGTACACTCCTTGAAAAATGTTTCAGTACCCACTATTGAGTGATTCAGTGGTAATTTGTTCTCATCAGTGGAAAAGATGGATGGGTAAGGTTTTGTATCAGTTTCCATCTGCCTGCCCAAAACGTTTTAAATTCCTTGGCATCAAACTTAGATAATTTCTTGTGTGTTGATCCATTCGAACAATGGTTCTCTATGTTTGTCTCTATTTATGTATCTCCGGGTTGTGTTTTGGAATTAAAATCTTAAACATATACGTGCTGTCTAGTTGCTGTGTGTAAGACTAGTGTCAGACACTTTCCGTTAGGTGATTTGTGGACTGATGTAATAACCAGGCCTTTGAGTTTTATTCTAATTACTTCTACATCACTAATTTTCTGACAGCTTAAGCCAGCATAATCCAAGAGCTGTTTCTTTTTTCATTTATTGTGGTAGCACCTAACAATTGAGAGGAGTATTGATATTGCTTTATATTGCGTAATCTTGCATGTAGCTTCTGAATTATCACCTAAATGCATTTCCTATAGAGCTATAATACTGATGGCATGCTCATCATCTAATTTGCTTTGGTAACTGCATTTGTCACTTGTTAATCCTACGTTAATTTGCATAATATGGACACCTTGCCTGATAATTTTTGACTGTAAGCTCTGAGAAGTGCTGGACCATCTTTTGTGTAGAGTTTTTGCTGTATGCTCCTGCAGTCACACTGCCTTGGTGGACCATCTCGGGGGTTGTCTACATGCCACACAACAGTCTTTTTGGTGTCCCGTGTGAATGATTCACTGGTAAATATCCTGTCCCATACACTTTTGTTTGTAGACAATACTTCTGTGTTAGCTGAAAATAGAGCCAGGAAGCAGTAGTCTCAGTACCTCAGAGAATTAGTTTCAGGTAAAGTATATGGATCTAACATATCTAAAATGCACATGGTTTAGTTTGGAAACCACACAAACACCCAAATGTACACACCCGCAGTAGCTGCACGGGGTGGGGTGGGGGGGTTGGGGGGGGGGGGGAGGGGGGGGCAGAGTGATTGGAGAAGACAGTACATTGTCTGAATGGGAAAAGATTGGTGGGTACAGAAGAGAGAAGGGAAAAGGTGAAGTGATACAGTGGGAAACAAATTAGCAGAGGTTTAGGTCAGGTGGATGGCACTAGATGTGCTGGAGAGACAATTTCCACCTGCGTAGGTCAGAGAAACTTGCACTGGAAGGGAATATCCAAATGGTATGTCTAGTGAAGCAGTTGTTGAAGTGGTGTACAGCCTCTTGGCAACTGCAATGTCAAGTCTGTGGTTTGCCACAGTTTGGTGCTGGACATTACTGCGAGTGAACAGTTGGTTACTTGTCATCCCTACATGGAAAATTGTATGGTAATTGCAGCATAGCTGATTTTTAACAGGTTGCTTTTGCACATGATCGTGCCTTTTATATGGTGGGAGATTCCTGCGACTGGACTGCTGTAGGAGGTGGTGGGTGGATCTGTGGGACAGGTCTTGCACCTGGGTCACTCACAGGATTAGGGGTGGACAAGGATGTTCTCTAGATTGTGTGGGCAGTGGAACATTACTTTGCAGGAATAGGGTAGTATCTTGAGTACAGTATACCCCATCTGAGATAGCCAAAGCTCCAGTGAAGGATGTGGTTGAGCTTTTCAAGGCCTGGGTGATTAGATGAGTGCTGACCATTGTCTGGTTAGCAGGGTTACAGGTGTGAAATGAGGAGATGGCACGGGAGATCTATTTATGAATGAGACGGATAGGATACTGTGGCTCTGGTAGTGCTATTGCCATATTTAGACAACTCCTGCTTTCCACTGGGGATAGTGAGTCCACGTGTGACAAGGCTGCATGGAAGAGCCTTTTTGACATGGAATGGGTGACGGCTGTCAAAGTGGAGGGAGGTACTGTTGGTGGTTGGTCCACTTGACATGTATTTATGGATATCGATGTCTAGTGATATGGCGCATTGAGTTGAGAATAATCAGGTTAAGATGATTTGGGAGTAGGTTTTTAGGTTATGGAAGAAGCAGTCTATACCATGAGTCCAGATCATGAAAATGTCTCAATTACTCTGAATCAGACAATGGGTTTTAGGTGTTGACAGGATAGGAAGGACTTCTCCTGATGGCCAATATAAAAGCTGGTATAGGATGGCACCATGCGAGTACCCATGGCAGTACTACAGATTTGTTTATACAGGGATAATCACTTAAAACCTGCACCACAAACATTGCAGAAATGGAAAGTGCTATTGATGTGTGGTTTTCACAGAATGGATTGGTAGTTGGGGGCTTATGCTAGTAACCAACCAACAGGTTGTAGTGATATTAGAAAGTGCATTTTTTGTGCAAACATAAACTTTTTTAAATGAAACTATGCCTATCGGTATTAACTAAAAGTAGGGTAAATTAGTCTATCAGCGGTGTTTGTTGCAGGAGTCTAGTGTGAGCCATTCATGAGATATCATATTTTGAAAAGGTCCCACGCCAACACTTGTACATTAGCTGTAAAGTTCCCACACCAACACTTGTACATTAGCTGCGGTAGCACACACCAAAGAACAGTCCAAGTCCATACACTAGTTATGTGGATTGTGACCAGTAATGAGACAATTGATCATCACAGGCTGTGTTCAAAATGACCACTGGCAGCACCAGTATATGCTCCCATTCTGGTATGGAAAGACTGCTGCACACATACCAGTATTTCAGCAGGGACAATCTGACAGGCTGCAGTAATACATCATTGCATATCATCAGATGTAGTTGGTATGCCCTTGTAGACAGTCTTTCAGCTTTCCCCATAGAAAAAAAGTCTCCAGGCATGAAATTTGGCGAATGGATCAACCGAGATACAGGTCCTCTGCATCCAATCTAATGATTTGTAAACAGTTTGTGAAGCCATGTTGTACTTCGTGCACTGTGAGTTGTACAGCCATCGTATTGGTACCACAAGTTGCTCCTAGTCTGCAGAGGAATCTCTTCTAGCATCCGTGGAAGATGATTTGTTAGGAGGCTGTGATACTTGTGCGCATTCAGTGTTCTTTCTAAGAAAAACGGGCCTATGAGCTGATGGTTCACTGCCTCACACCACACGTTTACACTCCAAGGATGCTGAGATTCCACCTGCCACAGCCAAAGACAATTGTTAACAGACCAATTGTGCTTATTTCAGCACTTTACCAGGCCACGATTGTTAAAATTTCCTTCACCGCTAAACAAGATACATGATACAGCTGGAGTATCCTGTCTTAATTCCCATGTATGGAAGTTAACACAATTCTCTTGATCAATTCCATGCAGCTCTTTATAGAAAGGGATACACCTATATCAATGGAGAATGCATAGGACACTTGCCCGATTAATGCCATTTCCACATGCGATTGTGCAAGAGGTAACATGTGGATCAACTACTTGTTTCATCTGTTATGTTGCTAAGAGTTAGGCTATGACTTCCACATAACTGGTTGAAGAGGTTGCCTAGCAACTACCCACACACACAAACACACTGTAAGCAAACAACATCATACCTAGCAACTACCCACACACACACACAAACACACTGTAAGCAAACAACATCATACCTAGCAACTACCCAGATTGAGTGGCACAAACTAGTATTGGTGTGGAAACTTTTAAAAATACTGTATCTCATTGACAACCTGTACTAGAATCCTGCAACAAACCCCACTGACATTCTGATTTACCATATTTTTAGTTTGTTAATGTCAGTAAGCACAGTTTCATTTAAAAAGTGTACATCTGCGCAAGAAAGGATTTTTACAATCTGTTGATTGGGTAACAGTAATGAGTCCCTGTCTACCAATCCATTCAGTCAAAGCCGCAAATCAATAGCACTTCATACTTGTGGTGCGAGCTTTAGGCATTTCACCCTGTGACTTGGTCTTTCAAAGTGAAATAATTGTGAGTCAGGATGTGTTTGGGGAAGGGGATTTGGAAAGAGGTGGTGGGTTTGGTATCAGGAGGATGTTTGGAAAGTGAGGCCATGGGCATGGGGGATGTTGTAAAATGATGTTGCATCCATAGTAACCAGCAAGGAGTCATGTGGTAGCAAAACAGGAACTGCAGAAAGGCGGTGAAGGAAGTAAGCATTGTCTTCACTGTAGGATGGGAGGTTACAGACAATGGTTTGCATGTGATGTTCAGTGGGAGGATTGTACCCAGCCACAGTTGGGCAAGTGGAGAGACCTGTGTAGTTGGGTTGGCGAATAGGTAAAAAGGAAGGAGTGGTGTGAGGAGGGAGATAGATCCAGGAGTCAGGTTATGGGATGGACTTAAGGTCTTGGAGAGCTGCTGGAGTCTTGTTGGAATTCACGGATGTGATCATGGTTGTAAGGTTTGTATGCAGAGGTGTTAGAAAGTTGGTGAAGACTCTCAGCCACATAGTCACTATGATTCATGAACACTGTGATGAAGCTTTTATCTGTAGGAAAGATGATAAGGCACGGATTGATTTTAAGGATATGGGTAGCTGTGTGTTAGATAGGAGTGATGTTGGTCTCACTAGGGGGGATTTAGGAAAGGAAAGTAAGGCCGGGTTAGAAGTGATGAATTCCTGAAAGATAACCAAGAGATGACTGGCTGGAATGGGAGGTTCAGGGTGGGAGGGAGGCTGGAACTGTTTTAAGCAAGGTTCTATGTGAGGTTTTTGTTGGCTGTTATTAGTGGGATGCATCATCATCATCATTTAAGACTGATTATGCCTTTCCGCATTCAGTCTGGAGCATAGTCTTGATCTATTTCAACAGTTTTTATACCCCTTCCCTTCCAACACACACACACTAGCCACCAAGGAAGAGCCTACAGCTTTGATTCAACCCCCCCCCCCCCCCCCGCCTCTTCCAGTCATACCCTCATACCTCCGTAACGCACATTGAAGAAATTTCAGCTGCAGAGATTAGGTAAGGAAAGAAGGTCCTTTACAAGTCCAGCACACTTGAATTTAGGTTTTGGGCTAACGGTGAGGCCTTTAGAAAGTACCAAGACGTCTGCAGGGCTAAGAGTTGTGGCAGAAAGGTTGACAACAGTTTTACAGGATTGGTGCTTAGGATGTATATATCTCATGGAGGATGGAGGAATTCGTTGCGATTGTGGAAGATGGAGTATCGAACAAAGCATAGTTAGGGAGGTATGAGGGTACGACCGGGGGGGGGGGGGGGGGGAGGGGGTTGAATCAAAGCTGTAGGCTCTTCCTTGGTGGCTAGTGTGTGTGTGTGTGTGTGTGTGTGTGTGTGTGTGTGTGTGTGTTGGAAGGGAAGGGGTATAAAAACTGTAGAAATAGATCAAGACTTCACGACAACTAGCAGGTTTAAATGGGTGGGTGTTGTAATAGATATGTAGAGGTGGAGGTGATGAGGCTTGCACAGGATAGATTAGTATTGAGAGCTGCAGCAAACCAATCTTCAGACTACCACAGCAACAACAAGAAGGTCATAAGATGGAAACAATTTTGCGTCGTAGTATCTCCCTCTGTTTTCACTCCATGTAGTTTTCACTTGTGGTAATGTGGCGTGTGTACAGAGATTTATCGGGTGTTGTTATTTTTTATTGGACTGTATTAACAGGATTTATCAAGAGTGGTGATAACATCAATTTGTGACAATAAATCTTTGTCATGTGCAATCTATAATACTGTTGTTCCATTTGTAATAAACAATTTCTTTGATGCTGTTTTCCCAAATAAGCCTAAATTTTACTGTTATTCACATGGACAGAGGCAGAGTAAGACATGGGAGATAACTTCAGCTGATCTTCGAAGATCAATTTCTTGAGACAGAGACAGTGTCGTTATTATTATTGTTATTCTTTACTTCCTCAGACGTTAAGTCTGGTTAAAAATGGAAAGTGACGTGGACCTTGATAAAGCGTCACTTCCTTTCAACTGTATGGTATGTGTTATATTGCATTTAGGAACTTTCGGGTAATTGAACATGTATCAATAATTACTGATTTCTGTAGTTGTATATATATGTTTGGATGTAGCTGTATTGCATTGATGTACTGGTGGATATTGTGTGGTATGACTCCTGTAGTTGATAGTATAATTGGTATAATGTCAACTTTATCCTGATGCCACATGTCTTTGACTTCCTCAGCCAGTTGGATGTATTTTTCAATTTTTTCTCCTATTTTCTTTTGTATATTTGTTGTATTGGGTATGGATATTTCGATTAGTTGTGTTAATTTCTTCTTTTTATTGGTGAGTATGATGTCAGGTTTGTTATGTGGCGTTGTTTTATCTGTTATAATGGTTCTGTTCCAGTATAATTTGTATTCATCATTCTCCAGTACATTTTGTGGTGTATACTTGTATGTAGGAACATGTTGTTTTAAAAGTTTATGTTGTAAGGCAAGCTGTTGATGTATTATTTTTGCGACATTGTCATGTCTTCTGGGGTATTCTGTATTTGCTAGTATTGTACATCTGCTTGTGATGTGATCTACTGTTTCTATTTGTTGTTTACAAAGTCTGCATTTATCCGTTGTGGTATTGGGATCTTTAATAATATGCTTGCTGTAATACCTGGTGTTTATTGTTTGATCCTGTATTGCAATCATGAATCCTTCTGTCTCACTGTATATATTGCCTTTTCTTAGCCATGTGTTGGATGCGTCTTGATCGATGTGTGGCTGTGTTAGATGATACGGGTGCTTGCCATGAAGTGTTTTCTTTTTCCAATTTACTTTCTTCGTATCTGTTGATGTTATGTGATCTAAAGGGTTGTAGAAGTGGTTATGAAGTTGCAGTGGTGTAGCCGATGTATTTATATGAGTGATTGCTTTGTGTATTTTGCTAGTTTCTGCTCATTCTAGAAAGAAATTTCTTAAATTGTCTACCTGTCCATAATGTAGTTTTTTTCTGTCGGTAAATCCCCTTCCTGCTTTCTTTCTGCTTAATGTGAATCTTTCTGTTGCTGAATGTATGTGATGTATTCTATATTTGTGGCATTGTGATCGTGTAAGTGTATTGAGTGCTTCTAGGTCTGTGTTACTCCATTTCACTACTCCAAATGAGTAGGTCAATATTGGTATGGCATAAGTATTTATAGCTTTTGTCTTGTTTCTTGCTGTCAATTCTGTTTTCAGTATTTCTGTTAGTCTTTGTCTATATTTTTCTTTTAGTTCTTCTTATTATTGTTATTGTTATTATTATTATTATTATTATTATTATTATATTGAATTATTGTTAATTAATACCCCCTTAAGGAGAGCACCATCAATTTTCAAGGCTTTTTTTCTGTCTATTTCATTTGTCTTTCAAAAACTTCTCATATATTCATTGTGATTCCTCTTCCTCTCTTCTGTACCGTTCTTCCCCATTTTCTTCTCTTTCAATATCTGCTGAAATTTCTGTTTTCCAGTTTTTTACTCTGTATTTTTTCCTGTCTGTGATGTCTTCTGTGGAGATGTTTTGTTTCTTGAGGTCCTCCATGGTTTCCTATACCCAGTTGGTTTTCACTTTATTAGTCATAACTATATAAAAAATATTCTTGGTAAGTCTGTTTTTGTGCATAATTTGTATGTGTCTCTAGAACCTTGTCCTTCTTTACCTGGTGCTGTTTTTAATCCTCTGTTTGTATTTGTACAGTTCTTTTGTCAATATGTTTATCCAGATCCCCTCTCTCTGAACTGGCCTGTAGATCTTTCCTTCTGTTTTTCCATCTCTTTGATTTTTGTTCTTCCCTTCATGGCTGTTGTTCTGAGGTGTACAAGGCCTGTGGTAACTACTGTACTACAGTGTCTTAATTTGGCATTGATGGAAAAACTTCTTTTGTTATAATTGTTCCATATAAGTCTGAATACCTTATGTAGTTTTGTGATTCTTTTTTCATTGGATGTTGAGTTCAGTCTTATTTTCTGTGTAATCTCTTCCATGCACTGGAAACTTTCTTCATGTGATATCTTCCCATACTTTGTTACCAGTGGGTGTCTGTCTCTTTACATTGTGTCAATGTACAAGTTTTTTTCATTTGAGATTTGTAGTCCCGTTTTGATTGAGATTTGATAAAGAGTTTGTAGAGCTTTTTTGTCTTCTTTTCTGTTATTTGTTATGATGGCTATATCATCAGCAAAGGCCAGACATTTTATCTACATGTGCATATATATTTCGAAAGTCATGGTGTGGTGTGTGACATGATCTGACTACACGTAGAGTGCAGTCTTTGTTTGGCACGGCACTTGGAGGGCGACAGTTCAGTCTTCACCCATCTGTCTCTTTTGTCCCATGTCCTGATTATTTTCTCCAAAACTGAGTTAAATAGAGTGGGTGATGGCCATCCTCATGCCTCACTCCTGTCTTTACTTTGAACGGTTCATAGATCTCTCCCATGAACTTCACTTTCAATATTGCGTTTTTCATGTTTCTTGTCATATTAACATCAAAGATAATGATAATGTGCAAGAATAATGTAAGGCTAGCATCTTTTTAGTCACATGTTTCTGCTGATACAGCTTATATTGTACACCTGGAAACACAATGTCAATTTTGTTCTGATGACAACACATGTCACCTGGGAATAGTAGATGTACTGGCAATGGTTTCAGTGTCATCCGCCAACAGATAGTGTAATGGCATAGCTATCAGAGTGCTATATGTGTCTACCCTTTAATAGGAAATGCTCACAGCCAGTGTGATGCAGACATGTGAAGCAAGCAGGCAACCATGCCAGGAAGGCACACTTGTGATTCTTATAGCCAACGAGTGAGTTTAAAAAGTGGTCAAATTGTGGGCTTCCGAGTGGCAGGATGGTCCTTTCGGGGGAATTGCCACACAAGTTGGATGTGCTGCGTCAGTTATGCAACATTGCTAGTATCAGTAGTCACGTGAACATTCTCACACACATAGTCGAGGTTCTGGACATCCACACAGCACAGATGCTCACTAGGATTGTTGTACTGAAAGGGCAGCAGTTGCAGATCGTACGGCTACCACAGCACAGATAAAAGGTCTTGTGAGGCCCAGATGTGTCAACACAAACTGTTGCGAAGCAGTTATTGCCAGTTGCGTTACGGACGTGCACACATCTATCCCGTCTTCCAATCGTGCCTCAGCACTGACATGCATGGTTCGAGTGGTGCCATCAGAGGATCTCTTTGAGGATGGCATGGCACGCCATGGTTGTAAGTGATGAAAGCAGATTCCGCTCGCAGACAAGTGATGGTCGTATCAGCAAATGACATAAATCTGGTGAGCACTCTCTTGTAGAGTGCATTAGTCCAAGATACAGTGGCCCCACCCCAGGCCTTATGGTCTGGGGTGCGATAAACTACAACTCTCATTCGTCTGTGGTGTTTCTGCACTTGGTACATACAGAATGATGTTACACCTGTTATTTTTGCATTCTTGCAACTGGAAGGTAATGTACTGTTCCAACAGTACAGTGTTGACCCACACACTGCCCACGAAACTCAGTGTTCTCAGAAAGATGAACAGTGACTTCCCGGGCCACCATGTTCTACGAGTTTGTCTCCAACCGAGCACATGTGGGAACATGGGATGAGAAGTGACTCGTGCAACTTGTCAACCAACAACTCTTACATAACTATCTGAACAGATTGAGCATGTGTGACATAATTTATCTCAGGACAGTTTTTGCCATCTGTACTATCGACTGAATGCTATAGTCAGTGCCTGCATTGTCACCAGTGAGGGCTACACCACATACTAATGTGTGTGTTTTGGCATGGGTCGATACATGCTAGCTGAGAAGCATTTGCAGTATTGATCTGTAAATGTGATCATTTCATGTACTCCATATGCACTGTTGCAACATTAAATCTGGAGTGAATTTTCTTCTGGCAGTGGGCACAAACTTTTACTTCACAACTTTGATACATTTTACTTTTTCTTTTTCTTAGTCTTTATCCCCTGCTATCACAGTCTCAGCATGTTAATGTGGATTTGGCAGTATTAGTGGTAAATTGTGGCCAGATGCCCTTTCCATGCCACCTCCCCCCTCCCCCCCAACCTTCCAACCCACACCAGGGTGAAAGGTATGTACCCTGTATCTGTATGTATCTAATATTATCGTGTGTGAAAGCGTGAGAATGTTTTCAAAATGTTTGAGGATCATGTAACTGATGTGGGGTGTGCATACCAGTCTGCTATTCATCTAGTTGGATGTGGACAACAGCCTAAAAATCATGTCAACACTGGCTCTAGCTGCATGCTAACGTTGGCGTCTACCCAGGAGTATTACAATTTCGATAGAGTACAGTAGAGTTTTAATGATTTATACAATACTTTTATGTCATGAATTTTAGAAAATTGATTGAAGATGTCTTTCTGTTGTTGTTTAATTTATGATATAGCCGCAACAGAAAATCCAACAGAATATGTTAATTATTCTGGTCTTGTTCATTTCTGTATTTGTTCTGTGTTAAAGTAATTGTTCAGACGCATACAACATAAAAGTTAAAGTAAGGTCTATGATGGCAGGCAGTGACTGGGCTGTTGTCCTGACAGCAGGTAGGGTGCAGCCTTTGTTCACCGTGGCACTAGGAGGGAGAGGGTTATGGCCTATCACCCCAGCTTCCTTTTACCCCTGGGAAACATCCCCAGGAGTCATCTGATAGCAGGTTGGTGTCACCTGGGGCGATCCTGCAGTCACTGGAACAAGGAAAAATCCCCACTTTTATGTTTTATGGGGAATCGAGCCCAGGACCTCCTGATTGGAGTCTAGTGCGCTACCCACTAGACCACCACAACCACCGTGCTTATGGGATATGAAATGTCTGCATCTATATGACTACTCTGCATTTCACAAATCAGTGCCTGACAGAGGATTTATCAAACCACTTTCATACTGTTTCTCTACCGTTCTACTCTTGAACAATGTGTGGGGAAAAGTAACACTTAAATTGCTTTGTGTGATCTCTGATTTGTTGTGTTTTATTATAACGATCATTTTTCCCTATGAAGGTGAGTGCTATGAAAATTAAAATGTTTTTGCATTTGGAGGATGAAGTTGGAGACTGGAATTTTGTGAAAAGATCTTGCCACAGCAAAAAAGTATTTCTTTTTGTGATTACCATCTCAACTCGCATATCATGTCCGTGACTCTCTCTCTCCTAATATTTTACAATAATACAGACTGAGCTGCCCTCATTTTGACTTTGATTTCCTCCATCATTCATATCCCATGGTGTACTTGTGCATTGTCATCTTGAAACACAACCAATGATCATCCAAATGTCGACTATATGACAGGTCAGTAGTTTCGAGGATCCTGTCATCAAATTGCACAGCCCTCAAATAGCCTCATTAGAAATGATATGTGTCAGACATCTATATACCATACTGGCCCAAAACATGACTGATCCATCTGCCTACTAAACTTAAAAGACTGGACTGCAGGTCTGAAACTCATTTTTCACTGGAGCGGACACAAATGAACAAGAATTCTCTGTGGCTCTGAACAGTAGCTGAGCACAAGCAGACACCATTCTGTTGCATTTGGTTAGCATTCACAGGTGTTCACTCGTGTTCTGCCCATTATCAGTCCTTCGATGAACTGTCAAACGAAGTCTCCATCATCTCTGCATTGGTGAGAGCAGGAGAGAAAGAGCTAAATTCTGGTGTTTCATCAGTGAACTTTTGTCTTCAACTCAAGATCTTTGAGCAGCAGAATGGTCTGAAGAGAATGTAATGTTTCTGATAACAGAATAGATGCTCGTGAATTCCAAGATGTCCACACCATAAATGCCAAATAAAAAGAAATGCAATTGACAGAGAGTTTCCGAGGTACTGGGAACATGAGAAAGATGATAATTACAATAGATACTTTCATCAGCCAGGAATGGAGTGAATAAGCACGAGCTTCGTATTTGTTTTTATTAAAAAAGAACAGCACAACAAAGTTCCTTGAAAGTAAACATGTACAAAAATGTATCCATCATGCTGATTAAAATTACGTACATACCCCACACGAGCTTTGTATTTGTTTTTATTAAAAAAGAACAGCACAACAAAGTTCCTTGAAAGTAAACATGTACAAAAATGTATCTATCATGCTGATTAAAATTACGTACATACCCCACAAGCCACCTTAGTAATTTCTTGCCCTGTTCCACTGACAAATAGTGCTAGGAAAAATGATAGTCTATATACCTCTGTACAAGCCCTAATTTCTCTTGTCTTTGTGGCCTTTACATGAATTGTAAATTGGTCGCTGTAGGATTGACCTAAAGTCAGCTTCAAGTGCGAGGTACCTAAATAGTTTAATAGTGTTTTGTGAAAAGAATATCATCTTCCCTCCAGGGGTTGCTATTTGAGTTCATGAAGCATCTCTATAATACTTATGTGCTGGTCAAACTTACTGGTGACAAATCTCTGAATTGGTTCAATGTCTTCCTTTAATCCAATGTCGTGCAGATTCCAAACACTCAAGCAATGCTAAAGAATGGGTCACACTAGTGTTGTGTCCTTTAGAGATAAGCTACACTTTCCTAAAATTCTTGCAATAAACCAATTTGTCCATTTGCCTTCCCTACAACCAATTTTGCTTGTTTCATGTTTTACTTCTTTGGAACATTATGCCTAGGTATTTAATTGACATGACTGTCAAGCAGCATACTACTGATGCTGTATTCAAACATCATGGGATTTTTTTTTCCTTCTCATCTGCATTAACCTACATTTTTTTATATTTACAGTAAGCTTCCATTCATCTCACCAATCACAAATTTTGTCCAAGTCATCTTATATTCTCCTATAGTCACTCAATGGCGACATTTGCTCATACACAATAGCGTCATCAGCAAACAGCCTCATAGTGCTGGCCACGTTGGCTGTCAGATCCTTAATGTACACTTATTAGCCAAAACATTATGACCACTGCCCACTGCGAGTTGGATGCTGCCTGGTGGCATTGGGGGCATGTGATGCAGTAACAAAAATATGTAAATAGAGCAGACGCAGATGGGGGCTCACTTTAGGGAAGATATGGGCTGCAAATGGGGAAATCAGTTGAGATAAGTGATTTTGATAAATGGCAGATTATTATTATGCTGAGCCTGTGACACACATCTCAAAAGCGGCAGTGCTGGTCAAATGTTCATGAGCTATCTATCACTAGGTGCTAAATGGTTAGACATACATGACTCTTCACAGTACTTGGGGTTTGGAGGCATGTCTGGCTGCAATGTGGATAGATGGTGATTTGTAGCACAATGCTGGTGCACGCACAAGTGTTCCATAGCACACTGTTCATTGTAAATTCTGGAACACGGAGCTCCGCAGCAGACCACTCCTACATGTTCACATGTCTACCCAACAACATCATCAGTTGTGATTGCAGTGGGCACAGGACCATTCGGATTAAACCATCAATCAATGGAAATGTTGGCTCTTTGGGTGAATCCCATTTTTGCTACACTAGGTTGGTAGGTGTCTCCACAAAAACCATCATTGAGGTGAATGGCAGCTCCAAATGTGCAGCACACCACGGATGCTGGCTGGTGGGAGCAGCATTATGCTTGGGAGACATTCTCCTGCACTTGCATGTAGTAATCGAAGACATGCTGACAGCTGTGAATCACCTATGTCCCTTCATGCTTGATGTCTTCCCCGACAGCGATGTAATCTTTCAGCAGTGTAAATGTCTGTGTCTCAGAGCCAGAATCATGCTACAGAGGTTTGAAAAGCATTATAGTGACGTCATGTTGATGTCTTGGTGGCCAAATTTGCCTGATGTAAACCTAAAGAACCCATCTGGATCGCTATCAAGCATCATTACCACGTATGCAAATCAGTGATATGTTATTTACGTGAATTACAAGACCTGTGTGTAGACATCTAATGTTTCATACCTCCTCAAACCTAACAACAAGCTGTCTGATTCCTGATATGCAGAATCAGTGATGTATTTTGTCCCAAAGATGGACAAACAAGCTATTAAGCAGGTTATAATGTTTTGGACCACCAGTCTAAACAGAATATTACAAAAAGGTACAGCCAAACTTTCAGGAAACATTCCTCACACACAAAGAAAGAAAATATGTTATGTGGTCATGTGTCCGAAAACGCTTACTTTCCATGTTAGAGCTTATTTTATTACTTTTCTTCAAATCACATTAATCATGGAATGGAAACACACAGCAACAGAATGTACCAGCATGACTTCAAACACTTTGTTACAGGAAATGTTCAAAATGTCTTCCATTAGTGAGGATACATGCATCCACCCTCTGTCGCATGGAATCCCTGATGCGCTGATGCAGCCCTGGAGAATGGCGTATTGTATCACAGCCGTCCACAATATGAGCATGAAGAGTCTCTACATTTGGTACCGGGGATGCGTAGACAAGAGTATTCAAATGCCCCCATAAATGAAAGTCAAGAGGGTTGAGGTTGGGAGTGTGTGGAGGTCATGCTATTGGTCGCCCTCTACCAATCCATCGGTCACTGAATCTGTTGTTGAGAAGCGTACGAACACTTCGACTGAAATCTGCAGGAGCTCCATCGTGCATGAACCACATGTTGTGTTGTACTTGTAAAGGCACATGTTCTAGCAGCACAGGTATGAAATCATGATAACATGCTCCATAGAGTGTAGGTGGAAGAACATGGGGCCCAATCAAGACATCACCAACAATGCCTGCCCAAACGTTCACAGAAAATATGTGTCGATGACGTGATTGCACAATTGCGTGCAGATTCTCGTCAGCCCACTCAAGTTGAATGTGAAAATTTACAATTTGATCACGTTGGAATGAAACCTCATCCATAAAGAGAACATTTGCACTGAAATGAGGATTGACACAATGTTGGAGAACCATTTGCACAAGTGTACCCGTGGAGGCCAATCAGCTGCTGATAGTGCCTGCACACGCTGTACATGGTATGGAAACAACTGGTTCTCCCGTAGCACTCTCCATACAGTGACGTGGTCAA
Organism: Schistocerca americana; assembly: GCF_021461395.2. NCBI lineage: Eukaryota > Metazoa > Arthropoda > Insecta > Orthoptera > Acrididae > Schistocerca > Schistocerca americana. Next base: position 12,146,436 of record NC_060125.1, on the reverse strand, counting down.
TGTTATCTTGTACAGCAGTAACTTCTCTGACACTGACATTAGGGTTATCGTCAACTGCACGAAGAATTGCCTCGTCCATTGCAGGTGTCCTCGTCATTCTAGGTCTTTCCCAGTTGCTTAGTCATAGGCTGGAGTGTTCCGTGCTCCATAAGATGCCGATCAATTTCTTCGAACGTCTTCCTGTCGGGACACCTTCGTTCTGGAAATTTGTCTCGATACAAACGTACCGCGCCATGGCTATTGCCCAGTGCTAATCCATACATCAAATGGGCATCTGCCAACTCTGCATTTGTAAACATTGCACTGACTGCAAAACCACGTTCCTGACAAACACTAACCTGTTGATGCTACGTATTGATGTGCTTGATGCTGTTGCTGTAGAGCAATGAGTCGCATGTCAACACAAGCACCGAAGTCAACATTACCTTCCTTCAATTGGGCCAACTGGCGGTGAATCGAGGAAGTACAGTACATACTGACGAAACTAAAATGAGCTCTAACATGGAAATTAAGCATTTCCGGACACATGTCCACATAACGTATTTTCTTTATTTGTGTGTGAGGAATGTTTCCTGAAAGTTTGGCCGTACCTTTTTGTAACATCCTGTATAGAGAATGAGAGTGATCCTATCATACCTCCCCGGGGCACTCCTGAGAATAACCCCAATACCCCTGCCTCTGATGAACACTCACCATCAAGGACGACATTCTGGCTTCTACTACACAAGAAGTCATCTCGAGCCATTCACATATCTTGAAACCTAATCTGTAATTTCAGACCTTCATCAACAGTCTGCAGTGGCGCACTGTGGCAAACACTTTCTGGAAACAGCAATGTGGAATCTGCCTGTTCCCTTCATCGCTGATTTGCAGGATATCTTGTGAGAAAGGAGCAAGTCGAGTTTCACACGAACGATGATTTCTAAATCTGTGCTGATTTGTGAACAGAAGCTTTTCTGTCTCATGGAAATCAAAGTGAAAATACATTCAAGAATTCTGCAGCAAACCATTGTTAAGGATATTGGATTGTAATGTTGTGGGTCCATTTTTTTACTCTTCTTATATACAGGAATTACCGTGCTTTTTTCCAATTGCTTAGGACTTTGCATTAAGCAGGAAATTACAATAAATGCATGCTAAGAACAGGACCTATGCCATAGTGCACTATTAGTCGAGAGACCCATTGCTGAAATTTTGACATTATGTTGGCAAGACAGTAGGTTGGAGGATTCAGTTCTGATACTGCACAGCTCTCAAATTATACTTACTAGTTGTTAGAGGAATTTGATATCCATAGGTGACACCAGACCAAAACCAGACTGACTCAACTATGTGCTGAATCTGTGGGTCTTCACACTTGAGACATGCATTGGTACCTGGCCATTTCCGCACCCTTCTACAAGGATCATCAGGTATCAAAGAAATGCTTCACTTATTGTGAAAGGAATACAATACCACTGATCCAAGTTCCGCTGGAGGACACCCTGTATCACCACTAGTAATTTCCTTTCCTATTGCACCACAAACAGAGTGAGGGCAAAATGACTTGTCTATATGCCTGTTAGTCGCAGTAGATTGTTCTGCAGTCAGCGTCAACAGCCATTTCTCTAAATTTTCTCACTAGTGCTCCTTAAAAAGATTGTCGCTTGCCATCCACCGGTTTCCATGTACACCACGATTCTTTGTGCACTACATTCCTCGGGGGTTTGTACTGTAGTACATAATGGACACCTAGAGACCCCACTGAATGTGTCGAGATGGTTGTGTACCGTGTGAGTCAACACAGCTCTCCCCATTATCTGCAAAAAAAGTCACAGTGCAGTTACAGTAAGTTCCCGAGGTATTACCTGTCAGCTATAATTTGAAGTTAGCAGTCATCAGTTGTTGTTGGCTCTGAGCAATCTCTGTAGTGCTGATTTTTAACATTTTGTTACTGCAAAGGCTGTGGAATGTTCATTTGATGTCGCTGTAGCGTTTGCCAATTGTGTGGTAACTTTCCATGCTGACAAGCATTCTTACTGTAAAGTAACAATGCCTGGGCAGTCTTTAAGCATTAACGCTTTAATCCCTTTGCAACGTCAAATTTTTTGATGTTATATTGGACATGTGATCAGTTTGTTTATTTATTTATTTTTGTAATTTTATTTTTGTGGTTTAGTACAAAAACTGTAGTGGTAGTGTATTTCTCCTAGAGCCCTTTTGTGAGCTGGTATTTTCCTCTGTGAAAATGAGGCAATTTTTTTTTCCAACTACACAAGTGACGATAGTAGTGATCTGACAATAAACAAAAACTGTTTGTTGTAGCAATTTTTATGCATCTGGTACAGTGTACTATCACAAGATACCAGGTACATCTACAGATGGTAATATATATTCCCAAAAGCTTTGTAAAACCACTAAGTGGTTGGCAAGTATGCTTCCCGAGATTCACAAAAGACATATTGTGTTTACTTGAATCTAAGCTGCACTTTTTTCCGGTTTTTGTAATCCAAAACACTGCCTGCGGCTTAGAATCAAGTGCAAAGTAAGCGGAAGTTCTGAAAGATGTTGGTAGGTGCCGCCACAACTAACTTCTGCCGTCGAATATATGTAGCACTACACAGGCATGCTTTGCAGGCACAAAGATAAATACTGGCGCCAAAACCTATGCGTCAGTAAACAAACTAAAAAAAAACAGGGGTGGGGGTGGAAGATGAGCTTTTTTCTCTGCCCCAAGGTTCAACCACTGTATTTCCATACTTTATCCAACGAAGTAAATACAAATTCCGTATTCTTCATCTCCGAATGTTGCAGCCTTTCAATGTACTATGAAAATCCGACTGGAAGACTGTTTGGGATGTTTGTCAATATGGCCAAGTCTACGTTCTGAATTTTTGTCCTACCTGTGACAAGAGATGGTTGTTAATAGCAACTTTTATGAATTGTGAATCACATCCAGTATTCTCTTCACCATAAGAATAATTCGAATGTAAACATTTTGCCATGTATTCCTACATGTTTCCTGCTATCTCATTTAAATCCTGTCTTCCTAATAAACTATGAAACTAGAGTGAGACAACAGCAAACGCGGAAGAATATATATATCATGTCATGCTTATATTCGTATTATTCCTATGCTGAATAGTGATATAGTCAGAAATGAAGCACGGCAACTGACTAGATTTTTAAACCTAAGATGGCTCTAATTTCTGTGCAGAATGTAATGCACTAAAGAGGCGTCTGCAAAAATTTTCAAACGGAGAAAATTTTTTGCTAAACTTTCGTTTGGAACATCTATCATATGCAGTCTATTATATGGTTCTTGTTGATCATTATCAAAGAAACCAGCAGTGTAAGTAACAACAAATAGCAGTCTCTTGCCATTGTTTCACTGATGAGATGATTCCTCTCTCTTTTTTTTTTTTTTTTTTTAATTGTAAGCGGCAGTAGCGTGCGCAAAAGCAAGCCATCCCGCGAGCGGCGACAGGCCGTAAACACGCATAATCAGAATGCGACAAACAATGCACGGCACAGTATGATAATGCGTTTTGAGCTTAGAGTGACGGAAACACCTATAACAAAGAGAACGGCACTTATCAGATCAAAGAAAAATAAGCAATCAATTCAAACCAGACGACGCACGTGAAAAAGGCTCTCTAGTATAAATATGGATGGAGAGCCTAACGCATAGCAATGACTACATGGTAAAGCTTAACTGCTAAGTTTACCACACGCACCAAACTACTGTAGCTGTATCGTCATTCATTCGACCTACATTGTCTCAGGTTGAAAGGGCTACTCTGAGATGAACAGGTTGCCACAGGAGAGTAATGCATGGACTTTAACTGTTAGTTGCCCTGAATGTGAGTCCAGTGAGCTCACCACTGTGCCACCTCGCTCGATATATTTTGAGAGAAGTTCCTGATTTAACCATTTCATAGGATGTGGGAAGTGTACTTCCCATCAACTGTATTTCTTTACTGTATTCCTGAGAACACATCATACGAGCTCTGTATGCACCTGGCACCTGATGTTAGTTTGCTGCACCAGCTGAACTTTCTGTCTGTTATGAAATGTAGCTTTTAATTGTCATTAAATGTCACTTGTTCCTTTCAGAAGCAGTTGCAAATATACGTGCCACCAAATAATGTTGTTTTGAAGGCCACTGGGAAGTATGCTTACTACCAAAGTAATTTTTCCGTGATACAAGGGGAATATACTTACCACAAAATTAATTTCTTTTTTGGACTGCAGAAAAGATACTTACCACCAACTGACCATACTTACCACTAATTTAGTTGTTTTACTATGCTCTTGGGAAAATGTTGTACCTCCTCTGGATGTGGTTGACCTTTTGTGATAATATGCTAAACAACTGGTGTCTGTTTGTCATGACATCAGTGCTGTTGTCACTTGTTACAACAGAACACATTGTTTCATTCTGCAATATATGCTATTGTGACTTGTCTCAGCTCGTTTCTTTAAGCAGTGTTAAATGAAGTTTCTAGGATTGTAAAATAGATAGTCAAATAAAAACAGAAAATTCCTTTTTTTCACATGTAGTAGTAACTCATAACAGCTTACTAAAGACAGTGGGAAGTATACTTACTACTATAGTTTTTTGCTCCTAAATCACAAAAATAAAATAATCAAAAATTAAATTTAGTTGAAACTTCTAAAATGATACCAAAACAATTAACTTTACAGGGCTGCTACAAAAAATGTGCCTACAAATGGGTTAAAGACAAAGTATGCAAGCTGTGGGGGCAGTGTGAAACTTTTTTAAGCACTGTATTTGAAAAATATTATTCATTTTGTTCCACTTCTAGAATGTTAGGTTTTGTGGATTTTTGCCTGTACATTAATGGGTGTGGATGCGTTCAGTGGAGGCAAGTGTGTCGTGTATGATTTTTCTCAGTAAATATGTCCTACTGACGTTGCAGTATATCTCCAATGTTCTGGATGCATCAAATGAAGTTTAAAAGACAGCTAACTGCTGCTGCTGGTATGCCTCTTCATGTAAATGTCAGAGTTACTATTATTATTCAATACAAAAAGGAAGATTACCAGCTTAGCAATTTGCTGAAAATGAGTTCATTAAAGGGAATATTACAATTAACATCCTGTTAACGACAAATTAATTAGAGATGGGAAGCAGCCACAGATTGGAGAAGGAAATTAATATATTTCATACTGTGCTCGAGCACAGGCAATAAAAAACAGTGAACAAACATGATGCGTGTACTTGTTGCCTCAGGGTCTCCTGCGAAACTGAGGTGCTTGAGTAAGCTACATCACACTGCTTTGTTGAGTGCTTGTTGTCAAGCCAGTTTATGAAGTACACATCCCTCTTCATTTTTATATAACTTTGTTTTGAATGCACTGTACAAGAATATTGAATACTTTGAAAATTATCGAGTTCAGCCATTCATTCACATGTAATATTCCAACAGCTCCATCACCGATGAGAGCCTTCAGGGGTGTAAAACGAGTAAGTGAGAAGTGCCACTGAACTACTAACAACCATTTTCATCTACTACTAATCTGCTCACATTGATCATTATTCAAGGGGATCAGTTCTACATCATTTTATTTTTATAAATATGCAGAGAAGCAACTACTTGAAAAAAGCCAATGCTCTGCTACTTAAACTGCTCTGCCACTATTTTGATTTAATACTTCATGCTAAATGGGCATTTAATTCTACACAGGACACTGTCATCTAAACTTATTCTGATAAATTCATATACTTCCTTCCTGTGCAATGTCCTTTATGCTGTCAATGCCACGTTGGGAACAGTACAGTAGTTTCTGTTCCGTGGAGAACCAACCGTACCTGCACATAGGCTATTATTATGATGGAATCACCACTTCAAAAGGCATTCCAAAGCTGCTGCCAGCTTCCCTCTGTGGAGTAAACCATCTACCATTCCTGTCTGCTCCTAGAGAATATGTTGCATGGCTAAATATGGTTTTCTGTTAGAAAGTGTTTGTGCGTTGTGTATCTGAGGTGGGACAGGTAGGTAAATTCACATATCCAGGTAAATTATTGGTGGACTGGCCAATAAAACATTTTTTACTTTAAATTTGAATATTTGGGGATTTCCAGATTGCTCCTAATTTCGGCTGGGAGATGTTAAAAGGGTGTTGCACCTGAATATAAAACAGTTTTCTTAACCCTAAGCTCTTTACGGGTGTCAGTCCTATTGAGGAGGGGTACTCCTGGGCTGTGCACCTGAGTTTCTCCTGGGCCACCTGCAGCATCTGTACTTGTAACATGCCAAGGTCATTATACGAGTGGTCAATTGGCCATAAAGAGGTTTGGTTGGATATGTTTATGTTTAGTGTGCAATACTGCTTTCCCGTATTGCCAGTTGGTCAGCTAGATATTTGCAGCTGGCAATGCCATTTAGTTTTGCTGTAATGCAGGGATTCACCAGTGTTTATTTTGTCTGTGAGTTTGTGCTGTCCACAGGTGATTAATTGTCCCTAGATAGAAGTGTTTTTCAGCAGTTGTGTTTTCACCCGTGGTTGTGGTCGTAGTTTCCCAGGTTAAGAATGAAGTGATTGTCAGAGTGTCTCAAGTTCGTGTACAGTAGTGTGGTGAGTTTTTTGAATATCTGTGTGTGAGTCTCAAGGCAGTATTCTCTGTGAAGGTCGACAGTGTGTGTGGACTGTGGTGCACTTCGTTGTGTATCACCTGTAGGCGGCACAGGCGGTCAGAGCCACGTAACCCCAGACTGCAGCTGCATGTATCATCATGGGTCTAATCAGTATCATGTACACGGACCTCGATATCCTCCTATTCAGTGTGCTTTACCTGTTGAGCTTAGAGTAACACTGTTTGAGCCTTGCATTTGCTCAGTTGGCCTGTCACTGAAGTATTTGACTTTCACACTGAAACGTATTGGGCGTGTGTGTAGTGTTATTTGTCTGCAGTCTTAATGTGGGGTCCTACCCACTCATCTCATATAGGGTGCCTAAAGGATGCTGCATTCTCAAAATGCTATACAACAATTCAAGCAAACAACATTAATAGTTTTTATTACAAATAAGAAGCTTGACAATGCTTGACCTGGAATTTACAATGGTGTCGCAAGCAATAGGCGACATGCAGTATAAATCCGAGTCCTTTGCTATATACAATGTTCGTGCAAGTTTCACACACAGCTTGTGGATCACTAATAACTGTTATTGTAGCATTCTGCGCTAGGCCTGTCCGTATACTGTCCTAATCCTGTCCAAATACTGAGTGGCCGAGGCTGGCAGGAGTGGCACTTATATTCTCTTTGTCTAGGGGCCTGGTCCCATTGTGGTGTGGTCCTTGCCAGTGGGCTATTCGCTGACGGTGTGTTCACTGCCTTCTTTGCTCTTGCGATCTTAATTTTCATTCCAGTGCTTGTGGGTATGCCAGAACACTTAATGATTGTGCAGTTGTTATGGTTTGTCAGTGAACAGAACTGCTTCACACTTGTCAGCATTTGCTTTAACACACTGTCGTTCCAGCTAGGCAGTTTTGTTTGCAGTTGCGAATTATGCCTGATGGTTTCCAGTCTTGCACTAGGATGGTAGTGTCATCTGCGTAGATGGTTGCCATTGTGTTTTGTTCAGTTGGAAAGTCATTGACGTAGAGATTAAACAAGAGGGGCCCTTGGATGCTGCCTTGGAGTACTCTCACTTGTATACTGTGTTGTGTTGACTGTTTGCCCTGAATGTCGGTGTTGAAGCTTCTGTGAGTGAGATATGAGTGTGTAAGGTGTACGAGCTCGTCGGAGAGACTAGCAGTGCAGAGTTTGCGAATGAGACGATTGTTCCGTAAATGACTGAAGACCAGGAACAGTGCTCCTGTAGCTTTATGGTGTTGGGGGTGTGTGTAATATGTTCTACTACACGGAGGAGTTGTGTTGTGGAGTGGTGATTGCTGAATCCAAATTGCTCCAGTCTCAGCGAGTGATTGGTGTTGCAGTGCATAGTAAGATGTTTGAGAATCATCTTCTCAACAATCTTATTCAGGGAGCTCAGCAGGCTGATGGCTCCATAATTTTGTGGTAGGGAGTGGTATTTCCCTGGCTTCCTGAACATCAGGACAGGGAAGTGTTGATGTTGTAGAATGGTATTCATCATATGTGCGAGATGCTCTATAGCTTTATTCGTGAACTCCTGGGTGACATGGTTTTGAAAGTGATTGGGACCAGGAGCTTTTCTAGTTGTTTTGTGCTTAATAACCTGTGTAATTTCATGTGTAGCAGTATGTATTGTTACATTGCACTTGGGCTGGGTTACAGGCCATGTAACCTCCTGGTCCATTTCAAGTAGCAGTGCTGGATTGGAAGGAGCCAGATTCAGTGTGAATGATGTTGCTAGTGTTCTGGTCATCAGCTCATGCTTCCCCTCCATGGAGTATGCTGGTCTGTAAGGTATTTGTAAACTTGGTGTGTAGTATTTCTTCTTGGTGGAGTGGACAGCTATTTGCCACACTCCAGGTCATGTGGTGTGCAGCCCTGCGAGTCTATTGTCCCAGTTTGTGGTTTTAAAAGTTTTAATTTAGCCTGTATGATCCCCTGGAGCCTGCTAATATGCTGTTTGTACATCCAGTATCTCCCGAGATGATCTCTCATTGACATTGGCCCCTGTATTTCTGGGAGCAGGGCCATTGAGCATTCTTGTGGTATAAGTACTGTAATGGTACCTGCTATTGCATCCTGAACTGCGGTGGTAAGGGCTTTGACAGCTTCAACAAGTTTCCTGCTTTGTGTAATTTTGGGAATTTGTGGGATACGACTTTTCAAGCATTTCCTTGAACAATGCCCAATTCACACGCTTGTAGCTCAGTATCCTGTGAGATTCATCATACTGCTGTGTTTCTTGCGAGTAAAGTATTACAGGTGTTTGATGAGGCCAAATCATGTATAATTTCAATGTTGATTGTGACTATAATGCCTATCACATCTAATGTCTATCACATTTAGTCTCTGTTCCCTGTTTTAAGTGTCACCTCAGCTGGCACTAGTGTAATGTAGTTTGGGCGCAGTGCATGTTCGCATAGTTTTTTTGCTATTGGTGTTTGATCTTTGTTAGTTCCAAGCAGAGTGTTTAGCATTAAGATCACCAGTGGCTATTAGTCACTATGCTATGTTGAGTATTGTGCTGATATCGCTTGTTATGATATTACCAGATCAATTGTATATCGATATCAATGTAGTGTTCACTCAATTGACTTGACCCTAACAGCTGTGGCTTCTAGTCTTTCAGGTTCAGGGATCTTAATATTTGTGTATTCTTTGTCTCAATATATGAAGATTGCTGTTCCATCCACAGTTGTGCCTTCAGGTGGTCAGTACAGTAGATGTAATATCTTGAGAAGAGTAGTTGTTTGTGTGACTGGAGCTCAGCTTCGTTCATGAGAGCATTCCAGATTCCCTTCTCCTCCATAAATGCAGCTAGCTCTGCCCTTTTGTTGCCAATCCCATCTGCATTCCAGAACAGCATCTAGGTCAAAGTACTGTTGTTTGTGTTTTGTGGTGTATTACCTATGGAAGTGTGTGGGCAGTGTGGTGATAGCAGTTTGTATAGCAGCCATGCACTGGCTGTGTGTAGCCGTCATGAGTTTGTGCATGTGTTACGATGAAGAGCCTCAAGAGGATCTTAAGCCATGTGAGTGGGGTATAGTGTCTCCACTATGCCTCTGATTGTGGTGAGAATGTTTGTTATGTCAGCCAAGGTGCTGGCGGTGGTGTTGGTGGCTGGTGGTCCTTATGTTGGTGTACTGGATGGGCTGGCTTGTGTGTTATTCATGGTTCGTATTTCATCTGGGGTCACCTGTGTTATTGCTGTGGTGAGGGGGGCAAGAGTGTGAGTTACAGTTACATTGTTCCTTTTAATGTGTTCCTATGTTTGTCTGGTCTGTTGTTGGTGTATTTGTTGTGGTGTGATAGTGTCCCCTCTTTTGTTTTTTGGGTACCTCTGTTTTATTTCGTGTGTTTGTGGTTGCCCTAGTTTGGGTGTGTCTTCTGTGATATCACAAGTGTCACAATCTGGCCTAGACAGAGTTGAGTTGGTGTTGTCTGGGACCGGCAGTATTGTCATCAGTACAGGGGCAGTTTCTAGCATTGCAGGTGTGGGTTGTGGTTCTGTTGTTGTGGGAGTGTGCCGTGAGTTTGTGGAGCTCTGTGCATCCTCAGTTCATCCACTTCCACTGACAATGCCAGTAAAAGAGGTTCCACACCTTACTGGCTGGGGGGTGGGGAGTGTCTTGGAGCTGTTCTGGTTACCACTTGTCTGTCTTTGGCACTTTTGCACCTTAGAGCTTCTTTGTATGCTGCACACCATCTGTAGTTTGCACATGGACCCCTCCACATTTGGTACATTTGATAGTTGTACCAAGTTTAAAGTGTCGTGCTACACGGTTACCAGTGCATTTGCGGCACCGTGTGCCAGATCACATCGGGTGCCGCATGGCCAAACTGCTGGCAGTGGTGGCACTGTTGGGGGACACACGGAAGTGTGTATATTTCTACTACGACCATGTGAAGCAGGAGCATCTGCGTCAGAAAGTTGCAGGAGTAAGCTGTGTCATCGAACTCCACTAAATAGTTTGGCTGCAATCTGTGTGTCACGAATCCAAGAATTCATCTCATGCTCTCACAGTCCCAGCTGAGAGCTGTGATTATACCATGAAGAATGTCATTGAGGGTTGTGGTGTCAACTCCTTTCACGATGTACATTCGAGTTTTCCCCCCTTGGGTGTTATATTTATGATACTCAATTCCCCCAGCTTTGACGATTTTCAGGAGATTTGTGCAATCTGTTTTGTTGCATACATACAGTGATACATGGTCCCTTGTGAGTTTTGTGTTTGGTATATTGTGGGGAGTGACATTCTACAAATGTCTTATTTAGCTTGCCGAGGCAAGTGTAATTGTGTATTATGACCAGTGGGAAGCCAGTCGGTGTAGTGTTCTGCGTAGCGGCTGGGGTAGTGTTGTGTAGTTGAGGTGCTGCAGAATTGTTTGTATGGTCCCTCATATTACCGATGCTCAGAACTGGTGTTGGTAAAAGCACGCTGCATTTGCCGTGTGAGTCAGTAGGCTCAGTTGTTCGTGTATGTTGCTGCTGATTGCATTTTGGACCCACCAGCTTCGAAGGTCCATCTTTGTTCCACGGAGCTGTCACTTCCAGCTCGAGGACTACTGCGGTGGTATTGAGGGCCTCTCTAGTATATTCACTGGTGGTGTGACTGGTGTTGGTGTTGCTGTTGCTGTTGCGTTGCTTCCACCCGTCAGTTGGACAATGAGCTCATGCTGTCTCCGAGCCATTGCTTCTTGATTTGTGGCAGCAAAGTCCAGATTTAGCTGGTTCATCACTTACTGATAGGTGGCAAAGCAAGACAGAAACGTCAAAGGGAACAGATGGCACTCCTGCCTCTTGTGCTGCAGTCTTGCTACGGGTCGTCGGGTGGGATCTGCTCGGTGGATCTGCGTCTCCCAGACATAAGGATACTTTTAAGGATAGAATGTGGATATGAGACAATTTTACTTTTTCGTCTGAAAAGACAATTTTGCTTTTTTAGTGTACATACAGAAGAGGGGAGTCCTTATGACTCACTTGTGCAAGATGCAATGCTCAGTGCAAGAGAGCACGGGTGGAAGACAGCAGCCTGTACTAGACAGTGTTGTCCAATGTGAACGTGCCCCGGACACTCAAATACCCTATTAAAGAATGGGAGAGTCACACTGGGGAAGTTCCAACCACAGTTGCAGGAACTTTGAGCCAGAACTCATGGCCACCTAGCACTGTCAAGTGTGTAGCAGCGTGTGCTTGTAGGTGACACTCCAAAGAGTGTCCTGTGGCATTTACACCAGTTTTAGCGTATGTGTAACACAAATATCCTCTCGCAGCTACTGCAGGTACAGGGGGAAGGCAGCTGCTCAGCTGCGACTCACCCGTAGTACTGCCCGAGGTTTTCCTTGGTGGGAGGACTGGAACGAGGTGCACCAAGCCTTGTGATGCCCATTGAGGAACTGTTGGAGTGAGACGTAGTGACTCTGAGGTCAAGAAAGCTGGCAGTGACCAGAACAGGGTGTGCTGACTCCCCCCCCTCCCCCTCCCACCATACTGCTTTCAGTGATGCCATTGCAGAGGATTACACTGTGGTTGGTCATCTGGTTTTTATGTGGGCCAGAACATGAAGCTTTCCTTTGCTTTTTTTTGCTAAATTGACTCATACTTCTGGACACAAACACCTATACAGAGCAAATGTATTGGCATCCAGGGTTGGGTTATTTGGGGGGGGGAGTGACAGTTTGTTATTGTTTCCGCCCCCCCTCACCCAGCTTCCCTCAAAAATGCAACTCGCTAGCAACGTCGCTGTTAGCATACGACAGACATCTACAATTTTAATAACAATAATAAACACACAAAAATATATTAAATTATTCAATATAATAGTAACAATACAAATAGGTGGATCAAAGAAGGAAGAAAACGTAGAACAAACAAAAGAACTTCATAAAGTGTACAAACTGACATGGACACACTGTAATAAAAGAAACATTTCAGTACAAGGCAAACACATGCGCTATAATACAGTTATAGTATCAGAAGCACTCTTCGCATCAGAAATGACCACAATCTGTGGACCAGGCACCACAAAGCAGAAAGAATACAATGCAAAATCCTCAGAAAATTTTTTGGAGCAGTGCACAGAGATGGCATATGGATGAAGAGATCAACCAGAGAATTATAAGAACACAGAGGCAGATTCAGTCACAATCAGAAAACACCGACTAACATTCTGTGGACACATACACACAATGAACAGTGACAGATTCACAAAGGGATTTAGGATGTAGTAAATGCCTTAATCAAAAAAACCAGTTGGTTTAAAGAGATAGAAGAATGCCAAAACGAGCAGGAATCAGAATGGAAATGATGAATGAAAGAGACAAATTCAGAATCAAAATTATGAACATAAAACTTGAAGTAAAGGGAAGGAAGAAAACAGAGAAAATATGTACATATCAAAGGAAACAGGAACACAGTCAAAGAATGAAAAGATTTTGGGAAGAGAAAAGGGAGGAGGAAAGAAGGAAAAAGCTGAACAACCATGTAACAACGAAGTTGAACTCTGTCAGAGTGTGTGCTCACCATCATTATTTCAATAAACGTTATGACTGAACAGAGGTCTGCAAACACATGTGAATGAGGGGAATACTGTTTCTATCAGTGATTTCCAACTGTGTTCGGGAAGTCATTCTTTCTGTTGTTGTTGTATCGGATCTGTTGACAGCTGGTATGTTCAACCCAGTGGTGTGCAGCTTTACCCGGCTGGAATGTTGTCAATCAGACCAAAAGCATGTCCTTGTGGGCAGACCCTAGCACGAGCATCTGAAAAGTGTCCTTTATTACATGTAGCTTGTCATTGCTGGAAGAACTTGGCATTTTTGACACACTTCTGTTTCCATGCTACCTCCTTCTCCAAAAGTTATGTGTGCATTTGGAAATTGGTGAAGTAAAAAATATAAAGACATCGTGTCATTCTGCCACATCTGTCTGTAGTGTGCATTTTGGGGTGCGTGTACGATACAAGGCATTTAGGTATGATGAGGTTACTTAGCCATTAATGTTCACAATGGCTGGCATAAAGGAAACATGACAAGTATTACATTAGAAAGCAACAGCGATAGCTTTCCGACCGCATAAATTCTACTAGGCAGAGTCAGAAGCAGACACAGTGGCCTGTGCCAGATACGAGGGTTGGAAGTGGCTGAAATGTGAGTCGTGGGACAAAGAGAAAGAGAGAGAGAGAGAGAACACACAGACAGCACCATAAAGCATTCCCCATCTCTTTCTGCACAGAATGCACCACACTGCTGCCTTCTTAAGTGCACCCCAGTATAATATGTTGTTTGGGAAGTGGGTGGTAGTTTTCACCATTGCCACGACCTCCCCTTATATCCACTCCTGCAAGATTGTGAAAACTACAGCCACTGAGGAGATTTATGTGAGATGTTCCTATCAACTTTGTGTAATATTCATATTGCACACTTCTGCAGACAAAACAGATTTTCGACCTTAGCTTAGGAAAGAAAAGAATCATCACAGATCATTAAGGTTCAAAGAACTTGTCTTGAACACTGTAAGGGATCCCTGATCCCACAAACAAAGATGCTAGTATCTGACGCCCAGGTCGATAGTGGACAGGAGTAGATTGTCGAGCGCTGCAGTAGGCAGTGAGACTAGTGCTGAGTGCGCAGTAGTATGGTAGAGTGTCAAGTGAGCAGTAGAGCAGGAAAGATGGGGAAGAATGGTGGTCGAGTGAGTTGTAAACGGTAAAATTCACTGGAGTATGACGAGTGAGCACGTCCCCCTGATCGTCGTGGGGTTGACTCTCACTAATGCCGATTCGCAAGTGATAAGAAACAGAAAGTGACAAGTGCCGAATTACGTGTTTCACGTCAACCGTGTCGGCCAGCAACAACCATGGATTGCAGTGAGGATTGTTGTGAATGTTAACCATCAGCATTGCGTGTGACAAAGTACTGAAAATCAGCAATCAATAAAAAGAGATAACCACAATTAGACGTGTAAGGCAAAGGTAGCAACTGCCTCAGAATTTGTGTGTTAGTAGGAAATATACATCAGTTGTACATCACAACCTTTGTGATTCTTAACAATAGACAAACGTTCAATCATTAGCTATTCCGTCCCAGAACAGCCGCATTCGGTTGAAATACTCCTGAAACCACAGCAGAACAACCAATAGCCTTTCATCCATTAAGCACATGGTCATATATCACAATAATTAACTGTTTGGTGTCTTCGGTAAATTACCCAAAATCCAGTAAAGGAATTAATCGGGGGTGTTTCAACACGAATGCTTAAAAATTCTTTTGTAGTTAACTTATTTTCAGATTATGAAGAGTTGTTTGTTACAGCTTGTATTTTTGTTCCAGGTGGCCCTGAACTTGATGGCTGTAGTGATGTCGTGAAGGCACAAAGTCGGAAGTTGTTAAACCTTCAGAAACAAGATTTTCAAAAGTACTTCTTCTCAGATACCAATATTTCGCCCCTGTTTGTGTCGGATACACAGATGTCTCAGTTGTTGTCACGTAATTTGAGTGTAGTGACTGAATCTAGAAAACAGTTTCTTTTGCTTCCCTGTGCCCCAAGCATTATGTGCAATGCAGGACTCCTAACAAAACAAACACACAGAGCACAGCCCTCTGTCTTCTCTTGCCGTTTCTGCAGTTTGGGAGCACAGTCCGAAAGTCGGACTCATGTTGACCGGTCTGGCAGGGCGAAAATGGTCAACGTGGGTTCGAAGCTGGTGACAGAACGGACTGCTACAGCACGAGCAAAGGTTTTTGTGGGACCCGAACTGATGAAACTCATACGAGAAAATGGCCTGAAGGTACTTAGCGTTGCTCGCCTGGCGGGAATTGTGGG
The DNA here is from genome assembly GCF_021461395.2 of Schistocerca americana. Classification (NCBI taxonomy): domain Eukaryota; kingdom Metazoa; phylum Arthropoda; class Insecta; order Orthoptera; family Acrididae; genus Schistocerca; species Schistocerca americana. The sequence goes on along the minus strand of NC_060125.1, from coordinate 12,131,010 downwards.
GTCCAAGCAGACGTCCAGCCTTATCCCTCTGTGTCATAACATATCTTTATCCTCTGTGGCTGTGGACATTGAACTTTACTCTGCTCTCAACTGTGTGATTATAACTGGCACGGCAAAGTGTAGAGGGCAGACGGGCATGGAGATGGAAGTTCTCGCTGCTGTATCGGTGTCTGCCTTAACAGTGTACGATATGTGCAAAGCTGTGAGTCATGACATTTTGATATCTGAAATAATGCTTCTGGCCAAAAGTGGGGGAACTAGAGGAGACTTCCACCGGACATGAGCATCTGTGTGGGGCAGTGAAATAAGTTAAGTATACCTGGTGTGATGTAGGCAAATTTCAAAGTCTGTTCATAGTTATCATAAATTATATACACATCGAATTGGCCTGAATATAAGTTGCACCTTTAATTTCGAAAAAGAGAGAAACTTAATTAAAAATAATTTGTCAAGTTGCCCATTTACAAAAGCTTTTCAAAATGTGATTTACCCTTAACCAGTTTTTTTGTAGTACACTATAGATAAATTACACACAAAAACAAAGCTTTCAGTTGCAGTTTTCATGTAAGACACTCTTAACTTCACTAACATTCATTGTTTTGTCACTGTCAGTATTTTTGTCACTCTCCTCCCAAAGTACAGTGGCGTCGCTACAATCCCGGGCATTGCATGTGCAGCATTTCTTGAACCGTACCTTTAAAAAGCACATCTGTTAGATGAATAACTGTGAGTTTGAAATTTGCAACATAACTGTACCGAATTCCAAAATTTTCTCTCAATGTTGTGCTTCATTGGTGAAGAATAAATTATATTCTTTAGTTAGAGAAAAACTGTGCCTGTTCCACTGTCTAAAATAGTGAAACTGTGAGAATGGGAATACAGAGGGGTCCAGAAAAATGTAGACTCTCTTTGATAGTCAATATTGATGGAACAAAATGGCATAGTGTCAAAATTCTTGCATGGGAGGAAGATCATTTTGTGTGTTCAAAGTGACACCTGTTAGCAGCCAAGCAACATCAATGTTGCTGAATTGTTGACTGAAGTACAGCTGTCAATGTTGCCAGTGTGGTAGCTGCACAGGATGTCTTGATGGTTTCTCATATCTCATTCAGTGTAGCTGGGTTCTGTTGGTAAACTTTGTTTGTCGAGGTCCCCCATTGGTAGAAGTCGAGAATTGTAAGGTCCCATGAACTTGGTGGGCACTTGACAGTTCCTCTTCGTCTTATCTGTCGTCCAGGTATATTTTCATCTAAGTAGAATCTGATATCTCTGTGGTGGTGAGGCGGAGTACAGTCTTGTAGGTAAAAATCTTTTGTTTCCAAACACCACTTGGATGGCTAATAAAATCAATGTTTGCAGTATATGATACACCTCACCAGTTATGTACCTTCAAAGAAGAATGGGTCAGAGAAACAATACTATGACGGACCACACCACACATTATCACCAAGTGAAGTAACATGTTTGTCCATGTGAACATGAGGATTTTCAGCAGCCCAATACACGCAGCTATGACAGTTTACATTACCATTCAGGTTGAATTGTGCCTCATTAGGCCAGATAACCTTCCCTGCAAACCATTCATCTTCGTGAAGCATGCCTTCAGACCACTCGAAGTGCTCCATCCTTCGATTCGAGTTGTCCTCATTCATAGTGTGAAACAATCTTGGAATGTACACTTTCCACTTTGCAGTCTTCAGAATTTATCATGCACTTGATCAGCTTATCCCACTTCCCCATACACAATGCTTCATAGATTTTTGAGATGATCTAGAAAAATGTTGCAATACAGCAGTGCTGGAACCTGGAGGTTGATGTTGTTGTTCAGAGGACCTTTCCTCGTGCACATTTTAAACAGCATTGTCGGCTTAAAATTTATACCAAATACAATAAATTGTTGTTTCAGTACAGCCTTGCATTGCTCAAACAATAGTTGTACTTCATCCAGTGCTGCATTGTCATCTGCTGGAAACCCACACGACAAGATCTGTTGGGAAAACAGTGGTTTATACTACTACTCAAAATTGCAGCCATATAACACTTTGTTCCAAAGGTAATAACTATCAGAGAATGTCTACATTTTTCTGGATCCCTCTGTAGTCACTACCTAAATGGGATAGCAACAAAGAGAATGTTTGCATTGCTACCTCATACACAACAATTGATTTACAAACTGTAGTGATATTTTTGTTTCATTTCAAACTTAAGAAAAAGCACTACAGTTGAGGTTTCTATGATTCATAAAAGTCCCAGTTTTTATGGGAGATTTTTTGTAGAAATGGTGTATCTTATATTCAGGCCAATATGGTACCCGTTTCCATCCTGTTTTAAGTCTTAATTCAAAATATTTATCTTTCTTTTTCCAATACCTGATCAGTTTGAGAGAGATATTTAAAACAAAAAATAAGCACTAGCAAGTACGTTAATTTGCTATTGTTAAAACTTTTTCTCGTGCATGTTCTCTACAATTTTGATATGACACCACCTGCACTCTTATCTTGTTGCCAGTAAAAAGTGAGTAAGTAGGTCATTAAACTCTCTCTCTCTCTCTCTGTGCCCTCCCCCAGCTGTGTGGTAGTGTCCTCTGTGTTGCTCTATTGTTTCAATTTTTGATGGTCCCGTGCTGTGAAAAGTTGAGGTGAAGTGTTCATTCTTAAATAAATAGTGTGTATCGGCTCTTTTCTCCTAGGATCAGGTTGTCATTGCTGTGTTCATTGATGTAAAATGACACTTTTTTAACAGTTCCTAAAAGGTGCAGCACTTCATTGATACTTTTGCTCAGGTGTAGAGCATATTGGCCAGACTAATTTACATGTTTCAGCTTTACACTGTATGGTATCCTCTTTTTTAAAGGCCTATTATCTTTCTTGTGTGTGACTAGTCCAGAGATTGAAAATGTTTTATTTTGTAAGTTACCAATCCAGAACAGGTTTCTGTCAATTTAATTCTTCAGGTTTTTCCAGAAGTTTGCTGAAATTCCTGAGTTGTCCTTTGCACAGTCGGACATCATTGTCTTCCTCGCATATTTCGGTGACATTAGTTGTTGCTTTTACAAAGTGCTACTTGAGACTGACCGTCAGATGGAGCAGGTCTGTAATTTGTTCCCTCTGCCTTCGTGCTTCATCTGCAATCTGCTCTGACAGACACCATCCTCGGGTATCCGTGTTGCGTGATATTCCGAGTGTCATCTACACTCACGGGCACGATTCTTGTGTGTTATGTTTTCAGTCCAAGCTGGTTGGTAGAATTCTGTTTGCGGGCTGTCCCCGTTTGGGGACAATGATCGGCAGGGCATGAAACCCTAATCTTTCATCTTTCAGTTAACTCAAATGTCGAGTGTCACTTTTTTCATGTACTGCGGTTACAAATATAAGAAAATACAAAATGAAAATTTCTCAACATAGTCATGTTTCTTTTCAGTATGTTTCTCAGATCAGTACACTGCAATGTAAATATTCCATTAAAAGAATATATTTTTGATTGTTTCTTCAGTCAAAGATGCATTGCTTTTTTGACTTAACAATCAATGTCAAATCATTGTCCCTCAAACAATCCTGCAGGGGTTTGACAACGTGAGACCATGGCTTTATGGAGGATCACCTAGAATTAGCTGTCGTCTTTTCTGACATGATTTTAAATCAATGCTATCATCACTGTTTCTTTTGCTTAGGGTTTTGAGTCTAGGAATGATGCAAACAATCAGCAGTTTATTTCTTTCTTACGTGATCTTGTTTTTTCCTCCCTAGCCCCCTTTCTTCTTTCATTTGGTAGCCTCGAGCAAATTGAATATTCCTGCTTTTGTTTGTATTTATTAATCTGTTTGTGCCTCTAATTCTTAAAAGACTTCATTATGACACTAATAATCTGAAGCAGCAAATTTGGGGAAAAAGAGCTGCATTCATTTATGCTGTTGTAAAATGGAGGAATTGGTTGTAGTTGGAAAAAAATCTGCCTTTTACAGCTGCTGATTTTTGTCATTTATTTTACATAGCCCACCCATGATCTACGATCAGGTCTTCCTTTTTATGTTGTATTTTTTATAAGAATGTTGAAACATAGATGATTGTTATGCATCTTTGCAGCACCTAAACTTGAATATTGTACTTAAAAATGTTATTTGTTGTCTTTTTTAAATTAAATTGTTATGTTTAAGAAGTGAATTAAATAATTGTTACCTGTGACATAATTTTGTAGCAGCTAAACTTTGATTCTGGTCTTCAATATTTTAATTTTTATAGTTTGGGGTATGATTGTTGTAATTAGAAAATGAATGTGTGCTTTGTGCACTATGTTGTTACAGTAATTTGGAGTTTATTTTGTACATCATCTGGTGTAAATTATAAGAATTTAAGCAAAAACTTCTGTCTCTCAACAGCTTTCTTAATAACACTATTCCAGTAACTGGATATGCATATTGAAATATCTGTGTTGTATATTAGATTCTATGACCTGTACCGAGGCAATATTTTGCGGTTGCAAATTTTCTTGACTATTATTAAGTGTGTGTGTGTGTGTGTGTGTGTGTGTGTTGCTTATGCCCTACATACGAGTCCTCCAAGCTACTGATGATCTGACCAATGTACGACATGCCAAAATGCTACAGCTGCATGGGGAGATACAATTAAATCCCATCCCCCCCCCCCCCCTCTCTCTCTCTCTCTCTCTCACTCTCTCTCTCTCTCTCTCTCTCTCTCTCTCTCTCTCTCTCTCTCTCAAAGATCAGCAGGTTCAGGAATCTAACACAGAAAGAATTTAATCACGGTTTCTTTTTCATCTCTATCATACAATGTAGTCCAATTTTTTGCTAATACAGAAATAACATTTTGTGATTTATGTTGTGTACTCTTCAAAAGATCTAATGATGTCCTCATTCCTTTCTTATAAACAAAACAAGAAGAAACTGACAATAATTGTCATTAAAATAAAACACAGAACAGTGTCTCCATAGCATCAATGAGCACATCCTTTCAGCACCTTTGACCCAGGCAGTGAACACAGCAGCGGTCAGTCTATGACTTGCAGCAGGTGAATCCCAGTCAGCTGCATTGCTCATACACCCCACATAAATAAAAATAAACAAAATCTAACAATACACATAACCAAGGCTTGATTTGTGACAGTATACCGCTGATGACGAAAAAAATTAGACCCAAAGATTTTGAGATGTGATACAATAGAACTTTTGCTCTAGTTGAAGCGGTAAGATACAAATGTTGTATTCACACTGTTAAAAAGCTCAGAAAAGTGTTATAACTTTTTCAGAAGTCTAAATCAAACTATGGAAACTCTCGGTAGGAACTTAGAAATATAGGAAATGATAGAGTGCTACTTACCATAAATAAATGTTAAGAAGTCTATTTTTTTTCTTTTAACAAATCTAGCACTGCATATTACTGCCAAATTAGTCATTACCTATGATTGCCCCAGTGGCAGAAGTATGTATAATAATGTCAAAACGTTTGTGACACTACACACTAGGAGAAGCTCAAGTTTCAGATACACGTTGATTGCGTTCTTGATGATGCTATCTACATGTTCATCCACACTCTGCAAACCACTATGAAGAGTATGACAGAGGGTACATCTCACTCTACCAGATATTAAAGCTTGTTCATGTTTCCTTTCCTCCATCTTGTACTTCAACTTTTCTTCCTTAAACTTATCCTGTTTCTAACTACTCTGATTTGCTTTTGTGGTTAGTGTGAATTTAAACTCAGTTGCCATAAATATCTAATATCTTTTATTGAACAGTGAATGGATTATTTTATATTTCATTTAATGCTGTTCTGCTCTTTGTTACGGCACAAATGGTGTTCCCTACTTTTGTGCAATTTTCACACAACTTGAAAAAATGGTGAGATAAACAACTAGCTTCATTATTTATTTATGTTTTGAATGTACCACTAATGTTTTGAATGTAACCAAAAATGCTTGTTGTTGTAAAATATACTTTCAACTTGCCTCCTTCACTAGCTGAAAACCTTTTTAGTTTCTCATGTTACCCCTGATGTCTTCTTTTTGGTTGATTCATTTATGATAACATTTTACTGTCCTGAGTAGTACCTGTGTATAAATATAATTTTATTTTTATTTTTAGTGATGTGTGTTTTTATGTGCATATTCTTTCAGTCCTGTGTAATGTGAGTCTCTGTTTAATGGTATGGTTATGTTGTCTTCAGACTTAAAGAATTGATGTAGAAATTTATAGTTTTCAGCATGTGGTTCAACAGATCCTTATTGTGTTCCTAAATTGGAAAAGTCCTAAAAACAGAAACTAGAAAATAACTGTATAGAAATTTTGGACCACCATTGGTTAAATATTTTATTACCAACCCAAGAAATAAATTGGGAACAATGTGCAGCATCTTATTCAGTGTAAAAGAAAACTCAAATTTAGTTAAAAGTGGACCACTTGAGTTTGCTAAAGGCATAGAATCGTGTGTTTCTAGTGTTCTTAAATCCATTCAAAACCCTCGAAAAGAACAAAAAAGTAAGAGAATATAATATTGAACTTACAGGCCTAAGTCTGGAAACAACATTATAATTGTGTGTATTTGGTTTTGTTTCTATGCTGTTGACATCCTGTACTGTTGATTTGAAATTATATGTGAGAGTTGATGTTTGGAAGCTAAATGCAGGAAAGAAGACCATGAAGTGAAATCCACCCTTCATGTTCTCAGTTGGCAGAGAATGTGGGCAAAGAACTGGAAATCTTTGAGGTACCAAATTGTCAAGGGCTGTGATATTGCCCTTTTAACGTCACTTAGAGTAGACATAGTTCTCTTAGTCCCAAGTGTAAGACAACATTTTTGGTACCTTACAATTTCAGTGGTTTCCATTTACAATTTCTGTTTACAGTGCTCATCATCAAATGTTTTGGTGTTGTTATTTGATTTCATATAAATAACATAGAGGTAGTTATTTTACATACTATTATGTTTCTGATAGCTTTTTCTCACAAAGCATACTTTAGGCTCGTATTTTATTGTAAAATATTGAAACTGACAGACATAAAGACTTGCATTTTCTGCATGTCTTCTGTCACCAGTTTCGCCTCTAATATTGACTGCAAAGCACAAGTGATCGGCATAGAAAATGATGGAGTGAGGGTGGCGAGGGGTAGAGGGGGGGGGGGGGGGGGGGGAGAAATGTAATATTGAAACTAAAATCAAGAAAGAGAGCAGTCAATTGAGGATACAATGAAACATTTGGGACCTCATTAACTGCAGGATCATTCTAGTAGAATAGAATTGTATAAAAGATTACTGCCAAAGAGAAGTGTTAGAACTTCAAGTTTAACACATATATTTAGGAACAACACAACAACACATATAAGTCACTGAGTAAGTTGACCTGTGTACAAGTCGGCATTCGATTCAACACTGAGTCTCAGTCTAGCGGCCGCTGCTCGGCTGGCCGCTTAGGTGGCGCAGCTGCTGCATGGCTGGCAGACAGCGCCGCACGTAGAGGACGCGTGTAATTGCGCGGCAGCACTTTGAATAATCGGCGAGTCACAACATTTTTCCCCCCTTTGAAATTGTTGCACTGGTCTTGATGGAGGTGTCCTGGAGATGGCTAATGTAAAGTCTCGAGGAGGAGGCTTCCCGTATGGACGGAAGTGTCCCCGATGATAACGGGTCGAGATGACAGGAGACGTGGGTGATGTGTCGGCATCCATTGAAGGAGGAGGCGAGTAGATGTACTCTGACAGAGGATGATCCTCCGGTTCCTGCATGGGCACGTCTCCTGGTGGCGTCCGTTCTGGTGCTGGCATCGCGATGACGGTGAGAGGGCTGCGTTGTGAGTATTGAGAGATGCCAAGATCCCGGGCATCAGGTAGAGCCAAAAGTGGTGTGGCAGCATTCGGAACAGGCGTTGCTGGCACCCGAGGCCGAAGCTGGTCCGAATGACGCACTGCAACACCCGTGTCCATCTGGATTTCATACAGGCGTCTACCACGGTGTCGTAAGATGCGGCCCGGGCTCCTTTTTGGCCGCCTGCCATATCCGCGTACCCAGACGAGGTCGGCGGCGGTGAACCGGCCAAGGGAAGGCACCCGCGGCCATGAGGAGGGAGGCCGCAGAAGATGAAGTAGCGTGAGGGCTGTCACCATGTAAGAGCTCAGCCAGGCTGTGATCGCCCATGGGGGTGAAACGGTAAGACGCCAGGAACTGGAGAAGCGCATCATCATCAGCAGAAGAAGTCAGAAGTTTCCGCATCTGAGCCTTAAATGTGCGGACCAGCCGTTCAGCCTCACCGTTGGATTGTGGATGGAACGGCGGGGCCGTGACATGAGTAACGCCGTGACGAGCACAAAAATCTGCAAAGTCGGAAGAGGCAAATTGCGGACCATTATCAGTAACAAGAGTAGAGGGGAGGCCTTCCAAAGAAAAATGCGGGTGAGAGCACTAGTGATTGCCGCGGTGGTAGGTGACGTGCAACGGACAATGAAAGGAAAGTTAGGGTAGGCGTCAATTACAAGGAGCCAATAAGTACCTAAAAAAGGTCCCACAAAGTCAGCATGAATGCACTCCCAGGGCTTCTCAGGTGAAGGCCACAGTGACAAAGATGACTTCGGGGCAGCGGCCTGTGACGCACAAGGGCCGCAGGCAGCCACCATGTGTGCAATTTCAGAGTCAGCGCCAGGCCAGTACACATGACGGTGCGCCAGAGATTTTGTGCGAGACACACCCCAGTGCCCCTGGTGAAGGAGGCGCAAGACCGCAACACGCATAGATGCAGGTACCACTACACGCGGTGAAGCATTGTCAGTGGAGAGGAGGATAATACCATCCCTAGCCGTAAGGCGGTAGCGCAAAGTGTAGTAGTTCCGCAACGGATCAGAAGTCTTAGCGGACGGGCGATCTGGCCAACCCTCCTGAATACGGCGTAAAACCCGGGAGAGGGTAGGGTCAGAACCCGTAGCAGCTGCCAGCCTGTCCCCAGTGATGGGGAACCCGTCCACAACCCGCTGCTCGGCAACATCCAGGTGGAAACACAAAAGTTCGTCCCTATTGAATGCCTGATCAGGACCCATGGGAAGGCGAGACAAAGCATCAGCATTCGCATGTTGAGCCATTGGCCAGAAATGAATCTCATAATTGAAACGGGACAAGTAAAGAGCCCAACGCTGGAGGCGGTGTGCAGCCTTGTCGGGAAGTGACGTTGATGGATGGAACAAGGAAACAAGTGGTTTGTGATCCGTAACAAGATGAAATTTTGAGCCATAGAGAAAAACACCAAACTTATGAAGAGCATAAATAATGGCCAAAGCTTCTTTCTCAATTTGGGAATACCTTTGTTGGGCATCCGTGAGCGTTTTGGAGGCATAAGCGATGGGTTGTTCTGAACCGTCAGAAAAATGGTGTGCAAGGACTGCACCAACCCCGTATTGAGAGGCATCTGTGGCAAGAACAAGATGTTGGCCAGGTCAATAAGTAGCCAGGCATAGTCTTTAATTTCTGGAAAGCCGCGTCACATGACGCGGACCAGTGAAAAGGCACGTTTTTATGCAACAGGGGATGCAACGGCTGAGCCACCGACGCCGCAGATGGTAAAAACTTGTGATAGTATGCTACTTTCCCCAAGAAGGCCTGCAGTTCCTTAACAGATGTAGGGCGAGGAAGGGCATCGATCACAGTGACAGTGTGTTGAAACAGTTGAATACCATCGCGAGAGAGTTGGAACCCAAAGTACGTTATAGATGCCTGAAAAAATTGTGATTTCTGAAGATTACATTTAAGACTGGCAGTCTGTAAGACATTAAAAAGTGTGCGGAGATTTTGAAGATGTTCGTCAGTGGTGGAGGCAGTGACAACAATGTCGTCCATGTAATTGATACACCCAGGGACAGGGAGCAATAATTGTTCCAAGAATCGCTGAAAGAGAGCAGGGGCACTAGCAACCCCGAATGGCAAGCATTGGTATTGATAGAGGCCGAAAGGCATGTTAAGGACCAGAAACTGCCAGGAAGCAGCATCGAGAGGAAGTTGATGATAAGCTTCTGACAGGTCAATTTTAGAAAAATACTGTCCTCCAGCGAGTTTAGTGAACAGTTCTTCAGGACGGGGCATAGGGTAAGTGTCAATGAGGCATTGAGCATTTACAGTGGCTTTGAAATCGCCACAGAGACAAATATCACCATTGGCCTTAGCAACTACAACAACAGGGGAGGACCACTCACTGGAAGTGACAGGAAGTAAGACCCCTGACGCAGTGAGACGATCCAACTCCCGTTTTACCCGATCTCGAAGGGCCACAGGAATGGGCAGAGCCTGAAAAAACTTAGGCCGAGCCGTGGGTTTGAGCATGATATGAGCTTCAAAGTCGTTCGCACAGCCTAAACGGGGAGAAAAAAGGGACGAAAATGTAGTCGACAAGGAATCCAGTTGAGCATAAGGAATAGCGTCAGAGACAATATTGACAGAGTCAACTATGGAGAACCCAAAAACGCGAAAGGCATTGAAACCAAAAAGATTTTCTGCGTTGGCAGAACTCCGGAGATGGGAACTTGCCCTTCAGTATATCCTCTCTTCTCGTTATCCGCCAGGCCTCAACCTCTGCTAATTTCAAGTTGCCGCTGCTCATAGCTCACCTGTCTTTCAACAACATCTTTGCCTCTGTACTTCTGCCTCGACTGACGTCTCTGCCGAATCTCTTTGCCTTTACAAATGTCTGCTTGTGTCTGTGTATGTGTGGTTGGATATGGGTGTGTGTGCAAGTGTATACCTGTTCTTTTTTCCCCCTAAGGTAAGTCTTTCCGCTCCCGGGATTGGAATGACTCCTTACCCTCTCCCTTAAAACCCACATCCTTTCGTCTTTCCCTCTTTCCTGATGAAGCAACCGTTGGTTGCGAAAGCTAGAATTTTGTGTGTATGATTGTGTTTGTTTGTGTGTCTATCGACCTGCCAGTGCTTTCGTATGGTAAGTCACATCATTTTTGTTTTTAGATATATTTTCCTGCATGGAATGTTTCCCTCTTATTATGCGTTCAGTTAACTAAGTAGAAATCAGTAATATCTTATCTCAGTGAGGAACTTGAAACTTTCAGCACAGGTCAGGAGCATGTAGAGGTGCTCTTCCTCTACTTGAAAAGAACAGTTGACCACGCACTGAGTAGATAGGTTCCTAGTAGAACAGTTCATAATGGGATGGAACCTCCGTGGTATACAGTCACTGTAAAGAAAACTTCTAAAGGAACAGAGATTACTGCATAATAGGTGTAAAACAAAGTGTAGGATTATAGATTGAGAGACGCTGGATGAAACATGTTTGGCTGTCAAGAGAGCAATGCATGAAGCCTTCAATGACTACTGTAGCAGAATATTGTCAAATGACATTTCACAAAATCCAAATAAATTCTGGTCGTATGTAAGGGCTGTTAGTGGCAAAAAAGTTAGTGTCCAGTCCCTAGCAAGTGAGACAGGAACTGAAATTGAGGGTAGCAAAGTAAAAGCTGAAATTCTGAACTCGATTTTCAAATGTTCCTTTGCAAATAAAAACCCAGGAGAACTGCCCCAATTCAATCCTCGTACACTGAAAAAATGAACGAAATAGGTATTAGTGTCAGTTGTGTTGAGAAACAGTTGAAATCATTAAACAAAGCTCCAGACCCCGATGGAATCACAGTCAGATTCTATATTGAATTTGTGGCTGAGTTATCCTCTCTTCTCACTGTAATCTATCCAGAAAACCTTACCTAGTTTTTGGAAAAAGTTACAGATCACACCCGTCTACCAGAAGGGTTGTAGGAGTGACAAAACTACCATCCAGTAGCCATGACATCAATTTGTTGTAGATTCTTAGAAAATATTTTGAGCTCAAACATAATGAGGTATCTCGAACGGAACTACCTTCTCGAATCAACCAGCATGGTTTTCAAAAATATAGATGATATGTAATCCAACTCTCACTTTTCTCACATAACTTGCTGAAAGCGTTGGATCAAGGCAACAGGTAGATTGTGTTTCTTGATTTCCTAACAGTATTTGATTCTGTTCCACACCTACACTTACTGTGAAAAGTACGATCATATGGGGTATCAAGTGAAATACGTGACTGGATTGAGGACTTTTTGATAAGAAGGACACAGCATGTTACCTTGGATGGAGAGTCATCATCAGATGTAGAAGTAACTTCAGGTGTGCCCCAGGGAAGTGTGTTGGGGACCTTGCAGTTCTTGTCCATTAATGACCTTGCTGTAAATCAGGATTTTTGCAGATGATGCAGCTATCTGTAATGAAGTGCTATTTCAGAGAAGCTGCATAAATATTCAGTCAGATCTTGATGAGATTGCAACATGGTGCAGTGATTGGCAACTTGCTCTGAATGTTTAGAAATGTATAAACTTAGTATCCTGTGACTATAATATTGGTGAGTCACTGTCGGAATCTGCCAACTCGTACAAATACCTGTGTGTAACACTTTGTAGGAATATGAAATGGCATGATCACATAGGTTCAGTTGTGGGTAAAGCAGGTTGTAGACCTTGGTGTATTGGTATAATAATGGGGAAGTGCAATCAGTCTACTAAAGAGATGCTTACAAGTCATTCGTGTGACCCCCCCCCCCCTCCCACCCCCCCTAGACTATTGCTAAAGTGTGTGGGACTTGTACCAGATGAGACTAGCAGGAGACATTGAATGTATACAAAGAAAGGCAGCATGGTCACAGGTTTGCTTAATCCATGGGAGAGTGTCACAGAGATACTGAAGGAACTGAAATGCAGACTGTTGAAGACAGGTGTAAACTATCCCAAGAAAGTGTATTAGCAAAGTTTCAAGAACTGTCTTTAAATGATTACTCTAGGGATATACCACAACCCCCCCCCCCCCCCCCCCCCCCCCCCCCCGCCACCACATATTGCTCTCACAGGGGTCGTGAAGATAAGATTAGAATGATTACTGCTCACACGGAGGCATTCAGACAAATTCAGACAATCATTCTTCCATGCTCCATACATGAATGAAACAGCAAGAAACCCTGATAACTGGTACAATGGGACTTACCCTGTACCATGCACCTCCTGGTGGATTGCAGATTATAAACGTAGATGTGAACTGACAGTCTTTTACATGTGCATAAGGGAAACATCTAATCACCTTTATTTTACCAAGACAAAATTTATGATTTTCTAAAGTTTCAAACCTTGACAGGAAATAATGGATTAGGCTGTCCGTAAATTATAAACTAACATTACTGTGATGATGGAAAATCTCATATAAAGACGTGAAACAAATACTAACAAAGAGATAGAGGGGCTGGCCAAGTACAGCCAATAGATACACAAAACATAACAGAAAATTTACGTATCCTAGCTTTTGGAACTTTGTTCCTTCGTCAGGGAGGAGAGAGGGGAAAGAAGGGGAAGAAGAGAAAGTGGATTCAGTTACTCACAACCCAGGTTATGAAGCAACAGGGTAGAGGTAAACAGGGAGGGTAGCAAAGATGGAGGCATGGGTGTATACTCTACAGTATGTCAACATGTTGCCTTGACCTGTTTGATAACCAGGTCTGGCTCCAATTTAGTGCACACGGGACATCATCGAACAACTCCAGTGTCTCCCAAAAACAGCATTAACCATCCCTGTTTTGATGACAATGTGAAACAGGCATGGAACTTCATCCCACAAACTCATAACCAGCACAATGCATGCACGTTTGCATGCTTACATTCGGGCAGTTACACTGGATTTCAATGCATTAGTGTATCACATTTGCAATGGTGTATCTCGCACTTATATTATCCTGTGATCTTGCAATGTTAATCACTTAAATAAGTTACTTAGACATATATGTTCCTGAAATTTCATTACTCTACGTTAATTACTTTTTGGTGTTGCAAATTTTTTTTTTTTTTTTTTTCAGTGTACATGATGACTACAATAATACATTATAATGTTTCTCCAGTGGTTTCAACATTAACTTTTTAACAGAAAAGATTTTGCTTACAGTTCATTTTTAAGTTAACATTTCTAAACTTTTTAACAATCCATATTAAAGCTAGCAATAGTAACTATATTAATAATTGCTACTGTAAACAGTTACACATATGGACATCAGTTTTGAATAATGGGTTTTGAGTGTAAATAATGTTTTATGTAAGTGTTTGTATTGATACTTAAAATTAAATGTCATGTAATGAATGTCCACTGTTTTGTTGGATCAAGTTATTTACGAACGCGATGTACTGTGTTCTTCCATTAGAGAATGAGACTGTATTGTTTATCGGTTTCATTACAAAATGCTAATAAGCTTTTAGTTAGAAAACCTTCTATAACTAGAATTATTAATATGAGAAAAATAGGAACAATGAAGGAACGGAAGATCAGTTGCAGAAACAAGAGTAGCTCTGAGTTGCAAGAGTGGTTGCTTTTCCCACCCATGTAATTAACTGGCATTATCACCACTATTAACTTACCGTGGTTTCACATCTCATCTGTTCATTGTTCCCCATGTCCTGCCCTTGTGTTCACCCTTCCTATTAGACCATATATGCCTCTGTTACTGTAATCGATATGTAAACAATATTTATCACGTGACCTTTTTCTGTTACAGGTTGTAATATTTGACATTGCAGCTTTTGAAAATGGAGCAGGATGTTGTGCCCTCTTTCCTATTGGAGTGTTTCTCTGTGATCAGAATTGGAGGCAGACAATTCACTTGAACTTCCATTGCTATTGTTGATGTCTTTGAATCATGTTGTTTCTTTGTGATTAATAAAAAAATTATACAATCCAATGGTTTCTTCACCTTGTCTTTAAAAATTCCAGACCTATTGTTCAAACACATATTTTGAGAATTATGCATCTGAGCATTTTTGTGGAAAGTGCATTTCACACATACTTTCAAGATAAATTGAATAATGACCCCCATTTTGTGTGTTGGGGAAGATAATTTGATACAGCTAAATGCATATACAGGTACACACATTTGCTCGTGCCTGAGACAAAGTGAGAGTGATTCAAAGGAAGAATTCACTACTTTTTACCTAATTTCTGAATAACTCATACTTTCGTCAGAAATGTCACAATGCAAAGTTGATTAGATAAAGGGACAAAAATGAGAGCAAAATATAATTTGAATATCAGAAAAAATAACCAATTAGTGTTTGTGTAATACTTTACGGCAAGCCTAAAATTAATTTTTAAGCATTGGGATATCTGGGATGGAATAACAATAATATGGAATAGGATAGCTTTCTGCTCCCCACCTAGAGGAGACACTGAGTGGCAGACTGGCACATTGAAGGAAGATTTTTAGATATTAGAAAGTATGGGACAGTCCTCATCTAGCAGGTGTGGTGGTGTGAGGCCGGGGTGGGAGCAGGTAAAGGCCTAGATATGTGAGACAGAGAGACTAGCAAAGGTTTAGGTAACGGGGTTTACAGGAGTGAAGAATATGTCGCAGCTAGAGTTTCTAGGCTTCGTTCCTGTGGCCCCACACCTCAATGCCCTCCCCTGCTCCCATTCCAACCTCACACACTATTACGTCCCCCTAGTACACTTCTCTCTGTCTGTCCACCTCCACACTCCCAACCAGCAGAGACTCCCTATGCTGAGGTGGGCTCTGTCCATTAGATTACACTCGTAAGATGAAAATAAACATTATGCAGCATGAAAGAATTATCTGTGTGGGATGGAAATATGTAGATGTGATGTACGTGCACAGACAAAAAAAAAAAAAATAAATAAATAAATAAATAAATAAAATAAAAATTACAATGTCAGAAAAATTGAATGATTTATTCAAGAGAAAGAGCTTCACAAATTGAGCAAGTTGGTCCACCTCTGACTCTTGAGCAAGTTTGTCATTGATAGATTTGTTGGATGTCCTACTGAGGGACATCAAGCCAAATTCTATCCAAGTGGCACATTGTATTGTCTAAATCATGAGCTGGTTGGGTGGCCCTGCCCATAATGCCGCAGACATACTCAGTTGGGGAGAGATCCCGTGACCTAGCTGGCGAAGATAAGGTGTGGCAAGTATGAAGACAAATTGTGTGTGGGCAGGCATTATCTTGCTGAAATGTAAGCAAATGATGGCTTGTTATGACGAGAAACAAAATGGGGTTTATAATATCGTCAACAGATGTCTGTGTTGTAATGGTGACACAGATGACAACCAAAGAGGTCCTGTTATGAAAAGAAATGGCACAGTAGACCATCAGTCCTCGTTTGGCTGTATGGCAGCCAGCAGCCGGGTTGGTATCGCACTGCTATCTGGTGTGTCCCCAGGCACGTCCCTGGTCTGGAATTGCATTGACTGGAATATAATTGGCTTCAGTGATGAGTCCCACTATGAACTGAGCCTCAATGATCATCACAGATGCGTCTGAAGACGCCCCAGACGGAGGGATACCACCGTGAATGCCACATCCCATATGGTCCAACTACCAGGACTGATGATCTGGGGTGCGATTTCTTTTCGTAACAGATCACTTTTGGTCAACAGACAACTATGCTGTAAGGGTGACATGGATGTCACCCCTACAGCATAGTTGTCTGTTGACAATACTGTACATCCTATTTTGTTTCCCTTCTTGGCAAGCCATACATTGCTTACATTTCAGCAAGATAATGCCTGTCTGCACACAGCTTGTCCTCATGCTTGCCAAACCCTACCTTGGCCAGCAAAGTTGCTGGATCTCTCCCCAATTGAGAATGTAAGGAGCATTATGGGCAGGGCCGTTAGACCACCTCGGGATTTTGACTATCTACAGTGACATTTGAATAGAATTTTTCATGATGTCCCTCTGTTGGACAGCCAACAACTCTATCAGCCAGAGCCAAGCTTGTATAAGGGCCAGAGGTGGACCATCTCATCCAATTTGTGATGTTCTTTCTCTTGAATAAATCATCCAGTTTTTTTCTGAAACTGTAATTATTTTTCTGTCTTCACATGTATGTCACATTTACTGATTTCAGCCCTATTTGGTATTTCGATAATTCCTTCAGTACCTAAGTGTTTTTTTGAGTATATAGTACCTGACAGTTTCTTTTTTTTTCAGTATGCTTGTCTGCTGCCCATTGCCTGCTCTAACTGGTGAGTAGCAATCTGTCCTATTTCATATTGTTAGAATTATCTTTTGACACTCAATATTTATGATGCAAGCAAACTGTTATTGCCACTTGACATGATGGTGAATGGTACTCTGTTAGCCATTGGCACAAATGGATTGACATGATAAAACAAGGGTCCACAGCTATTACAAACTTTTTGAATGTGATAAATACAGCTTACTGCTGTCAATACTTCTGTTAATTACATTTTTGATCGTTTGTTATTTTCAAGCATACATGTCAGGTGCTACGACACCTTTGAATTACTGCAAATGGACAAAGATGACCAGACTCATTTCTCTTCAGTAGAAACAACTATTGACAAGAGAAGAAACTTAATGTCATTCAAATCTACTTTTTCATTGGTAGAGATCTTTCACTCATGGGATTAGCAGCAGAGATTAAAAAGAAGCAGCAGCAAACAGATCCAAGGCATCCATTGTTTGGAACTCATGTTCTTCCATCACAACTCCTTATAATAGTATCAGCTCTGGAGAACTAAGTCCCAATTCATTTTCTTGTAACAAAATAGATTGCCATTACCTTGCAGTTAAAAATGGGAAGCTTTACATGAATGTCCTACATGCAGTTTTTTTATACTTGTGCTCTTTGAGTTCCTGTCCTAGAATACATTAAAATATTAAAAAATGTGTAAATTAATCTTTGAAACAATCCAAACCTTTCAATGGAAACCAGGAAAGACTTAGAAACATTATCATTAAAAAAAAAAAATCAAGGAAAGATAATGTAAGGAACCATCAGGGAAAGTCTGCTGTACCCTTCCTGTTGTGTACTGTGTTATTGTTATTCTTAATTTTTTAAAATTTGATAATGGCCATTAAAGACCATGCAGAATAGCAATTGCACATTACTAGAAGCTGCCTTTGCATTCTTCCTCCAACAGCCCGTTGTATTTGCTCAGTGTAGAAGCCTTTAAAGTTGTTACTCTGGTCGGTCTGAGACGCCGCCTAGATTTAATCCAGCCTGTCAAAGATCCCTTTGTCATTCCCCTGAACTACGTCAGAAACTTAAAGGTTGTTACCAAGAGTATTAAAAATCTGTTTTGTCAACCTGACCTTCAAACTTTCGTCTTCCTGGCTCGACTGGTGCAGGCAGTATTACACTGCTGAAAGATGACATCGCTGTCGGGGAAGACATCAAGCATGAAGGGACACAGGTGATTCACAGCTGTCGGCATGTCTTTGATTACTACATGCAAGTGCAGGAGAATGTCTCCCAAGCACAATGCTGCTCCCACCAGCCAGCATCCGTGGTGTGCTGCACATTTGGAGCTGCCATTCACCTCAATGATGGTTTTTGTGGAGACACCTATCAACCTAGTGTAGCAAAAATGGGATTCACCCAAAGAGCCAACATTTCCATTGATTGATGGTTTAATCCGAATGGTCCTGTGCCCACTGCAATCACAACTGATGATGTTGTTGGGTAGACATGTGAACATGTAGGAGTGGTCTGCTGCGGAGATCCGTGTTCCAGAATTTACAATGAACAGTGTGCTATGGAACACTTGTGCGTGCACTAGCATTGTGCTCTTTCAGCAGAGTTGCTACAAATCACCGTCTATCCTACATTGCAGCCAGACATGCCGCCAAACCCCAAGTACTGTGAAGAGTCATGGATGTCTAACCATTTAGCACCTAGTGATAGATAGCACATGAACATTTGACCAGCATTGCCGCTTTTGAGATGTGTGTCACAGGCTTAGCATAATAATAATCTGCCATATATCAAAATCACTTATCTCAACTGATTTCCCCATTTGCAGCCCATATCTTACCTAAGTGAGCCCCCACCCCCCTCTGCTCTATTTACATATTTTTGTTACCGCATCACATGCCCGCAATGCCACCAGGCAGCATCCAACTTGCAGTGGGCAGTGGTCATAATGTTTTGGCTAATAAGTGTACATTAAGGATCTGACAGCCAATGTGGCCAGCACTATGAGGCTGTTTGCTGATGACGCTATTGTGTATGAGCAAATGTCGCCATTGAGTGACTATAGGAGGATATAAGATGACTTAGACAAAATTTGTGATTGGTGAGATGAATGGAAGCTTACTGTAAATATAAAAAAAATGTAGGTTAATGCAGATGAGAAGGAAAAAATATCCCATGATGTTTGAATACAGCATCAGTAGTATGCTGCTTGACAGTCACGTCAATTAAATACCTAGGCATAATGTTGCAAAGCAGTAAGACATGAAACAAGCAAAATTGGTTGTAGGGAAGGCAAATGGCCAAATAGGTTTATTGCAAGAATTTTAGGAAAGTGTAGCTTATCTGTAAAGGACACAACACTAGTGTGACCCATTCTTTAGCATCGCTTGAGTGTTTGGGATCTGCATGACATTGGATTAAAGGAAGACATTGAACCAATTCAGAGATTTATCACCAGTAAGTTTGATCAGCACATAAGTATTATAGAGATGCTTCATGAACTCAAATAGGAACCCCTGGAGGGAAGATGATATTCATTTCACAAAACACTATTTAACTATTTAGGTACCTCGTACTTGAGGTTGACTGCAGGATGATCCTACAGCCACCAATTTACAATTAATGTAAAGGCCACAAGGACAAGAGAAATTAGGGCTTGTACAGAGGCATATAGACTATTGCTTTTCCTAGCACTATTTGTCAGTGGAACAGGACAAGAAATTACTAAGGTGGCTTGTGGGGTATGTACGTAATTTTAATCAGCATGATAGATACATTTTTGTACATGTTTACTTTCAAGGAACTTTGTTGTGCTGTTCTTTTTTAATAAAAACAAATACAAAGCTCGTGTGGGGTATGTACATAATTTTAATCAGCATGATAGATACATTTTTGTACATGTTTACTTTCAAGGAACTTTGTTGTGCTGTTCTTTTTTTAATAAAAACAAATACAAAGCTCGTGCTTATTCACTCCATTCCTGGCTGATGAAAGTATCTAATGTAATTATCATCTTTCTCATGTTCCCAGTACCTCGGAAACTCTCTGTCAATTGTATTTCTTTTTATTTGGCATTTATGGCGTGGACATCTTGGAATTCACGAGCATCTATTCTGTTATCAGAAACATTACATTCTCTTCAGACCATTCTGCTGCTCAAAGATCTTGAGTTGAAGACAAAAGTTCACTGATGAAACACCAGAATTTAGCTCTTTCTCTCCTGCTCTCACCAATGCAGAGATGATGGAGACTTCGTTTGACAGTTCATCAAAGGACTGATAATGGGCAGAACATGAGTGAACACCTGTGAATGCTAACCAAATGCAACAGAATGGTGTCTGCTTGTGCTCAGCTACTGTTCAGAGCCATAGATAATTCTTGTTCATTTGTGTCCGCTCCAGTGAAAAATGTGTTTCAGACCTGCAGTCCAGTCTTTTAAGTTTAGCAGGCAGATGGATCGGTCATGTTTTGGGCCAGTATGGTATACAGATGTCTGACACATCTCATTTCTAATAAGGCTATTTGAGGGCTGTGCAATATGATGATAGGATCCTCGAACCTACTGTCCTGTCATATAGTCGACATTTGGATGATCATTGGTTGTGTTTCAAGATGACAATGCACAAGTACACCATGGGATACGAATGATGGAGGAAATCAAAGTCAAAATGAGGGCAGCTCAGTCTGTATTATTGTAAAATATTAGGAGAGAGAGAGTCACAGACATGATATGCGAGTTGAGATGGTAATCACAAAAAGAAATACTTTTTTGCTGTGGCAAGATCTTTTCACAAAATTCCAGTCTCCAACTTCATCCTCCAAATGCAAAAACATTTTAATTTTCATAGCACTCACCTTCATAGGGAAAAATGATCGTTATAATAAAACACAAGAAATCAGAGATCACACAGAGCGATTTAAGTGTTACTTTTCCCCACACATTGTTCAAGAGTGGAACGGTAGAGAAACAGTATGGAAGTGGTTTGATAAATCCTCTGTCAGGCACTGAGCTGTGAAATGCAGAGTAGTCATATAGATGCAGACATTTCATATCCCATAAGCACGGTGGTTGTGGAGGTCTAGTGGGTAGCGCACTAGACTCCAATCAGGAGGTCCTGGGCTCGATTCCCCATAAAACATAAAAGGTGGGGAATTTTCCTTGTTCCAGTGACTGCAGGATGGCCCCCAGGTGACGCCAACCTGCTATCAGGTGACTCCTGGGGATATTTCCCAGGGGTAAAAGGAAGCTGGGGTGATAGGCCATTAACCCTCTCCCTCCTAGTGCCACAGTGAACAAAGGCTGCACCCTACCTGCTGTCAGGACAACAGCCCAGTCACTGCCTGTCATCATAGACCTTACTTTTACTTTTATGTTGTATGCATCTGAACAATTACTTTAACACAGAACAAATACAGAAATGAACAAGACCAGAATAATTAACATATTCTGTTGGATTTTCTGTTGCGGCTATATCATAAATTAAACAACAGCAGAAAGACATCTTCAATCAATTCTCTAAAATTCATGACATAAAAGTATTGTATAAATCATTAAAACTCTACTGTACTCTATCGAAATTGTAATACTCCTGGGTAGATGCCAACGTTAGCATGCAGCTAGAGCCAGTGTGGACATGGTTTTTAGGCTGTTGTCCACATCCGACTAGATGAATAGCAGACTGGTATGCACACCCCACATCAGTTACATGATCCTCAAACATTTTGAAAACATTCTCACACTTTCACACACGATAATATTAGATACATACAGATACAGGGTACATAACTTTCACTCTGGTGTGGGTTGGAAGGGGGGGGAGGGGGGGGGGGGAGGTGGCATGGAAAGGGCATCTGGCCACAATTTACCACTAATACTGCCAAATCCACATTAACATGCTGAGACTGTGATAGCAGGGGATAAAGACTAAGAAAAAGAAAAAGTAAAATGTATCAAAGTTGTGAGGTAAAAGTCTGTGCCCACTGCCAGAAGAAAATTCACTCTAGATTTAATGTTGCAACAGTGCATATGGAGTACATGAAATGATCACATTTACAGATCAATACTGCAAATGCTTCTCAGCTAGCATGTATCGACCCGTGCCAAAACACACACATTAGTACGTGGTGTAGCCCTCACTGGTGACAATGCAGGCACTGACTACGGCATTCAGTCGATAGTACAGATGGCAAAAACTGTCCTGAGATAAATTATGTCACACATGCTCACTCTGTTCAGATAGTTATGTAAGAGTTGTTGGTTGACAAGTTGCATGAGTCACTTCTCATCCCATGTTCCCACATGTGCTCAGTTGGAGACAAACTCGTAGAACATGCTGGCCCGGGAAGTCACTGCTCATCTTTCTGAGAACACTGAGTTTCATGGGCAGCGTGTGGGTCCTCACTATACTGTTGGAACAGTACATTACCTTCCAGTTACAAGAATGCAAAAATAACAGGTGTAACATCATTCTGCATGTACCAAGTGCAGAAACACCACAGATGAATGAGAGTTGTAGTTTATCGCACCACAGACCATAAGGCCTGGGGTGGGGCCACTGTATCTTGGGCAAATGCACTCTACAAGAGAGTGCTCACCAGATTTATGTCATTTGCTGATATGACCATCACTTGTGTGTGAGCGGAATCTGCTTTCATCACTTACAACCATGGCGTGCCATGCCATCCTCAAAGAGATCCTCTAATGGCACCACTCGAACCATGCATGTCAGTGCTGAGGCACGATTGGAAGACAGGATAGATGTGTGCACGTCCGTAACGCAACTGGCAATAACTGCTTCGCAACAGTTTGTGTTGACACATCTGGGGCTCACAAGACCTTTTATCTGTGCTGTGGTAGCCGTACGATCTGCAACTGCTGCCCTTTCAGTACAACAATCCTAGTGAGCATCTGTGCTGTGTGGATGTCCAGAACCTCGATTACGTGTGTGAGAATGTTTACGTGACTACTGATACTAGCAGCGTTGCATAACTGATGCAGCACATCCAACTTGTGTGGAAATTCCCCCGAAAGGACCATCCTGCCACTCGGAAGCCCACAATTTTACCCCTTTTTAAACTGACTCGTTGGCTATAAGAATCACGAGTGTGCCTTCCTGGCATGGTTGCCTGCTTGCTTCACATGTCTGCATCACACTGGCTGTGAGCATTTCCTATTAAAGGGTAGACACATATAGCACTCTGATAGCTATGCCATTACACTATCTGTTGGCGGATGACACTGAAACCATTGCCAGTACATCTACTACTCCCAGGTGACATACGTTGTCATCGGAACAAAATTGACATTGTATTTCCAGGTGTACAATATAAGCTGTATCAGCAGAAATATGTGACTAAAAAGATGCTAGCCTTACATTATTCTTGCACATTATCATTATCTTTGATGTTAATATGACAAGAAACATGAAAAATGCAATATCGAAAGTGAAGTTCATGGGAGAGATCTATGAACTGTTCAAAGTAAAGACAGGAGTGAGGCATGAGGAGAAAATAATCAGGACATGGGACAAAAGAGACAGATGGGTGAAGACTGAACCGTCGCCCTCCAAGTGCCGTGCCAAACAAAGAAAGTTGATGATTGAAATTTTAAGAACCTGCTCCAGCAAAATGCTTTTGCTTTATTGACTGCCACCCTAATTCACATGCGATATCTGTGGCATGCACTTTCCTGTTTGCTAATAATACAAAATGAGCTGCCCTTCTTTGAACTTTTAAATGATGTCCTCTGTCAGTCCTATCTGGTAAGGATCCCACACCATGCAGAATACTCCAAAAGAGGACTGACAAGTATAGTTGTAGATAGTCTCTTTAGTAATCCTAATCTTCTAAATGTTTTACTATTAAATCACAGTCTTTTGTTTGCTTTCCCACCGCATTATCTATGTGAGCATTCCAATTTAAGTTATTTGTAAATGTAATTCCTAAGTATTCAGTAGACTTCACAGCCTTTAGATCTGCGTGAATTATCGTGTAACCAAAATTTAGTAGATGCCTTTTACTACTCATGCGGATGACATAACAATTTTTATTATTTAAGGTCAGTTACCACTTTTTGCATCATATGGATAGGTAGCCTAAATCATTTTGCAGTTCATTTTGATCATCTGATCGCTTTACAAGACAGTAAATGATTTGCAAGACTGTAAATGATAGCATCATCTAAGAGGACTGCTCAGATTCTCTCTTAAATTGTTAATGAATATCAGCAACAGCAGGTGGTCTATAACACTTCCTTGAGGAATGTCAGATATCACTTCTGTTTTACTTGACGATTTTCCATCAATTAATATGAACTGTGACCTTTCTGACAGGAAACCACACATCCAGTTGCACAACTGAGACAATACACCATAGGCACACAATATGATTAGAAAATGCTTGTGAGGAACTGTTTCAAAAAGTCTTCTGGAAATCTACAAATATGGAATCAATTTGAGATCCCCAGTCGACAGCACTTATTACTTTGTGTGACTAAAGAGCTAGCTGTGCTTTAAAAGGTCGATATTTCTGAATCTATCTTGGCTATTTATCAATGAATCATTATCTTTCAGATAATTCAAAATATTCAAACACAATATATGTTCCAAAATCCTAATGCAAATCAACATTAGTGATATGAGTCTGTTATTTAGTAGATTACTCCTCTTTTCTTTCTTGAGCATTGGTGTGACCTGAGCAACTTTTCAGTCTCTAGGTATGGATCTTTATCAAATGAGCGGCTATATATGATTTCTAATGGAGCTATTGTATCAGCATTCTCTGAAAGAAACATAATTGCTTTATGACACTGAGGAGAGCTACTACTAAGTTACTCACAGTTGCAGTTGTTCTTGATTTGAATACTGCAATATTTACTTTGTTGTCTTTGGTGAAGAAATTTCAGAAATCCGTGTTTAGTAACCCTGCTTTAGTAGCACTGCCATCAGTAACATTACCACAGCTATTGCACAGTGATGGTATTGGTTGTGTCTTGACATTGGTGTACTACACATTCAACGTGAACCTCTTTGGATTTTCTTCCAGATTTCAAAACGAAGTTTCACTATGGGAACTATTAAACACATCTTGCACTGAAACCCACCCTAAGTTTCGAGCTTCAGTAAAACATTGCTAATCTTGGAGATTTTGCATTCTTTTAAATTTTGACATGCTGTTTTTCATTGCTTCTGCAGCTGAGTTTTGACATATTTTGTGCACCACCCTTTTAATTTATTTGGTATCCTTTCAATTTATTTGGTATATATCTCTTAATTGATGTCGATACTATTTCTCTGAATTTAAACCATCTCTGGTCTACACTTACATAGTCAGACTTGAAGGAGTAGAGACTTAGTAGAGACCGTCTTCTTGGAAGGCATCAAGTTAATTTTTATCTGCTTTCTCATTAAATGCCTTATTGTGTAGGGCTGGAAATTAATAGAGATAAGGCAAACAGAATGTGCAAAGTAAGTGGAAATTACTCGTCTCTTCCCCGATTACAGTGCAATAGAAGATATTACAAGATGTTGACAGATTGCCATATCTCGGTAGCTTTATATGTAATAATGAGGTCACAGATGCAGAAATCACCAGCAGAACTGGAAAATCGGTCCATATGGCAATTAGGTCTGTAATATGTCAACAAAGCTTTGACTGTACTCCTTTATCGTTTATATGTGTGAGACTTGGAAAATGTCAGTAAAATCAGCACACAGTCTCCATATTTTTCACCAACAATGCTATAGATGAATTCTGAAGATGTTAACCCAACCAAGTTACAAACGATGAAGTGCTGAGAATACGAGGTCTACACAGCCTGCACAAACTTAATGTTGAAAGAAGACTGAAGATTGCAGGTTATGTTCTATGCATGTAAGGTGGAAGAATCCCAAAATCAACACTGTTGTGGAAATCAATGGACAGATACAGATGTACAGGAAGACCTGTTAACACCTGGAACTTTTGCAATGAATCTTCAATGCATGGACACAAACTTGGAGGAAGGTGAGAACTTGGCAGCTGATCGAGTGAACTCTGTGAAACCAGTTCCTTGTATGGTACACAGTAAATCTGAGTAAGTTAGTAAGTAAGTAAGTAAGTAAGTAAAGTAAGTACAACTGGGGATTTTGCAAAACTGTTGGATGATAGATATTATTGTCTAGATTTGACACTGTTGGACTTCTACCTTTTCCTTGATGTGTATTCTTCAAATTGTGAGTTTTATCAGAAAGCTGATAGGTACTTACCAACCAACCTTCCCTCACATGAACTGACATTGTCTCTTTATAAATTCTACTGTGCTAACAATCATCCACTGAGAATCCTCGACTAGGTCTCCGCAGCTCAAATGAGCCAGTTTCTTTTAAATATCTGTCTTTGGCTATAATTGTCTTCCAAGTATGGTGACACAACATCCTGTCATGAAACATTTGGCTTTACACTTTTTTACTTTTCTGGACACTGCCTTTTTCTGCACTGTGCACTAAATACACTATGTGAGTAACGCCCAATCTCCAACAACCAATCGTGAACTGTAAACAGTTGTAAACTCTACCAAGGCACATAACAAACAATTAACATTTGTGTTTTAGTGTTCTAAGCTGTGAGGTCATCAGTGGACAAATAATTTAGTACTTATTCCTGGACAGCCATAGTGGCCGTGCGGTTCTAGGCGCTACAGTCTGGAACCGAGTGACCACTACGTTCGCAGGTTTGAATCCTGCCTCGGGCATGGATGTGTGTGATGTCCTTAGGTTAGTTAGGTTTAATTAGTTCTAAGTTCTAGGCGACTGATTACCTCAGAAGTCGCATAGTGCTCAGAGGCATTCGAACCTATTCCTGACGTGCTGTTGTTTGGAACAACAACTGACATGATCCAAAATATTACTTTCTTTTATTATAGCTTCACTTTTATTTTGTCTAATGATTACTAATTTCAGTATCAAATTCCATCATCAAGCCACTATATGATCAGAAAGCATAGTGTATCGTTAAAATATTGTTTAATAAACAGATTACCATTATATCATCATTCCTTAAAATAATGTCCAAAGTGGAAGGACAGATGATTAATTTTGAGTATATACAAAAGTCAGAGTACTGAACCGGATATGAAAGAAGGAAAACCAGAAGGGCAGTGAGAGACGGGTGCCTTCTATCACCTTACTTCCTTAATATGTTCATCAAGGAAGTAATAACAACAACAAAGAAAAGATGACCAGAATCAAAAGGTAATTTCTGGAATACGCCAAGGAAATGTGATAGGATCATTACATTTACAATGTATATAAATGATCCAGTAGAAAGTGTCAGAGGCTCCTTAATATTGTTCACAGGTACTACACTTGTCCATCAGAAAGTAGCAACAACAGATGGCAGTATCAATTAGCACAATGACCTGCAGAGGATTGGTGAATGATGCAGGCTCTGGCAGTTGACCCTGCACATAAATAAATGTAACATATCACACACACACACACACACACACACACACAGGAAAAGAAATCCAATACTGTACAACTACACTATTAATGACAAATTGCTGGAAACAGAATCTACCATAAAATATCTAGAAGTAACTATCCAGAGCAACCTTAAAGTGGAATGACGACATAAAACAGCAATAGAAAAGCAGATGCCAGACTAAGATTCTCAGGAAGAATCTTAAGTGAATGTAAATTACCCCCATGTCCTTACCCAGTAGGACTGACAGAAGAGAGAAAGAAGATCCAATGAAGTGCGGAGTGTTTTGTCACAGGATCATTTAGTCACTGTGAGATCATTACAGAGATGCTCAGCAAACTCCAGTGGTAGATGCCATAAGAGAGCAGTTGTGCATCACGGAAAGATTTACTACCCAAATTTTGAGAGAGTAGTTTCTGAGAAGAGTCTGACAACATAATAGTTTCTCTCATATACAATTCACGAAATGATCACGAGAAGAAAATTTGAGAAGTTAGAGATAATACAGAAGCGTACTGACAGTCATTCTTCCCAAGCACTGTTCACAAGTGGAACAAGGCAGAGGGGATCAGTTGGTGGCATGAGACGTACCCCCTGCCACACACAGTTAGGTGGTTTTTGGAGCATGATGTCGATATGGAAATTTAATTGCATGCATATACACTGCAGATTGATGACATCACAATAGTAAATCAAAGTAGGAACTAAATAAAATGTTTCAGGCCTTAAATCAAGAAGTGGTAAAACTAAAGCTAAAAATGAATACAAAGAAGACAAAAGTTATGGCTACGGACAAGAAAGGAGGTGGAGGTAGAACTGACACAAGAACAGGCAATGAGCAACTCAAGAAAGGAACTGAAATTCAGTATCTCAGTAGCATTTTGCAAGAAAACAATCAATATTTCAAAGCATTCAAGAAAAGAATAGCACAGGTGAAGAGTTCCTTCCAAAATAAGAAGAAGCTGCAACTGAATAAACATATCAGCTTCCACATTAAGAAAATATTTGTAAAGACCTTTGTGTGGAGTGTTCTGACACACAGATGCAAAATCTGTACAATAGAAAAGCCAAAGGAAGCTCGCCTCAAACCTGCTGAAATGTGGTTCTGGAGGAGAAATACAAGAACTAGCTGCATTGACAGAAAAATCAAAGGAAATAGGAGAGAAGAAAGTTATAATCCAGGGCAAAGCAAAATACACTGGACACTTAACTGGAGATGATAATCTTTTAACAAACATTTCTGAAGGCAAAATTGTAGGTAAGAAAACAAGGGGATGACTGAGAACATCCTACTTAAACAATATGATCAATGAATGGTATTTTCATCACGCATGGAGATGAAGACAACTGCTGGAGAGAGGAAGCTGTGGCTGCAGAGACAAGGTTTAACCTTTTGGAAGAGTAAGGACAAACTAATACAAAATATGAGTCTGCATGGTAGCTACATATGGAATAAATGACAACTTCTTGTGTGCAGTCATCTAGTCTCTTACCCCAGTAGGTGTCTTATCTACTAAAAGTAAAGGTCACTGTTGTGCTTTCAATAGATGTGAACTGCACCCTGAAAATGGTATGTCTAGTTTGCAGTTGTACAGAAGCTTTTTATTTTGCAAAATGGTTCAAATGGCTCTAAGCACTATGGGACTTAACATCTGAGGTCATCAGTCCCCCAGACGTAGAACTACTTAAACCTAACTAACCTAAGGACATCCCTGCCTGAGTTAGGATTCGAACCCGCGACCGTAGCAGCAGCACGGTTCCGGACTGAAGTGCCTAGAACCGCTTGGCCACAGTGGTCAGCTTTTATTTTGCAAAGAAATTTTTGATAATAAGATGAACTGATGCTGGTACTCGCTACTGAAACCAGTAGTACTTAGACACAACAAAAATGTGACTACAGAATTAAGAATAATTTTTCCAAACTATGGAGTATTTTTTTCAAATCAACACCACAATAGAGGAAACTTATTTTAAACTAAATACACAAAAGAAAAAAAGAGAAACTGTAAAGATCTTGAGTCTCATAAGACTCTCCTGGGAGGAAAATATAAGATATTTAATTGGTAAACTTGCAAGGCATACTTTTTTATGTTGTATAAACTATGAAACTGTTAGCATCGTCAGCTAAAATTTACTTCTTCTGTCTTAATATACCTTCCTTCACTTACAGCTGCAGTGTGGAGACAGGGGTGAGGGTGGGAGCAGGGATGGGGGTGAGGGTGAGGGCGTACTGCTTTAAAATGGTGATTATTGTATTGATATTCTTAACAACAGATTTATATCTTTTGCTTATGAAAGTCTGCATGCGATGACAGCTGCACTAGTAATACCTTCACAGGGTTGTATTCAAGTTGCAAGGCTAGATCTATGCCAGCCATGACACGCTCCCAGCCTTTCCTCCTCATGATCTGGTTGTAGCGTCGGGTCTGCAGGGTGTCTAAGCTGATGTTCAGACCGTCAAGCCCTGCCCTCTGCAAGGCAACCAGCTGTCTTGTCAACATGAGGCCATCGTTTGTCATTAAGACACTTTTGAGATCTTTCATTTCCTTCAAGGCACCTGTGAAACAGCAAATTATTCTAAAGAAACTGAAACAAATAATTTGTAACATTGCTGCTGCATATGAAACAAAACTCCAGTTGATAAATTGAAAATACAAATTCCTTAAAAGTTAACTGTACATTTGCCCTAATACCAAGAGATATGAAGGGTAAATAAACTGAAGTGAAGAATGCAAGTTAAGATAGCAACGAAAAAATAATTAGAGGCATAAGATCACCTACTGCAACAGGGAAATGGGAATCAATATGAACCATTACCCATCTACTGTCAACTCATTCCATGTCTCCATGCACACTGTATAAACCACTGTGGGTTGTACGACAAAGTACATTGTTGTACCACACATTACGGTTTTTCCCCATTCAATGCTCATGTGGAGTGTGGGAAGAATGATTCTTTAAATGGTTCTGTGCATGCTGTAATTAATCTTGCCTTCATGGTCCCTATAGGAGTGATACATATGCGGTTATTGTATAATCCCTAAATACCTCACTTAATACAGGTTCCTGAAATTTCATAAGTTAGGTTTTGTCATATATTTGGCATCTATCTTCACTTGTCTGGCATTTCCAATTTTTAGTAGCTTCTTGATGCTCTCCCATGCATCAAATAAATCTATGATCAATCATGCTACACTATTTTGTATACATTCAATGTCTGCCATTAGCCTTATTTGTTATGGGTCGTACTTAAACAATATTCTAGAATGGGCCACACAAGTATTTTGTAAGCAATGTCCTCTATAGACTGATTGCATTTTCCAGTATCTTACCAATGAATTGAAGTCTGCATTCTGCTTTGCCTACAAGTGAGTCTACGTCACCATTTCATTTCATCCAGATATTTGTATTAGTTGACCAATTAAAACTGTGATTATTTTAATAATGTAGTCATACAATACTGTCTTTTTTTTGTTTTGTGATGTGCTCCAAATTACATTTCTGAAAACTTAAACTCAGTTGCCTATCTTTGGACCAAATTGAAATGTTATGATCTGACTCAAATTTGTGCAGATTTTTTTCAGGCAATAATTCATTATAGACAACTCTATCATCCAGGAAAAGTATGAGGTTCCTTATAATATCGTCTTCCAGAACATTAAGGTACAACATAAATGTAATGGTATAAATTACTATAATTGTATAAATAAGTTTATAAGTGTGTAAAATACATTGAACTATTTGTTACAACAAAATATTGTACCGGTATACTCAGCAAGATGTTAAATCAGCAGATAGCTACATTTTATGTTCAACATTTTGTGTACAGCATATATGCTGGAAAGGATTTATACCCAAATTAAATAAATCTGAAGAAATGGTAGTGTGTGTCTGGAAAAAAAATCCGTAAAAACTCATACAGTCCAATTTGCTATTATGTCACTGTTACTGAAATATAATACAAAGTAACTGAATTTGATGAACATTCTCAGAGTGCAATATGCCTCAGAGTGAAATGCACAGTAATGTCAACATTATTTTTCAAGGCTATGTTTGTGAAAATGGATGAAAGCAAACCACACATTTTGTTCTCAATCTGCGGAAGCATTATGCACTGTGAAACACTGTACTGCTGTTCTACATAAAAGCTGTCTCATTGCCAACATCTTTCCCCTGCTGGCTGTTCTACACTTCTCATCATTGATTCAACACGTTGTAAGATATTTTATGCTGTATGACACCACAGTCCAGTCTGGTTAGGACAGCATAAAAATAATATATGAATTTCAGTATTGAAACTGGAACAGCAGAACAGTTCTCATCACACTGGATATCAAATCGAGGTTGGATTACAGCCATGGGTACATCATTTCATGCTACTCAACTGTATGTCATATGTCAGAGTTCTTCAACTGTAGTGGCTGGCGGCTGGTGGCTGGCGACTGGTGGCATACCCATCTCTTGGCATCCTGTGAACAGACGTTCTCCACAGGTGACAGATTGAAGAAAATGCTGGATGCGGCAACAGTGGAACACTCTCTGTATCGAGGTAGCTCAGTACAGCTCAGGTGATGTGTAGTCTTGCATTATCTTGTTAAAAGATAACATCACGGAGCCCTTGAAAATAGGGCACAGCGATAGGCCTTAACAAAACACAAATGCAATGGCTGCTGTCCAAATTACTGGCTATGTGAACCAGAGGTTGTGACATGTATCCAGTTGCACCCCATACCATCACATCACATGCTGGACCCGCATGAGAATGACAGGTACAATCTGGCCAGGTCTGTTAGCATCAGAGCCTCCACACACAAGTACATCAATTGTGACGATGTTGCAGAACCGAGACTCATCTGATACGATGACACAGTGCCATTCCTGTGTCTGGCATTGTTGTCAGTTGCACTGCTGTCAGTTCAACTCTCTCTAGAGCTGCATTAATGGCTTGACAATCTGTGCTGCTCCAGATGCCATCACATTGTATGTGTGGATACTTGTCTCACTGTATACAAGCCCACTTCCTGACTAAATGTACACAACTTCACTGCAGGATCATGTACGCATGAGCGAACACCTGTCTGCCCTCTCAGGTGCTAGTTGGATGGCACTACGGAGGCCCTGCAAGGCATTTAGCATGGCCCTCCTGAACCTACCAATTCTATGTTCACACAAATTGAGATTCTGAGCAATGCAAGCAGCAATATAGTGAAACAATAAACCAGAGTCTCAGCAGACCATGAGCGTGCAACTGCCAAATCTGGAATGCTGATAAACATTTCTCCTTCTTCCATTATGCTTAACACGGTCATCGTGTAAACAACCAACACTGAAATAGAATTTCTGAATGAGAAACCTGCTCTATAAGCTTTTCTTGCATACAGAATATGCATGGGAGTGCTGAAAAGTAATGCCTCTGAATTTTTTATTCTGTTCTCAATATCGGTCGAGGTATGACACATCACGCATATTACTTGGTCAACTTTCCCACTTCACTGACTTGTGGCACACCTCCCTTCCGCAAACAGATGGTGTCGCAATAGGCAGCCCACTCTGACCAGAGATTGTGAATATGTTTATGGTGCGCTTCGAAGAAGAGGCCCTGATGTCATCCAAATGGAAATCCATCTTCTTCTTCTTCTTCTGTTATGTGGATAACACACTTGTCATCTGGCCTCATGGAAGAGACAAACTTCTTGACTTCTTTGTACATCTGAACTCCACACGCCACAAAATCAAATTCACAATGGAGACCAAAGAAGAGGGAAGACTACCATTCCTGGACATCATAGTCAGGAGAATAACGGATAGCACCTTGTGCCACAGCTTGTATCTGACTCTATAAAACACATAAACGCAGTTCTCCCTATGTCACTGTGAATAATTTCAATAACAAAAAGTGAGATGAATGTTGCAGTGTACATTTAATTTCCACTTTGGCTTTGCATTCAAGATCAGTCTTACCTGAGAGTGCAACATTACATCTTTGGTTAATTTAATTATATGTTCATTAGATTTTGGTTATAAGGCACGTTTTGCTGCCTAATGTTTCATCTCCAAATACTGGAAACAATCCATGGAGAAAGAGGAGTATGTAAGACATTGGTGGACCAGGTTGGAAGAATCTGTGAATTTCAATACTCTGTAGAAGAGCTCAATCATTTGAAAATAACTTTCAGACCTTGTGGCTATTCTAACAGATATACATAGGGCACTACATTCTAAAATATTTGCATCTTTCAGTGAGAAACAAGCAACTAGAGGAAAAGTTCTGTTGCCATTTGTAAAAACTGTCGCAGTTAACGACCTCCGTGTGCTATGAAGAGAAGGTATTGACACAGTGCTTAAACCAAACTGAAGACCACAACAGCAGCCATACTCAAGCAAATTGCTATGCAGTAGTTTCAGTGAATTTGACAATGATGTGGCTGCTTTCATTGTGGCCCAGTCATATTGTGGGGTAGGGAATGCCAGTGACTGGGCTGGATTTGTAGGTGACAGATGGATTTTTGGCAAAGCCTTGTATCAATACCTCCTTAATTATTGAGCTGAAAAACTGTAAAAAACATTCATACAGTAAAATCGCACAAAAAAATTTCCTATTTCCGCAGGTATTGTGCCTTCTGTTTCTTTTTCATTACAAAAACATATTGATTCAAGTTTATAGAGTCACAACTATGTCACTGTGATTTGTGTAACACACATTCTGGAACATGTTCCAGGAATGTCATGAAACAGACAGCTTTAAATACTTACTCTAGCTCATCTTTCAAGACTTGCATGCCAACAACAACACCATCTATCCAATCTGTTTTTATTTCACTTTCATGTTAAGATTTCTCCACAAAGGATGTCATCTGCCATGTAGGCAGTGCAAGAGGAAATTCCACACTCACATTTGGGTAATCAAGTGGATTCTGTGTCTTGTCAGAACCAAGTACAATCAACCCAATTTCATCTTTACCACTGGTAAATATCTGGAAACATATTAAATGGTAAAAATAAGTTTTGTTTATAACAAGTTGTATACCAATAGAAACATCACACACAGATACTCTTTATAAAATTATTTAATTGGATAGATAAAAAATCTACTCACCAAGCAGTGGCAGAACACACACATAAAAGACTGTTGTGATAGGCAAGCGTTTGGAACCAGTGACTCCTTCTTCAGGCTGAATGGTTGCAGGGGAAGCAAGAAGGGTGAAGGAAAAGGACTGGAGAGGTCTAAGAAAAGGGTTAGATTTTGGGAAAGTTACCCAGAACCATGGCTCATGGGTGACTTACCGTACAGGATGAGAAGGAAAGACTAATTGTTGGAGACTGCATCAGGCAAGATTCAGAAACCTGAGAGCTTAAAGGTGGAAGACAGGGTAATATGCAAGACAGAGATTACTACTAAAACTGTATATGGTTAATAAGAGTGAGAAGGTAAGTGTATTGTATGCAACAGTTGTGGGAGGGGGCAGTGAAAATAGACGGGAAAGACAATGAAAGATGTAGAAAGCTAAAACGGAGTGAAGCAAAGAGTAATTACAGTGAAGAAAAGCTGAGACAGGAGAAATTAACGTAAATTGAGGCGAGGTGGGTGGTGAGAACCAAGGACACATTGTAGTGCTAGTTCCCACCTGCGGAGTTCTGAGAAACTGGTGTCTGGCGGAAGAATACAGGTGGCATGTGTGGTGAAACAAGTGCCAAAGTCATGTATGCCATGTTGTAGAGCATGCTCTGCAACAGGATATTGCGAGTTCCCAGTATATACACTATGACTACGCCAATTTATCCTAACTGATAATTTGGTGGTAGTCATGCAGATGTAGAAAGCTGAACAGTGTTTACATAATAGCTGGTATATGACATGTGTCGTTTCTATTTCTCGCCTGATCCGCAGTTCTGTGTGACTTTCCCAAAATCTACACCTTTTCATGGAACTCTCCAGGCCTTTTCCTTTACCCTTCTTCCTTCCCCTTCAACGCTTCTGTCTGGAAGAGCCACTGTCTTTTATGTGTATGTTCTGCTGCCGCTTGGTGAGTAGATTTTTTATCTATTCAATTAAATAAATGTATCAATAATTTATTGTTTTTGTTGTTATAGTTACTCTTTATAACCTACTTAAAATACATCACATACCCTCCTCTCCACAATTCTTCGAACACATAGTTTTGCCTTTTGTAAAAAATCACTGCGTTTCTGTATAACATACTTGGAGTCAAAGTGTCCAACATCGATTACAATTACAAACAGATGAAAGAAAGTCATTGTATTTATTGGCAGTATTACGCAATCAAATATTTTGAAAGAGTTCCAGTGGTATAAATTTACAATATCTTACAATTAAATATATACGTTTATTCTTTATATCAATTCTTAGCAATAATATAATAGTATAAATTGCAGAATCAATATAGCCAATTTTAATGTAATGACTGCAATACAAATACAAAATAACAGCGGTAAGTTATAACAAGTGAGAGAGAGAGAGAGAGAGAGAGAGAGAGAGAATGAGGCATTTAGACAATGTTTCATTACAGTGTGAAACTTATTAGAATTAAAATGAAGCCATAGTGAATTATTACATTCCAAAAATAATAATTATTGTGTTCTTTCACCCCAAAATAATACATTCATTAGGCAATGTATACTTTTAATTTCAGAAATTTTTACAACAGCTCTGAACTTCACTGTTTCGATGAATTTATTACATGTGTCAATGAATGAGGGTTGATAACATTGCTTTAGTCATTCAATTGTTCATCATGTGATATTCGCAATGTTCTTAATAACGTCTTATGTAAAGTTCTATCATCAAAAAGATAATCTACGTAAGTTTTAAAAGTCGCGAATCTTTAAACAACAACTTGAAAATGGGTATATCAGAATTTTGTATACATTCTAGCATTGCTTGATTTACTTTTAAATTTTAAAGTATATGAGCAGATTGAGCGACTTTCCATCCAGAAAATTTGCTGTTGGCAAGACCTCACTACAAAGAAGAATGGTCTTTCCGGAGTCAAATGCTAAAAAATTCGTAAATACCAGCATTGTAAGTGATACAAACAGGTATTAAGCACTGTGCATAAATATCGTTCTGCTTGGCGAGAAAAAAAGTAGGTAGATGAAAGAGTAAATTGGGTGCAAGGATTGAACATAAACTCACCCAAATTGCAAAGGTTAAAAAAAAAAAAAAAAAAAAAACAAGGGGGTCACTGCTCAAGAATTGAGAACTGCCCCCCCCCCCCCCCTTTTCTTTTACTGGCTTGCTTTCACTTTTCAGATGAGACCATGTCCCCCATATGTGAAGAAAATAGCCAATATGTAAAGAGAATTACAGATAAAGCGTTTTCTAGAATGAGATTTTCACTCTGCAGCATAGTGTGCACTGATTTGAAACTTCCTGGCAGATTGAAACTGTGTGCTGGACCAAGAGTCAAACATGGTGATCGTAAACACAGACCTGTGTTGCCATTTTGGGAGGTAGATCTCATATCTGGAAAGAGGAGATGACAGTTAGGGTACTATGGGTGACAAGCTGCCATCAATTTTTGATGGTGCAGAACCCACAATAGTGGAACTGCTGCCTAGTCCAAAGGCACCTGTTACCAGTCTTACCCCACAATAGTGTATCGAATCCAGATGTAATGTCGAAGCTGATAAAAAGTCATATGAGAGATTCCTGTAATCTAGGTGTGACTGCACCAGTGCTGCATACAGCCATATCAAAGTAGAGTGGACCACACCGTGGTCGGTGTTGCTGAGGCATAGAAGAGCATTCAGGTGTGACATACATGTCTGCTTTAGTTGACATAGACGGGGAAGCCATGTCAACTAGGCATCAAAGACCGGTCCTAAAAAACACAATGACAGAAATGCATAACGTAGGTCATGGCAGCCAAGAAATGGATGCTATGAGTGAAAGCCCAGGATTGTGCTTGGTGTATTGCTAGCTGCATTCTGCCTCCAGCAATAGCCGTCGCGGACGAACAGAAAAGATGGGGACACCATATGTCATGCAGCTGCCGCCAGATCATTGATAGCCACAAAAAGGAGAGTGACACTCAAAACAGAACCTTGTGAAAGCCCCTTCTCCTGCAGGGGGGGGGGGGGGGGGGGATGCTACAGGAGGCACCAACCTGTACCCAAAAAGTGTGACATGGAAGAAAGTTCTGGATAAAAATCAGTAGTGGGCCATGGAGGCCCCACTCCTTTAAGGTGTCAAGGATGTTATGGCACCATGTTGTATCATAAGATATATATGCAGATCAATGAAAACTGCAACAAGGAACTGATGCTGAGCAAAAGCTGTTCAGATAGCACACTTCAAGTGGACTAAATTATCTTCGCCCTTGGCGAAAAGCACCCTGGATCGAAGCCAAAAGATCCGGGGATTCAAGGACACAATACAGCCTTCGACTAACCATATGTTCAAGTAACTTGCAGGACACTGAGTAAACAATCTGGACGATAGCTGTCCGTTTGAAGAGGCAATTTATCTGATTTCAAAATTGGAATATCGGCATTTTCTCGCTACTGGGAAGAGAGTTCTGCATTGCACCAGGGATGGTTAAAGAAAGGCCAGGTACACTGATGAAAAAATTTGCAACACCAAATAATAATTTATGTAGAGTAATGAAATACCAGGAATATGTGGTGTCACCGCCAGACACCACACTTGCTAGGTGGTAGCTTTAAATCGGCCGTGGTCCATTAGTACATGTCGGACCCGCATGTTGCCACTGTCAGGGATCGCAGACCGAGCGCCACCACAAGGCAGGTCTCGAGATGCGGACTAGCACTCGCCCCAGTTGTACGGACGACGTAGCTAGGGACTAACAAGTGTGGTGTCTGGCGGTGATACCACATTAAGAAGCTTTGGCTCTCGTGTTTGGTGTTACTAAGTTCCATGATTTCTTGTATGGTCGTCACTTTACCATCATCACCGACGCACAAACAGTTTGTAAATATTGCTGAAACAATGCAGGGGTGGATGCACACCCGAATGGCAGTCTTTTGAATCGGTACAAGCCAAGATGCGTGTTAACCACCAAGACGCGCTGGGATTCGGCGTCCACTGGGATTTGCAAGTACGCATCTGCTAGGTCCAACTTCGAAAAGTATTTACCCCGTCCGCCGGGCGCACTGCACGGCCCAGTAAACTGCCCTCGCACGCGTCCGCGCAGCTGCCGCCTCGCTCTAAACCAGGTGTGCCGTGACAGCATACAACTGCAGTGAAATCATGCCCGCGGTGTGCTACTAGACATTTGCGTGAAAATTGCCCGTCACGCCAAGCTATTTGTTTTTACTGTAATAAGAAAGGACATGTTCAAAGTGTTTGCCAGAAAAAGCTCAGATCAGACACTCTTAATCATTCCAAGCCCTTTGCTTCGCGCCGGAATCGAACCAAGAATACTCAGGCTCGTGCACCTTCGCCCATGGACATTCATGTAGTTAATTCCACTTCGTCCAGTGCCACTGTCTCTAACAGTGACTGTGTTCGTTCCACAAATGCTGTGCGTCGACGTTGCCGGAACTCGCGTCAAGTCGCAAGTGCTTCTGTACCAGTGTCAGTTCAAATTGCATGAGACAGTCGCTCTTGTCGTCACCAGGACAATAAACTTTTTGTAGATTTGGACTTAAATGGCAAGGTCATACCATTCCAGCTTGATACCGGAGCTGCAGTTTCATTGCTCAATCATGACACGTACAAACAACTGGGCAAACCTCTGTTGCGTGCCGCAAATGTTAAGTTAAATAGTTATTCAGGTCAGAATATCCCTGTGTTAGGACAGTGCACCCTTCTTGCAACATACAAGGGACAAACAAAACTTGTGTCATTTTACGTTCTTCGTTCTTCTACTGCAGTGAACTTGTTTGGTTTAGATTTATTTCAGTTGTTTAACATGTCTATAGTAAATCAGGACCTATCAGTGAACCAGCCTGTACCTCCGTGTACAGCGCAGAAATTCATTCGCTGGTCTATTTTCCTCTCGCATTACCGCTACGATATCTTTTATCGGTCCACTGCTAAGCACGGAAACGCCGATGCGTTGTCCCGTTTGCCTGTTGCTGAGGATAGAGCATTCGACTCTTCCGAACTTGCTTGTATGCTCATTGATTCGGAAACCGATGACGTGGTCAAATCGTTTCCGATTGATTTTCGTCGTGTAGCTACAGCCACAGCTGCTGACCCGGTCCTTGCTACCGTTTTGCGTTTTGTTGCTACGCAATGGCCTTTGTCAAAGTCTCGGATCGAGGATCCGTTGGTTCGCCGATTTTTTGCTCACAAGGAGAGACTTTTTGTTCGACGTGGTGTTTTGTTGTTGCGTTCTGATAATGATCAGTCCAGAGTCGTGGTCCCACGTTCGTTACAGTCCTCTGTTTTACGGCTTCTTCACCAAGGACATTGGGGTATAGTGCGAACGAAACAACTTGCTCGTCAGCACTGTACTTGGTTCGGCATCGATGCTGCGATTACGAATATGTGTTCTTCTTGCATGGCGTGTGCCGAACAACAATCAGCACCGCCGCGGAAAATATTTGCATGGCCAAAAGCCACTTCCCCTTGGCAACGCTTGCACATCGATTTTGCTGGTCCATTCTGGAATGCTCGGTGGTTTGTTCTGGTAGATGCCTTCAGTAATTTTCCTTTTGTTGTCCGGATGTCTTCCACGACGTCAACTGCCACCATCCAAGCGTTGTCTGCTATCTTTTGCATTGAAGGTCTTCCGCAGACTATTGTTTCTGACAATGGCCCACAATTCATGTCCGCAGAATTTCAGTCATTCTGCCAGGCCAATGGTATTCAACATCTGACATCCGCGCCGTTTTCGCCTCAGTCAAACGGTGACGCTGAACGATTGGTCCGGACTTTCAAGTCACAGATGTTGAAGTTGAAAGAGTCGCATTCTCGGGAGGACGCGTTGTTGCTCTTTTTGTCTTCGTATTGCTCTCAGCCCCGAGATGGTCGCTCGCCGGCTGAGTTGCTCCACGGTCGTCCTCATTGAACCTTGATGTCTTTGCTGCACCCGCCGCATCAGGTTCCTGTGCAGCGGCAGACTTCTGCTTTTGCTCCAGGCGACGTTGTATTTTATCGCAACTATCGAGGTTCACGGCGTTGGCTCGCAGGGCGCATTCTTCGCTGCCTCGGCCGCGTGATGTATTTGGTTTTGGGGGCCTCTGGTGAGGTGCGTCGGCATCTCAATCAGCTGCGCCTCTGTCGTCGCACGGGTTCTGCCGCTCCCCGTCTGCTTTCAGCGACGGTGCCGTCCGGTCAGCGCCCTGGGGACCCATCTACTGGCTCGCCTCATCCCCAGGTGTTACCGACGATGAATTCCATTTTGCCCCATGGCGACGCGCCGCTGCCGCCTCCGCCGCCGCCGCCTGTCCTCCAGCCGGCGCCGCCCACAGTGGACGCTTCGCTGCAGCCGCCAAGCGCCTCCCTGGGTCACGCGCCACCGATCGCTTCCCGTGACCAGCTGTCCTCCACCATGGAGCTCTTGCCCGCTCCGGACCACATGGCGTCTTCGCGGTTGACCCTTCGGCCCCTCCTGTCTCTTTACGGGCACATACACCGCATGTTGACGTGCACCCTGGACTAGGTTTTCAGGCGTTTCCTAGATCCCCTCGCACCGAATGGCTGGGTGCGGGTGGCACAGCCTCGCCTGTTGTTAGTTTCCCCACCTCATCGCATATGTCAACATGGGGTCCTCCCCACGGCGGGCGGAAGCCTTATAACACGACCGTTCGCCGATTTGCGGGGGAGGAATGTGGTGTCACCGCCAGACACCACACTTGCTAGGTGGTAGCTTTAAATCGGCCGCGGTCCATTAGTACATGTCGGACCCGCGTGTCGCCACTGTCAGGGATTGCAGACCGAGCACCACCACAAGGCAGGTATCGAGATACGGACTAGCACTCGCCCCAGTTGTACGGACGACATAGCTAGCGACTATACTGACGAAGCCTCGCTCCTTTGTCGAGCCGATAGTTAGAATAGCCTTCAGCTAAGTCAATGGCTACGACCTAGCAAGGCGCCATTAGTAACATTGCATGTATCTAAAGAGTCTCACTTGTATCACCACATTCCCCAGATGTACCAAAAGGATGGATTAAAGTTAAGTATTACAGAAGCTACGTACTTTTCTGTATAGCATTCATTACGTATCCTGTTTCAGACCTCACGCCCATCTGCGTGAGCGTAGCGCATGCCTTTCGGCTTCCTCTTATTGTGTCTAGGCTGTCTTGTCTACACACAACAGAATATATTTGTTGAGTCAACGTATGTAAAGTGATTAACGTTGCAGGATCAGAGATCAATGTGAGTGTGAGATAAGCCACTGCAAATGTAAATGCAAATGCTGGTACGCCGTTGTACACTTGTCATGTGTCAGTTTGTGGGATGGAGTTCCATGCCTGTTGCACTTGGTTGGCCAATATAAGGACAGTTAATGATGTTTGTGGATGGGTTGAAGCTGTCATCAGATGATGTCCAATATGTGCTCGATTGGAGGTAGAGCTGGTTATCAAGCAAGCAAAGGCAATATGTTGACACACTATAGCATGTTGGCTTACAACAGCAGTATGTGAGCAAGTGTTATCCTATAGGAAAACACCTCCTGGAATGCTGTCAGCATTCGTGGGATTCATACAGACAGTTTTGTCAGTGGAAAAGCAAAAGCCATTGTTGATGCTCCAGGAGTAAAGACAATCAAGACATTGCTGAAGGTGCCACTAAGTGAGACAGGTTCATAGAGAACTGCAATAGAAGGCAAAATCGTCAAAAAAAAAGGGAGCCGGAGATGCCCAGTGGGAGACAGGCCATTATAGGGTTAATGGCGATAGCAAAGAGAATGACACTCAGAATGGAACCCTGAGACACACCATTTTCCTGGATAAAGGTGTCCGACAAGGCAGACCCTTCATGCACCTCGAAAACTCAGTCTTTTAAAAATGTCTGAAGGAAACAGGGTAGGTGGCCATGGAAGCCCCACATGTGAAGAGTATGGAGGGTACTAGCTCTCTAGCAGGTGTCATAGGCCTTCTCCAAATCGAAAAACACGGCGACAATCTGGGATTTCTGCAGAAATCCATTCATGACTTGGGTGGGCAAAATAATGAGACGGTCCACTGCAGAATGCCGTGTTGAAAGCCACACTGTGCATTCATCAAAAATTGTGAGACTCGAGCCACCATATCATCCGGGCATGAATCATATGTCCCATCACCTTGCGAACACACTGGTAAGAGAGATGGAGTGGTAGCTAGAAGCTAATTTCGGCAAGAGCTGGATTTCCATCAATAAATTGAGTTGAAGTCTGCTGTTGTGGTCTTCATCCAACTACTGGTTTGGTGCATCTCACCAGCCTATTCCAGCCTTTGTAAGCCTCTTCATCTCTGCATAGTATTTCAACCTAAATCCACTTAGAATGGTGAACCACCATTCAGAGGATAACTTTTTAACAACACAGTTTGACTTCTGTAAAGGTTTCTATACTGAGAATCAAACATAATATCTCACAAATTCAATTCCAGTAGAATTAAATAGTGGAAATTATCCCCTCTGTAATCTTGCCAAAGCCTTTGACTGTTTAGATTAAAAAATTCTGTGAGGGGAAGCTAAAATAGTATGGCATTAAAAGTCTTCCCCTTGCATGGATTGAGTTGTACTTTAACTACAGAAAATGGAAGGTCACATTAACAAATGATAAGACAGGAATAAGATTAAACTCAAAAAGGGAGAACATAAAATATGGTGTGGCACACAGTGTTTGCTGCCAAGTTCACAAAAATGATTTACTTCCGGCACTGGAGGGCTTAGGAAAAACTCTAATGTTTTGCAGTGCCACAAACTTATTGATGCAAGATCTAAACTCATCCATACCAGAAACATCCAGGAGAATAACAGAACAGGCGTGTACTGATCCACAGGTACCAGCTTAATGCCTAAAAACTTGTATTGTGCAGTTCTAAAGAAATGAAAGTGACTTACAGATACGAATATCAAAAGTAGGGATAAATGGGCAATTAGGCTCCCGTGTTCTAAGTTCCTGGGTATGCAGATACCACTCACGTGTGAGTTTAGGATGAACTCAGCAATTCAGAACTGCAATACTAGAAGCAAAAATAATTTCCATATATAAAAACCTAAAATCAGGGCTGCCACAAGTTTCTCCAAGTGAAATTCCCTGATATCTCTGATTCCACAGACACATTTTAGAATTTTTCCCCGACAAATTTTGAGGTCTCAAGGGGAGGTAAAGACATAAGTCGACAAAAGAATGTAAGGGCTTTGTATTTCTCCCCCATTTTGTTTTAGGGCGCAAAAACAACTAGGGTCATATGTGTCCATGCCAAAACTGTGAAACACAAAGGTGAGGAGAGGAGTTAAAAATGATTACATGTCAACGTTTAA
This sequence comes from Schistocerca americana, assembly GCF_021461395.2. Taxonomy (NCBI): domain Eukaryota; kingdom Metazoa; phylum Arthropoda; class Insecta; order Orthoptera; family Acrididae; genus Schistocerca; species Schistocerca americana. The sequence continues at coordinate 12,087,126 of NC_060125.1, read as the reverse complement.
TGACAGGAGAGAGGACAGCTACAATCAGGGATGTGGAGAAAGGTCTATGAAGTACGCAATAGGTAAATGGAGGCCCAGAACTAAAAGTTAAATGGCCTTCACCATATTGCTACAACTGATAAGAAGTAAAACACGGTCGACAGCCCACGCATTGTTCACTAAAACGGCCAATAACTCAGATGGCAAACCCAAACGGGAACGTAAACGGTAAAAAAAAAGGGCACCCTCTGAGGAAACAGCAGACAGTTAAAAGTTGGGTGCAATGTACACAAAGTAGTGGGGGAGCACCACTTAACAAATGGTGATGGCTAAAAAGGCAGTGCCCAATATGCAACCTAGTTAAAATGACCTCCTCGCCGCAGGACGACTGAGAGGAGGTTGTCCAAGCCACTGGAAGAGGCTTAATAACCCAGAGCTTATTCCTATGAATGGAGGACCAGTGGCGATGCCAAAGTGACACCACCTCCTGACAGAAAGCAACAAGAGGTCATCAGAGGGAATGCAAGAATTATTGGGCTGAAGTACGAGGAATGCAGCTTTGGCAGCAGTGTCAGCAACCTCTTGGACCGATATGACCTGGAACCGACGTAAACATCACAGTGGCTCCATAAAAAGTGAGCAAGTGGAAGCTTTCCTGGAACCGGTGCACTAAGGGATGGACAGTCTACAGTGCACAGAGGCTTTGAAGGGTGCTGAGAGAGTCTGAGCAGTGACACAGTTGAAAAGAGTATGTCACCAGATGTACTCCATGATCTGATACAGGGTGAAGAGCTCTGCTGTAAATACTGAGAATGTGCCGGAAGTCAGTACCAAAAAATGTTGGTTGACGTTGAAGGCACACCTGACACCATGGTCAGTCCAAGAGCCATCAGTGTACACAAAGATACTGTTGCAAAAATCCATGCATAGGTCGTGAAACTGAAGGCGAGCCTGAAGGTCAAGGTGAAGATGGGCTGCCGCATGAAGCCAAGATGGTGAAGGGTTCACACCCATCGAAAAAGCTGCAGGGAGCATGAAGTCGAAGGACCAAGATAGTTTTGTATAAAGCAGGAGCTTCAGGAATTTTGTAGTTTCAATGAATGGAAGAGCAACAAGCCTAAGACGTCCGGTGGCTGCACGAAAAGCATTATTCGACACATTGGCATTGCTGTCAGGCTTCCTCAGAGCCATAATCTGTTGGTAGCAGGCACCCACTGCAGTAGTAGCCCTCGGGTGGCCTGAGCAAGGTATGTCACTGATAGTTCCTGTCCCTCTCTATCTCTTCCATGTCCGAACAACATTGCCACGGTTCACTCCACGATGTCTGGACACTACCCTTGCTGAGAGCCCTTCTTGGCAAAGTGTAATAATGCAGATGCAATCAAACTGCAGTAAGGATCATCTAGGCATTGTTGAACTACAGACAACATGCCCTGAATTCCTCATGTCGACAGCAGAAGAAAGCCGACACTTCTGTAGGACCTCATGGAGCAGGATCCTCTTGCCTCTGTGCCCTGTAGCAGTGAGTTTTCGCAGACTGACACTTGGCAGCTGCCGAGGTGACACCCCTTCCTATTGTCCTCATCGTGACTGTCCTCCAATGGAACTTTTGCAGACTTTGATCCAACAAAGAGGATTTATGACTGCTTTTAGAATCGCAGCTTCTACTTGTACTCTGCCTTCAGGAAACAAAATTGCATCCTCACGACTGCTTTGAGCTTTTGTATTTCTTCCTGGTCTGTTTTGACCTTCCGCTCGAGGTTGGCATTCTGTCTCATGAAGGAGTCATGCTGCTCATATGGGATGACATTCATAGTCAACCCATCCATCTCCCTGACTACCTGTCATCAAGCTGTTGCAGTCTGTCTTTTCCTTCCTCACTTGAACTTTTCCCTTTCTACCATTTACATCCCTCAATCATTTGATGTCACCAGGTTCGACTTCCTCCAGCTTATTGGACAGCTTCCTCGGCGATTTCTGCTGCTTGGGGACTTTAATGCACACCATCCCATTTGGGGCTCTTCCAGAACCTATCCGAGAGGTGCCCTCTTCGCTGCCATTCTTAATCAACTTAACCTTTTCATCTTTAACACAGAAGCACCCATGTTGCTTTCAGACTCGTCGCACTCCCATTCCCATTTGGACCTTTCCTTCTTCACTGCCCGTCCTGCACATCATCTTGAACGGTCCGTTCTTTCTGACACCTACTCGAGCGACCATTTCCTGTGTGCTATCCATTTGCTGACTCCTACCCCACCTCCGTGCACATCGAAATGGCAGCACACTAAGGCTGACTGGAGACTTTACCCCGCCCTGGCGACCTTCAACGAACATGATTTCCACAGTTGTCACAGGTGGAATTTCTTACAAACATTATCCTTACCGTCGCAGAACATTCCATTCCTCACACTTCCTCTTTACCATGCTGTGTCCCAATCCTTTGGTGGACTGAAGCCTGCTGCGATGGAATTCGCATTCTTCAGGATAACCAAAAAGGTAGCTGAACTTCGTTCACTAGTTCTTTTAACAGTTTCACCCCCCTCTTCCATCGTGTGCACCAACTTCCGATGGTTCACTGGGAGCAAGATCCATTCCCCAATTTTCATCCTGACAGTAGCAGACAGTATCATCGTGTACCATATTGCTATCTCCAACACCTTGGGTCGCCATTTTGCAGAAATTTTGAGCTCCTCCCACTATCATCCTGCCTACCTCTATTGGAAATGGGCAGAGAAGACTCAGGCAATACCCTTCTCTTCTCAGAATCGTGTGTGTTACTGTGCTGCCTTTACTATGAGGAAGCTAGCTCACGTTCTCACTTTATCTCAATCCTCTGCCCTGGACCAGACACTGTTAATTTTCAAATGTTGCAGCACCTTTCTCTTGTGGGCAAGCACTTTTTGCTTAATACGTACAACCGGACCTGGGCAGAGGGCATGTTATTAAGCCACTGTTGTGAAGCCACTGTTATACCCACACCTAAGCCCGGTAAGGACAAACAACTTCCTTCTGGCTATCACCCACTTTGTTTACCCATGTCATGAATGGTTTTCTGTGGAAATCCCAGACTGGCTGTGTTTTTCAATTTGGAGAAAGCCTACGACATTTGTTGGGGACTAGTATCGTTTGTACTCTCTACACATGGCGCCCACTTCCTGTCTTATCATTTGTTAATGTGACCTTCCATTTTCTGTAGTTAAAGTACAACTCAATCCATGCAAGGGGAAGACTTTTAATGCCATACTATTTTAGCTTCCCCTCACAGAATTTTTTAATCTAAACAGTCAAAGGCTTTGGAAAGATGACAGAGGGGTTAATTTCCACTATTTAATTCTACTGGAATTGAATTTGTGAGATATTATGTTGGATTCTCAGTATAGAAGCCTTTAGAGAAGTCGAACTGTGTTGTTAAAAAGTTATTCTCTGAATGGTGGTTCTCCATTCTAAGTGGATTTAGGTTGAAATACTATGCAGATGAAGAGGCTTACAAAGGCTGGAATAGGCTGGTGAGATGCGCCAAACGAGTAGCTGGATGAAGACCACAACAGCAGACTTCAACTCAGTTTATTGATTGAAATCCAGCTCTTGCCGAAATTAGGTCTCTGTCTCTCTCTCTCTCACTCTCTCTCTCTCTCTCTCTCTCTCTCTCTCTGACACACACACACACACACACACACACACACACACACACACACACAAAAACACACACACACACACACACACACTCTTCCTACTAGCTACCACTCCATCTCTCTTACCAGTGTGTTCGCAAGGTGATGGGACATATGATTCATGCCCGGATGATATGGTGGCTCGAGTCTCACAATTTTTGATGAATGCACAGTGTGGCTTTCAACACGGCATTCTGCAGTGGACCGTCTCATTATTTTGCCCATCCATGTCATGAATGGTTTTCTGCAGAAATCCCAGATTGTCGCTGTGTTTTTTGATTTGTGAGAAGACCTATGACACCTGCTAGAGAGCTAGTACCCTCCATACTCTTCACATGTGGGGCTTCCATGGCCACCTACCCTGTTTCCTTCAGACATTTTTAAAAGACCGAGTTTTCGAGGTTCATGAAAGGTCTGCCTTGTCGGACACCTTTATCCAGGAAAATGGTGTGTCTCAGGGTTCCATTCTGAGTGTCATTCTCTTTGCTATCACCATTAACCCTATAATGGCCTGTCTCCCACTGGGCATCTCCGGCTCCCTTTTTTTTGACGATTTTGCCTTCTATTGCAGTTCTCTATGAACCTGTCTCACTTAGTGGCATCTTCAGCAATGTCTTGATTGTCTTTACTCCTGGAGCATCAACAATGGCTTTCGCTTTTCCACTGACAAAACTGTCTGTATGAATCCCACGAACGCTGACTGCAAATTTGTATGTCCGTCTGGTTATTTGACCTGTTGTGCTGCCATTCACAAACAGCATTCCAGGAGGTGTTTTCGTACAGGATAACACTTGCTCACATACTGCTGTTGTAAGCCAACATGCTATAGTGTGTCAACATATTGCCTTGGCTTGCTCGATAACCAGCTCTACCTCCAATCGAGCACATATTGGACATCATCTGATGACAGCTTCAACCCATCCACAAACATCATTAACTGTCCTTATATTGGCCAACCAAGTGCAACAGGCATGGAACTACATCCCACAAACACACACACATGACACATGTACAACAGCGTATCAGCATTTACATTTACATTTGCAGTGGCTTATCTCACACTCACATTGATCTCTGATCCTGCAACGTTAATCACTTTACATACATTGTCTCAACAAATATATTCCTGGTATTTCATTACTCTACATTAATTATTTTTGGGTGTTGCAAATTTTTCCGTCAGTGTACCTGGCCTTTCTTTAACCATCCCTGGTGCAATGCAGAATTCTCTTCCCAGTAGCGAGAAAATGCCGTTTTTCCAGTTTTTAAATCAGATAAATTGCCTCTTCAAACGGACAGCTGTCGTCCAGATTGTTTACTCAGTGTCCTGCAAGTTACTTGAACATATGGTTAGTCGAAGGCTGTATTGTGTCCTTGAATCCCCGGATCTTTTGGCTTCGATCCAGGGTGCTTTTCGCCAAGGGTGCTCTACTGAAGATAATTTAGTCCACTTGAAGTGTGCTATCTGAACAGCTTTTGCTCAGCATCAGTTCCTTGTTGCAGTTTTCATTGATCTGCGTGTATATCTTATGATACCACATGGTGCCATAACGTCCTTGCCACCTTAAAGGAGTGGGGCCTCCATGGCCCACTCCTGATTTTTATCCAGAACTTTCTTCCATGTCACACTTTTTGGGTACAGGTTGGTGCCTCCTGTAGCATCCCCCCCTGCAGGAGAAGGGGCTTGCACAAGGTTCTGTTTTGAGTGCCACTCTCCTTTTTGTGGCTATCAATGATCTGGTGGCAGCTGCATGGCATATGGTGTCCCCATCTTTCCTGTTCATCCACGACGGCTATTGCTGGAGGCAGAATGCAGGGAGCAATACACCAAGCACAATCCTGGGCTTTCACTCATAGCATCCATTTTTTGCCTGCCATGACCTATGTTATGCATTTCTGTCATTGTGTTTTTTAGGACCGGTCTTAGATGCCTAGTTGACATGGGTTCCCCGTCTTTGTCAACTAAAGCAGACATGTAGGTCGCACCTGAATGCTCTTCTATGCCTCAGCGACACTGACCACGGTGTGGTCCACTCTACTTTGATATGGCTGTATGCAGCATTGGTGAAGTCACACCTAGATTACAGGAATCTCTCATATGACTTTTCATCAGCTTCGACATTACGTCTGGATTCGATACACTATTGTGGGGTAAGACTGGTAACAGGTGCCTTTGGACTAGGGAGCAGTTCCACTATTGTGGGTTCTGCACCATCAAAAATTGATGGCAGCTGCTCACCCATAGTACCCTAACTGTCATCTCCTCTTTCCAGATACGAGATCTACCTCCCAAATCGGCAACACAGATCTGGGGTTAAGATCACCAAGTTAGAGTCTTGGTCCAGCACACAGTTTTAATCTGCCAGGAAGTTTCATATCAGTGCACACTATGCTGCAGAGTGAAAATCTCATTCTAGAAAAAGCTTTATCTGTAATTCTCTTTACGTATTGGCTATTTTCTTCACATATGGGGGACATGGTCTCATCTGAAAAGTGAAAGCATGCCTGTAAAAGAAAGGGAAAGGGGGGGGGGGGGGCTGTTCTCAATTCAAGCAGAACGATATTTATGCCCATTGCTTAATACCTGTTTGTATAACTTACAATGCTGGTATTTATGAATTTTTTAGCATTTCACTCCGGAAAGACCATTTTTCTTTGTAGTGAGGTCTTGCCAACAGCAAATTTTCTGGATGGAAAGTCGCTCAATCTGCTCATATACTTTAAAATTTAAAAGTAAATCTAGCAATGCTAGAATGTATACAAAATACTGATATACCCATTTTCAAGTTGTTGTTTAAAGATTCGCGACTTTTAAAACTTACGTAGATTATCTTTTTGATGATAGAACTTTACATAAGAAGTTATTAAGAACATTGTGCATATCACATGATGAACAAAGCAATGAATGACTAAAGCAATGTTATCAACCCTCATTCATTGACACATGTAATAAATTCATCGAAACAGTGAAGTTCAGAGCTGTTATAAAAATTTCTGAAATTAAAAGTATACATTGCCTAATGAATGTATTATTTTGATGTGAAAGAACACAATAATTATTATTTTTGGAATGTAATAATTCACTATGGCTTCATTTTAATTCTAATAAGTTTCACACTGTAATGAAACATTGTCTAAATGCCTCTCTCTCTCTCTCATTGTCTAAATGCCTCTCTCTCTCTCTCTCTCTCTCTCTCTCTCTCTCTCTCTCTCTCCTCTCATTTGTAATAACTTACCGCTGTTATTTTGTATTAGTATTGCAGTCATTACATTAAAATTGGCTATATTGATTCTGCAATTTATACTATTATGTTATTGCTAAGAATTGATTTAAAGAATAAACGTATATATTTATTTGTAGGATATTGTAAATTTATACCACTGGAACTCTTTCAAAATATTTGATTGCGTAATACTGCCAATAAATACAATGACTTTCTTTCATCTGTTTATAATTGTAATAGATGTTGGACACTTTGACTCCAAGTATGTTATACAGAAACGCAGTGATTTTTTACAAAAGGCAAAACTATGTGTTCGAAGAATTGTGGAGAGGAGGGTACGTGATGTATTTTAAGTAGGTTATAAAGAGTAACTATAACAACAAAAACAATAAATTATTGATACATTTATTTAATTGAATAGATAAAAAATCTACTCACCAAGCGGCAGCAGAACATACACATAAAAGACAGTGGCTCTTCCAGACAGAAGCGTTGAAGGGGAAGGAAGAAGGGTAAAGGAAAAGGCCTGGAGAGTTCCATGAAAAGGTGTAGATTTTGGGAAAGTCACACAGAACTGCGGATCAGGCGAGAAATAGAAACGACACATGTCATATACCAGCTATTATGTAAACACTGTTCAGCTTCCTACATCTGCATGACTACCACCAAATTATCAGTTAGGATAAATGGGCATAGGCGTAGTGTATATACTGGGAACTCGCAATATCCTGTTGCAGAGCATGCTCTTCAACATGGCATACGTGACCTCAGCACTTGTTTCACCACACATGCCACCTGTATTCTTCCGCCAGACACCAGTTTCTCAGAACTCCGCAGGTGGGAACTAGCACTAAAACATGTCCTTGGTTCTCACCACCCACCTCGCCTTAATTTACGTTAATTTCTCCTGTCTCAGCTATTCTTCACTGTAATTACTCTTTGCTTCACTCCGTTTTAGCTTTCTACATCTTTCATTGTCTTTCCCGTCTGTTTTCACTGCCCCCTCCCACAGCTGTTGCATACAATACACTTAGCTTCTCACTCTTATTAACTCATGTACAGTTTTAGTAGTAATCTCTGTCTTGCATATTACCCTGTCTTCCACCTTTAAGCTCTCAGGTTTCCGAATCTTGCCCGATGCACTCCCCAACAATTAGTCTCTCCTTCTCATCCTGTACGGTAAGTCACCCATGACCCATGTTTCTGGGTAACTTTACCAAAATCTACCCCTTTTTTTAGACCTCTCCAGTCCTTTTCCTTCACCCTTCTTGCTTCCCCTGCAACCCTTCAGCCTGAAGAAGGAGTCACTGGCTCCAAACGCTTGCCTATCACAACAGTGTTTTATGTGTGTGTTCTGCCATTGCTTGGTGAGTAGATTTTTTATCTATCGAATTAAATGATTTTATAAAGAGTACCTGTGTGTGATGTTTTTATTGGTATACAACTTGTTATAAACAAAACTTATTTTTACCATTTAATATGTTTCCAGATATTTACCAGTGGTAAAGATGAAATTGGGTTGATTGTACTTGGTTCTGACAAGACACAGAATCCACTTGGTTACCCAAATGTGAGTGTGGAATTTCCTCTTGCACTGCCTACATGGCAGATGATATCCTTTGTGGAGAAAGCTTTACATGAAAGTGAAATAAAAACAGATTGGATAGATGGTGTTGTTGTTGGCATGCAACTCTTGAAAGATGAGCTAGAGTAAGTATTTAAAGCTGTCTGTTTCATGGCATTCCTGGAACATGTTCCAGAATGTGTGTTACACAAATCACAGTGACATAGTTGTGACTTTATAAACTTGAATCAATATGTTTTTGTAATGAAAAAGAAACAGAAGGCACAATACCTGCAGAAATAGGAATTTTTTTTGTGTGATTTTACTGTATGATGTTTTTTACAGTTTTTCAGCTCAATAATTAAGGAGGTATTGATACAAGGCTTTGCCAAAAACCCATCTGTCACCTACAATTCCAGCCCTGTCACTGGCATTCCGTACCCCACAATATGACTGGGCCACTATGAAAGCAGCCACATCACTGTCAAATTCACTGAAACTACTGCATAGCAATTTGCTTGAGTATGGCTGCAGTTGTGGTCTTCTGTTTGGTTTAAGCACTGCATCAATACCTTCTCTTTATAGCACTCAGAGGTCGCGATCTGCGACTGTTTTTACAAGTGGCAAGAGAACTTTTAATCTTGTTGCTTGTTTTGTCACTGAAAGATGCAAATATTTTAGAATGTAGTGCCCAATGTATATCTGTTAGAATAGCCACAAGGTCTGAAAGTTATTTTCAAATGATTGAGCTCTTCTACAGAGTATTGAAATTCACAGATACTTCCAACCTGGTCCACCAATGTCTTACATACTCCTCTTCCTCCATGGATTGTTTCCAGCATTTGGAGATGAAACATTAGGAAGCAAAACGTGCCTTATAACCAAAATCTAATGAACATATAATTAAATTAACCAAAGATGTAATGTTGCACTCTCAGGTAAGACTGATCTTGAATGCAAAGCCAAAGTGGAAATTAAATGTACGCTGCAACATTCATCTCAGTTTTTGTTATTGAAATTATTCACAGTGCCATAGGGAGAACTGAGTTTATGTGTTTTATAGAGTCAGATACACACTGTGGCACAGGGTGCTGTCCGTTATTCTCCTGACTATGATGTCCAGGAATGGTAGTCTTCCTTCTTCTTTGGTCTCCATAGTGAATTTGATTTTGTGGCGTGTGGAGTTCAGATGTACAAAGAAGTCAAGAAGTTTGTCTTTTCCATGAGGCCAGATGACAAGTGTGTTATCCACATAACAGAAGAAGAAGAAGAAGATGGATTTCCATTTGGATGACATCAGGGCCTCTTCCTTGAAGTGCACCGTAAACATATTCACAATCTCTGGTCAGAGTGGGCTGCCTATTGCGACTCCATCTGTTAGCGGGAGGGGGGTGTGCCACGAGTCAGTGAAGTGGGAAAGTTGACCAAGTAATATGCGTGACGTGTCATACCTCGACCGATATTGAGAACAGAATAAAAAATTCAGAGGCATTACTTTTCAGCACTCCCATGCATATTCTGTATGCAAGAAAGCAGGTTTCTCATTCAGAAATTCTATTTCAGTGTTGGTTGTGTACACAAAGACCGTGTTAAGCATAATGGAAGAAGGAGAAATGTTTATCAGCATTCCAGATTTGGCAGTGGCAGGCTCATGGTCTGGTGAGACTCTGGTTTATTGTTTCACTATATTGCTGCTTGCATTGCTCAGAATCTCATTTTGTGTGAACATAGAATTGGTAGGTTCAGGAGGGCCATGCTAAATGCCTTGCAGGGCCTCCGTAGTGCCATCCAACTAGCACCTGAGAGGGCAGACAAGTGTTCGCTCATGCGTACATGATCCTGCAGTGAAGATGTGTACATTTAGTCAGGAAGTGGGCTTGTATACAGTGAGACAAGTATCCACACATACAATGTGATGGCATCTGGAGCAGCACAGACTGTCAAGCCATTAATGCAGCTCTAGAGAGAGTTGAACTGACAGCGGTGCAACTGACAACAATGCCAGACACAGGAATTTCACTGTGTCATTGTATCAGATGAGTCTCGGTTCTGCAACATCATCACAATTGATGTACTTGTGTGTGGAGGCTCTGATGCCAACAGACCTGGCCAGATTGTACCTGTCATTCACATGCAGGTCCAGCATGTGATGTGATGGTTTGGGGTGCAACTGGATACATGTCACAACCTCTGGTTCACATAGCCAGTAATTTGGACAGCAGCCATTGCATTTGTGTTTTGTTAAGGCCTATCGCTGTACCCTATTTTCAAGGGCTCCGTGATGTTATCTTTTAACAGGATAATGCAAGACTTTACATCACCTGATCTGTACTGAGCTACCTCGATACAGAGAGTGTTCCACTGTTGCCGTATCCAGCATTTCCTTCAAATCTGTCACCTGTGGAGAACGTCTGTTCACAGGATGCCAAGAGATGGGTATGCCACCAGTCGCCAGCCACCAGTCACCAGCTACTACAGTTGAAGAACTCTGACATATGACATACAGTTGAGTAGCATGAAATGATGTACCCACGGCTGTAATCCAACCTCGATTTAATATCCAGTGTGATGAGAGCTGTTCTGCTGTTCCAGTTTCAATACTGAAATTCATATATTATTTTTATGCTGTCCTAACCAGACTGGACTGTGGTGTCATACAGCATAAAATATCTTACAATGTGTTGAATCAATGATGAGAAGTGTAGAACAGCCAGCAGGGGAAAGATGTTGACAATGAGACAGCTTTTATGTATAACAGCAGTACAGTGTTTCACAGTGCATAATGCTTCCGCAGATTGAGAACAAAATGTGTGGTTTGCTTTCATCCATTTTCACAAACATAGCCTTGAAAAATAATGTTGACATTACTGTGCATTTCACTCTGAGGCATATTGCACTCTGAGAATGTTCATCGAATTCAGTTACTTTGTATTATATTTCAGCAACAGTGACATAATAGCAAATTGGACTGTACGAGTTTTTATGGATTATTTTTCCAGAGACACACTACCATTTCTTCAGATTTATTTAATTTGGGTATAAATCCTTTCCAGCATATATGCTGTACACAAAATGTTGAACATAAAATGTAGCTATCTGCTGATTTAACATCTTGCTGAGTATACCAGTACAATGTTTTGTTGTAACAAATAGTTCAATGTATTTTACACACTTATAAACTTATTTATACAGTTATAGTAATTTATACTATTACATTAATGTTGTACCTTAATGTTCTGGAAGATGATATTATAAGGAACGTCATACTTTTCCTGGATGATAGAGTTGTCTATAATGAATTATTGCCTGAAAAAAATCTGCACAAATTTGAGTCAGATCATAACATTTCAAATTGCTCCAAAGATAGGCAACTGAGTTTAAGTTTTCAGAAATGTACATTGGAGCACATCACAAAACAAATAAAAGACAGTATTGTATGACTACATTATCAAATAATCACAGTTTTAATTGGTCAACTCATACAAATATCTGGATGAAATGAAATGGTGACATAGACTCACTTGTAGGCAAAGCAGAATGCAGACTTCAATTCATTGGTAAGATACTGGAAAATGCAATCAGTCTATAGAGGACATTGCTTACAAAATACTTGTGTGGCCCATTCTAGAATATTGCTTAAGTACGACCCATAACAAATAAGGCTAATGGCAGACATTGAATGTATACAAAATAGTGTAGCATGATTGATCATAGATTTATTTGATGCATGGGAGAGCATCAAGAAGCTACTAAAAATTGGAAATGCCAGACAAGTGAAGATAGACGCCAAATATATGACAAAACCCAACTTATGAAATTTCAGGAACCTGTATTAAGCGAGGTATTTAGGGATTATACAATAACTACATATGTATCACTCCTATAGGGACCATGAAGGCAAGATTAATTACAGCATGCACAGAACCATTTAAAGAATCATTCTTCCCACACTCCACATGAGCATTGAATGAGGATAAGCCATAATGTGTGGTACAACAATGTACTTTGTCGGACAAACCCACAGTGGTTTATACAGTGTGCATGGAGACATGGAATCAGTTGACAGTAGCTGGGTAATGGTTCATATTGATTCCCATTTCCCTGTTGCAGTAGGTGATCTTATGCCTCTAATTATTTTTTCATTGCTATCTTAACTTGCATTCTCCAATTCAGTTTATTAACCCTTCTTATCTCTTTGTATTAGGGCAAATGTACAGTTAACTTTTAAGGAATTTGTATTTTCAATTTATCAACTGGAGTTTTGTTTCATATGCAGCAACAATGTTACAAATTATTTGTTTCAGTTTCTTTAGAATAATTTGCTGTTTCACAGGTGCCTTGAAGAAAATAAAAGATCTCGAAAGTGTCTTAATGACACCCGATGGCCTCATGTTGACAAGACAGCTGGTTGCCTTGCAGAGGGCAGGGCTTGACGGTCTGAACATCAGCTTAGACACCCTGCAGTCCCAACGCTACAACCAGATCATGAGGAGGAAAGGCTGGGAGCGTGTCATGGCTGGCATAGATCTAGCCTTGCAACTTGAATACGAACCTGTGAAGGTATTACTAGTGCAGCTGTCATCGCATGCAGACTTTCATAAACAAAAGATATAAATCTGTTGTTAAGAATATCAATACAAGAATCACCATTTTAAAGCAGTACGCCCTCACCCTCACCCCCATCCCCGCTCCCACCCTCACCGCTGTCTCCACACTGCAGCTGTAAGTGAAGGAAGGTATATTAAGACAGAAGAAGTAAATTTTAGCTGACGATGCTAACAGTTTCGTAGTTTATACAACATAAAAAAGTATGGCTTGCAAGTTTACCAATTATTGTCAACATGAGGCCATCGGTTGTCATTAAGACACTTTTGAGATCTTTATTTTCTTCAAGGCACCTGTGAAACAGGAAATTATTCTAAAGCAACTGAAACAAATAATTTGTAATTGGTATCTTATATTTTCCTCCCAAGGGAGCATTATGAAACTCAAGATCTTTACAGTTTCTCTTTTTTTCTTTTGTGTCTTTAGTTTAAAATAAGTATCCTCTATTGTGGTGCCATTTTGAAAAAAATACTCGATTGTTTGGAAAAATTATTCTTAATTCTATAGTCACACTTTTGTTGTATCTAAGTACTACTGGTTTCAGTAGCAAGTACCAGCATCAGTTCATCTTATTATCAAAAATTTCTTTGCAAAATAAAAGCTGACCACTGTGGCCAAGCGGTTCTAGGCACTTCAGTCCGGAACCGTGCTGCTGCTACGGTCGCAGGTTCGAATCCTGCCTCAGGCAGGGATGTCCTTAGGTTAGTTAGGTTTAAGTAGTTCTAAATTTGGGGGACTGATGACCTCAGATGTTAAGTCCCATAGTGCTTAGAGCCATTTGAACCATTTTGCAAAATAAAAAGCTTCTGTACAACTACAAACTAGACATACCATTTTCAGGGTGCAGTTCACATCTATTGAAAGCACAACAGTGACCTTTACTTTTAGTAGATAAGACACCTACTGGGGTAAGTGACTTGATGACTGCACACAAGAAGTTGTCATTTATTCCGTATGTAGCTACCATGTAGACTCACTTTTTTCGTATTTGTTTGTCCTTACTCTTCCAAAAGGTTAAACCTTGTCTCTGCAGCCACAGCTTCCTCTCTTCAGCAGTTGTCTTCATCTCCATGTGTGAAGAAAATCCCATTCATTGATCACATTGTTTAAGTAGGATGTTCTCAGTCATCCCCTTGTTTTCTTACCTACGATCTTGCCTTCAGAAATGTTTTTTAAAAGATTATCGTCTCCAGTTAAGTGTCCAGTGTATTTTGCTTTGCCCTGGCCTATAACTTTCAGTGGTTTTTTCTTCTCTCCTATTTCCTTTAATTTTTCTGTCAATGCAGCTAGTTCTTGTACTTCTCCTCCAGAACCACATTTCAGCAGGTTTGAGGCGAGCTTCCTTTGGCTTTTCTAATGTACAGATTTTGCATCTGTGTGTCAGAACACTCCACACAAAGGTCTTTACAAATATTTTGTTAATGTGGAAGCTGATATGGTTATTCAGTTGCAGCTTCTTCTTATTTTGGAAGGAATTCTTCACCTGTGCTATTCTTTTCTTGAATGTCTTGAAATATTGATTGTTTTCTTTCAAAAAGCTACTGAGATATTGAATTTCAGTTGCTTTCTTGAGTTGCTCATTGCCTGTTCTTGTGTCAGTCCTACCTCCACCTCCTTTCTTGTCTGTAGCCATAACTTTTGTCTTCTTTGTATTCATTTTTAGCTTTAGTTTTACCATTTCTAGATTTAAGGCCTGAAACATTTTATTTAGTTCCTACTTTGATTTACTATTGTGATGTCATCAATCTGCAGTGTATATGCATGCAATTAAGTTTCCATATCGACATCATGCTCCAAAATCCACCTAACTGTGTGTGGCAGGGGGTACGTCTCATGCCACCAACTGATCCCCTCTGCCTTGTTCCACTTGTGAACAGTGCCTGAGAAGAGTGACTGTCAGTACACTTCTGTATTATCTCTAACTTCTCAAATTTTCTTCACGTGATCATTTCGTGAATTGTATATGAGAGAAACTATTATGTTGTCAGACTCTTCTCGGAAACTACTCTCTCGAAATTTGGGTAGTAAATCTTTCCGTGATGCACAACTGCTCTCTTATGGCATCTACCACTGGAGTTGCTGAGCATCTCTGTAATGATCTCACAGTGACTAAATGATCCTGCGACAAAACACTCCGCACTTCGTTGGATCTTCTTTCTCTCTTCTGTCAGTCCTACTGGGTAAGGACACAGGGGTAATTTACATTCACTTAAGATTCTTCCTGTGGATGTTAGTCTGGCATCTGCTTTTCTATTGCAGTTGTATGTGGCCATTCCACTTTAAGGTTGCTCTGGATAGTTACTTCTAGATATTTTATGGTAGATTCTGTTTCCAGCAATTTGTCATTAATAGTGTAGTTGTACAGTATTGGATTTCTTTTCCTGTGTGTGTGTGTGTGTGTGTGTGTGTGTGTGTGTGTGTGTGTGAGTGATATGTTACATTTATTTATGTGCAGGGTCAACTGCCAGAGCCTGCATCATTCACCAATCCTCTGCAGGTCATTGTGCAAATTGATACTGCCTTCTGTTGTTGCTACTTTCTGATGGACAAGTGAGAGTACCTGTGAACAATATTAAGGAGCCTCTGACACTTTCTACTGGATCATTTATATTCATTGTAAATGTAACGGTCCTATCACATTTCCTTGGAGTATTCCAGAAATTACCTTTTGATTCTTGTCATCTTTTCTTTGTTGTTGTTATTACTTCCTTGATGAAAATATTAAGGAAGTAAGGTGATAGAAGGCACCCGTCTCTCACTGCCCTTCTGGTTTTCCTTCTTTCATATCCGGTTCAGTACTCTGACTTTTGTATGTACTCAAAATCAATCATCTGTCCTTCCACTTTGGACATTACTTTAAGGAATGATGATATAATGGTAATCTGTTTAATAAACAATATTTTAACGATACACTTTGCTTTCCAATCATATAGTGGCTTGATGATGGAATTTGATACTGAAATTAGTAATCATTAGACAAAATAAAAGTGAAGCTATAATAAAAAAAAGTAATATTTTGGATCATGTCAGTTGTTGTTCCAAACAACAGCATGTCAGAAATAGGTTGAAATGGCTCTGAGCACTATGCGACTTAACTTCTGAGGTCATCAGTCACCTAGAACTTAGAACTAATTAAACCTAACTAACCTAAGGACATCACACACATCCATGCCCGAGGCAGGATTCGAACCTGCGAACGTAGCGGTCACTCAGTTCCAGACTGTAGCGCCTAGAACCACACGGCCACTCCGGCTGTCCAGGAATAGGTACTAAATTATTTGTCCGCTGATGACTTCACAGCTTAGAACACTAAAACGCAAATGTTAATTGTTTGTTATGTGCCCTGGTAGAGTTCACAACTGATTACAGTTCACGATTGGTTGTTGGAGATTGGGCGTTACTCACATAGTGTATTTAGTGCACAGTGCAGAAAAAGGCAGTGTCCAGAAAAAAAAAACAAGTGTAAAGGCAAAAGTTTCATGACAGGATGTTGTGTCACCATACTTGGAAGACAATTATAGCCAAAGACAGAAATTTAAAAGAAACTGGCTCATTTGAGCTGCGGAGACCTAGTTGAGGATTCTCAGTAGATAATTGTTAGCACAGTAGAATTTATAAAGAGACAATGTCAGTTCATGTGAGGGAAGGTTGATTGGTAAGTACCTATCAGCTTTCTCATAAAACTCACAATTTGAAGAATACACATCAAGGAAAAGGTAGAAGTCCAACAGTGACAAATCTAGACAATAATATCGATCATCCAGCAGTTTTGCAAAATCCCCAGTTGTACTTACTTTACTTACTTACTTACTTACTTACTAACTTACTCAGATTTGCTGTGTACCATACAAGGAACTGGTTTCACAGAGTTCACTCGATCAGCTGCCAAGTTCTCACCTTCCTCCAAGTTTGTGTCCATGCATTGAAGATTCATTGCAAAAGTTCCAGGTGTTAAAAGGTCTTCCTGTACATCTGTATCTGTCCATTGATTTCCACAACAGTGTTGATTTTGGGATTCTTCCACCTTACATGCGTAGAACATAACCTGCAATCTTCAGTCTTCTTTCAACAATAATTACGTGCAGGCTGTGTAGACCTCGTATTCTCAGCACTTCATCGTTTGTAACTTGGTTGGGTTAACATCTTCAGAATTCGTCTCTAGCATTGTTGGTGAAAAATATGGAGACTGTGTGCTGATTTTACTGATATTTTCCAAGTCTCACACATATAAATGATAAAGGAGTACAGTCACAGCTTTGTTGACATATTACAGACCTAATTACCATATGGACTGATTTTCCAGTTCTGCTGGTGATTTCTGCATCTGTGACCTCATTATTACATATAAAGCTACCGAGATATGGCAATCTGTCAACATCTTGTAGTATCTTCTATTGCACTGTAATCAGGGAAGAGACGAGTAATTTCCACTTACTTTGCACATTCTGTTTGTGCAATTGAAAGGATACCAAATAAATTAAAAGGGTGGTGCACAAAATATGTCAAAACTCAGCTGCAGAAGCAATGAAAAAAAGCATGTCAAAATTTAAAAGAATGCAAAATCTCCGAGATTAGCGATGTTTTACTGAAGCTCGAAACTTAGGGTGGGTTTCAGTGCAAGATGTGTTTAATAGTTCCCATAGTGAAACTTCATTTTGAAATCTGGAAGAAAATCCAAAGAGGTTCTGGTTGCATGTGTAGTACACCAATGGCAAGACACAACCAATACCTTCACTGCTCAATAGCTGTGGTAATGTTACTGATGACAGTGCTACTAAAGCAGGGTTACTAAACACGGATTTCTGAAATTTCTTCACCAAAGACAACAAAGTAAATATTGCAGTATTCAAATCAAGAACAACTGCAACTGTGAGTAACTTAGTAGTAGCTCTCCTCAGTGTAATAAAGCGGTTATGTTTCTTTCAGAGAATGCTGATACAATAGCTCCTTTAGAAATCATATATAGCTGCTCATTTGATAAAGATCCATACCTAGAGACTGAAAAGTTGCACAGGTCACACCAATGCTCAAGAAAGAAAAGAGGAGTAATCTATTAAATAACAGACTCATATCACTAATGTTGATTTGCATTAGGATTTTGGAACATATATTGTGTTTGAATATTATGAATTATCTCAAAGATAATGATTCATTGATAAATAGCCAAGATAGATTCAGAAATATCGACCTTTTAAAACACAGCTAGCTCTTTAGTCACACAAAGTAATAAGTGCTGTCGTCTGGGGATCTCAAATTTATTCCATATTTGTAGATTTCCAGAAGACTTTTTGAAACAGTTCCTCACAAGCATTTTCTAATCATATTGTGTGCCTATGGCGTATTGTCTCAGTTGTGCAACTGGATGTGTGGTTTCCTGTCAGAAAGGTCACAGTTCATAGTAGTTGAAGGAAAATCATCAAGTAAAACAGAAGTGATATCTGAAATTCCTCAAGGAAGTGTTATAGACCACCTGCTGTTGCCGATCTACATTAACAATTTAAGAGAGAATCTGAGCAGTCCTCTTAGATGATGCTATCATTTACAGTCTTGCAAATCATTTACTGTCTTGTAAAGTGATCAGATGATCAAAATGAACTGCAAAATGATTTAGGCTACGTATCCATATGATGCAAAAAGTGGTAACTGACCTTAAATAATAAAAATTGTTATGTCATCCGCATGAGTAGTAAAAGGCATCTACTAAATTTTGGTTACGTGATAATTCACGCAGATCTAAAGGCTGTGAAGTCTACTGAATACTTAGGAATTACATTTACAAATAACTTAAATTGGAATGCTCACATAGATAATGCGGTGGGAAAGCAAACAAAAGACTGTGATTTAATAGTAAAACATTTAGAAGATTAGGATTACTAAAGAGACTATCTACAACTATACTTGTCTGTCCTCTTTTGGAGTATTCTGCATGGTGTGGGATCCTTACCAGATAGGACTGACAGAGGACATCATTTAAAAGTTCAAAGAAGGGCAGCTCATTTTGTATTATTGGCAAACAGGAAAGTGCATGCCACAGATATCACATGTGAATTGGGGTAGCAGTCATTAAAGCAAAAGCAATTTGCTGGAGCAGGTTCTTAAAATTTCAATCATCAACTTTCTCCTCCGAATGTGAAAATATTTTGTTAGAGCCCTCTTACATAGGGAGAAATGATCATTGTAATAAAATAGAGAAATCAGAGCTTGTACGGAAATATTGAAGTGTTTGTTTTTCCTCAAATGCTGTAGGGGAGTGGAATGGTAGATAAATAGGTTGAGGGTGGTTCTCTGAACCCTCTGCCAGCATTTAATTGTGAATTACAGACTAGTCATGCAGATATAGATTATGTAGATAGGCTTTCAATATTGTGCACTGATTCTCTAATTTTATACATTGCTCAAATACTTTCGTGGCGCTTTGGAGTGACCCCTTTAAAATAACACTTTACCAGTGTTCTTAATATGTATTTTGGTAACCAGGTTGATAAGAAGTTACAACAATCCTCTCTTATTACTCCCCAGTTTTGGGTTTTATTAATGAACAAAATCGCCACAGTGTTCCATAACAATTACGGGCTGAAGTTTCCTGCTGATGGAACCAATATGATTTTCTGTGTTTCTGAGCATACAGGTTGTGTACGCTGTTTGGAGTCTGGTGTATGCTGAATCAAATGTTTTTATTGTTGTGATCTTCCATCTGAAGATTGGTTTCATGGAGTTGACCATGCTAGCCTATCCTGTGTGACCCTCTTCACCTCTGCATAACTACTGCAGCGTACAATAACTTGAACTTGCTTACTGCAGTCAGTTTTTGGTCTCCTACAGTTGTTACCCCCATTATATTCACAGAGGACCACATATTGTGGAAATTGCATATTGTAATGTAGGATACAATAATAACGTACGGAAAGTTTCTGTTGAAAATTACGAATTATTTAGGAATAAAGGAGATGGCTCACCAAAAGGCAGAAGCACTGTCTCATCGATAGGCACATGAACAAAAGGTATGTAGAATGAGATTTTCACTGTGCGGTGGAGTGTGCACTGATATGAAAATTTCCTGGCAGATTAAAACTGTGTGCCGGACCAAGAGTCGAACTTGGGACCTTTGCCTTTCATGCGCAAGTGCTCTACCATCTGAGCTATCCATGCACGACTCACAACCCGTACTCACAGCTTTACTTCCACCAGTACCTCGTCTTCTACCTTCCAAACTAAAAGGTACGTTGCTTGGCGAGCTTCCAGAATGCACTTTCTTTTTCTAGCTGTAGGGAAAACATGAGCACGAGCACACTTTCACACACACACACACACACACACACACACACACACACTCACACACACACACTCACATGCGCATGCACGTCTCCTTATTTTGTGGTCGCTCAACTGCCAGCTCTTTACTGGCCCACAGTGAGTGTTCTGGAGTGAGGTGGGGCTTTAGAGTGGGGTAGGATGGGGTGGGTTGAGGCAATGTGAGGGATGGAGAGAGATGGGAGGGGTTTGGAGGGAAGCATTTAGTGGCTCGTGGGAGAGTGGGGAGCCATCTGTGGGCTAGCTAGGGGTGCAGGTAGAGGGGTCAGGTGACAGACAGCTGGGTACTCATAGACTAGGGTGTGACGTGAGATAACAGCACACAACTAGCTGATTGTGAGGGGGGGGGGAGAGGGGGGGGAGGGGCGTGTGTGTGTGTGGGGGGGGGGGAGGGGGCTGGGAGTTAACTTGGATTTAGACCAGGAAGCAAAGGATGTGCTGTAAGTATGGCTACGAAAGTTGAGTATTCTTAAATAAGATCAGCTGGTGCCAATGTATTGGAAAGTAACTGGCACACAAAGTGCAATTGTGGCTCCTTTTTCTTTATGAATTTTAAATAGTCTGCAGAGCAAATTGAATTAGGAGGATCAGGCATTTGTGTGGGTCTAGGAAAGTAAATTGTAGGGCCAGATAAAAGGCGCGCAAGACAGGAGGGGTACTACTGCTCATCACTGCTGTATCGTGCTACTAGTACGTGTCTGTGTGAGTGCACCGAGAGTGGTGTTGCCGTACTTGCGTCTTTAAATTGGTCACCGACTGATCATTGCAGGCTGGCTGCTGGAGGCCGTCTCTGGGAGCCAAGCGTGCCGTGTGGTCCCTGCCATGCCATCTGCTGGCGACTTGCACATATGTAAGTGTGGAACAGTGCTGACTGACTCTCTGTGTGATTCTAGTTTGTAATGTGCACATCAGCGTTCTGTGTCTTGTTGAGTCCTTAGAGGCATATTGTTCGGAGGTTATTATTAAAGCCATATTTGTGCGACTTGGATCACACTTCAGTATTACTTGGTTAGTACATCACCACAAACATAAGGACCAGGGATGTACATGCTTTGACAGTTTGCTACGTCTCTTTCTTCTAGGACTGATATGGTACCTGCCTTGCATTTCTTAATGACTCTGACCTTGTCAACCACAAACCGAATCGTAGTACAGTCATGATTTCCCTGAAGAGATTACATGACAGCAGAGACTTGTAAAATTGTGTTACCCATTTCTCTAGCCAGTGAAGATTCATTCTATACCTTCAGATACAGTGTCATGTAGGAGTAGAACAGCAAGAAATACGTAGCTCCTCTAACAGTAATGACAGTTTATCACCTCCCAACACTACATGTGCCAATGTTTCAGTGCATTTTTGAATATGTTTGTTAACAGATTCATCAACACAAGAAAAATTTATGATCTCAGTAGCATCTTATTTCTTAACTCATACTTTACTATTCATCAGAATCTTCATCGCTGCTCTTTAATTCGTCAGAGCTCCCTGCTGTACTTTGTTTTATTTCATAGTCAGAATTAGTTGAAATACCACCTATCGTATTTACTCAAATCTAAGCCGCACTCAAACCTGAAAAATGAGACTCGAAATAAAGGAAGGAAAAAAAAAATTTCCCGAATCTAAGCCGCACCTGAAATTTGAGACTCGAAGTTGAAGGGGAGAGAAAAGTTTTAGGCCGCACCTCCAAATCGAAACAAAGTCAGTCCATTGTAATATGAGACACAATTTAGTTCGAGTGAATGACGATACAGCTACAGTAGTTTGGTTCGAGTCGTAAGCGTAGCACTTAAGCTTTACCAGGTAGCCATTGCTATGCGTCAGGCGCTCCGTCCGTATTTATACTGGTACCCTTCCTTTTTCACGTGCTTCATCTGGTTTGAATCGATTGCTTATTTTGCTTTGATCTGATAAGTGCCATTTTCCTTGTTATAGGCGTTTATGTCACTCTAAGCTGAAAATGCATTACTGTACTGTGTCATGCATTGTTTGTCGCATTCTGATAGTGCGTGTTTGCAGCCTTTCGTCGCTCGCGGCATGGCTTGCTTTTGTGCACGCTACCGCCGCTTACAATTTTTTTAAAAAACAATGAGAGAGAGAAATTGTCTCATTAGCAGAACAATGGCAAGAGACTACTATTTCTTGTTACTTACACTGCTGCTTTCTTTGATAATGATCAACAAGAACCAAATAATAGACTGCGTATGATAGAACATGTTCTGAACGAGAGTTAGGCGAAAATTTTTCTCCATTTGAAAATCTTTGCGGCCGCTTCTTTAGTACATCAAATTCTGAACAGAAATTAGAGTCATCTTAGATATAAAAATCTAGTCAGTTGCCATGCTTCATTTCTGACTGTATCACTATTAGGCATAAGAATAATACGAATATAAACATGACACGATACGTATATTCTTCCGCATTTGCTGTTGTCTCACTCTAGTTTCGTAGTTTATTAGGCAGACAGGATTTAAATAAGATAGCAGCAAACACGAAAGAATATGTGGCAAAATGTTTATATTCGTATTACTCTTATGATGAAGAGAATACTGCATGTGATTCACATTTCATCAGGTTCCTATTAGCAACCATCTCTTCTCACAGGTAGGAAAACATTCAGAACGTAGAGTTGGCCATATTGACAAACATCCCAAACAGTCTTGCCAGTCGGATTTTCGTAATACATTGAAGTTCTGCTACATTCGAAGATGAACAATACGGAATTTGTATTTACTTCTTTGGATAATGTATGAAAATTGTCTTCCACCTTTTTTTTTTAATTTATTTACTGACGCAGAGGTTTTGGCGCCAGTATTTATCTTTGTGCCTATGAAGCATGCCTGTGTAGCGCTACATATATTCGACGGCAGAAGTTAGTTGTTTCAGCACCTACTGACATTTTTCAGAACTTCCACTTGCTTTGCACTCGATTCTAAGCCGCAGGCGGTTTTTTGGATTACAAAAACCGGAAAAAAAGTGCGGCTTGGATTTGAGTAAATACTTCTTAAGTATTATCTTTCAAGTCAACACCTGCTAATCTGTGAGACCGAAATGATGAGCCATACTACTCTATTTCACTGTGCCTGTTTGTTTCATTTGTATAACATTTTATTCCATCATAGATGCTGCACTTACAGTTTCATATATGCATTGCAGCAGCAGACACAATAAAAGTAGCAATCAGCAGTGCTTAGTTTGTTGAATGGGTAAAAAATTTGCCATTGTCCCAGTTCCACATATCCCCAAAATTTGATTCTGCCAAATTCTGTACTCTCTGAAATCGAATGTTTAATCCAAAGATGAAAGTGAACAAGTTTGATGCAGTATTGCTAATATTGTTTATTACGCATCTTGCTGAATGAAGAGCATACCGTGTCTTTTCTGAAAGGTTTGGAGAAGTAACGCACATACCAGTTTTCTAAAAACTTACATTGAGATTGTGCTCTCCTTCCTCTTGTACAAATTAGTAGAGCCCTTCGGATTACTCCACAATATGCCTCTTGGCAAGGTGGTAACGACAGTATTATGAAAAGGATAGATTGGCACTCACTGTATAGTGTAGATGTTGTGTTGCTGGCAGGGGGGGGGGGGGGGGGGGGGGAGAAACACCACCTATTAAACACGTAAGCTTTTGGTGCAAACGCCCCCCCCCCCCCCCCCCCCATTCCCACACACACACACACACACACACACACACACACACACACACACACACACGCGCAAATGCAGATCACACATACATGACCACTGTCTCTGGCTGCTAGGGCCAGACTGGGAGCAACTGCGCATAATGGGAGAAACAACGGTCATGGTGTGTGTGTGTGTGTGTGTGTGTGTGTGTGTGTGTGTGTGTGTGTTGTCCACTTTGGAAGAAGACTTTCTGATCGAAAGCTTACTTGTTTAGTAGTCTTTTTGTTGTGCTTGTCTGTGACCTAACATTTCCTGTATACAGTGAATAGCAATGTATCTTTTTTATAATATGGTCATTATTCCAGCCTAGATTTTCTATTGTTTGTTTCCTTTTAAGACCTTATAAAGACAGTTACTGACAATTTCTTTTTTTCTTATTGGAGAAAAGTAAAACCATATGGGGGCCAGACGTAGATTGTAAATGAATATGGAATAGAGTATTTTTATTCTCCCTGTATGCAGTGTCAATAACGTCACCTCACACACTTCGTTTCTGGCAGCACCTCCTTCTCAACACATGACTGTCCCCCACCATCTCACCATAGTCTTCAAGTTATATCCTATAGCACTTCTGGGTGGACAAATAGATGAAGGATGTAGTTTAAAACAGTATAACTAAACTTAAAAGTCAAACTGTCCTTTTATAGAGACTGCCATCATTATTTAAACATACTAAACAACATCAAAACAGTCAAAAGAAATTTTTTTTCAAAAGAGCAGAAAATTGTAGTGAAATTCATGAAAGGATTGTTTTAAATTGTTATATCTTAAATCAATAAGTATGTCAGCATTTCCCAGGATTTTCTGGCTTAATTAAGACTAGGTCATGCCACCACAGTGGTCAGACAGTGGACTTGCCTTCGAGAGAACAACGGACCCGAGACCCATCGGGCCACCAAAATTTGGGTTTCCCTTGATTTCCCTAATTGATTTAAGGCAAATGCTGGGATGGTTCCTTTGAAAAAGATGACATTCGGTTGAGGAAGCTAATTTCTGTGGCAGGTCTGATGACACAGTGCTGGTGGAAGCACGAGTATTTCAGAGCACACCAATCATTGCACATTGTTAAACATAGGGCTCTGCTGTAGACAACCCCTGTATGTTCCCATGTTGACAACACTGTTGAATTACAATTTCTGTGGCTCAGGAGCATTGAGATTGGGCAGTGAATCAATAGAAATGTGTCATCTGGTTGAATCATTCGTGTTTCGCATTACACCTGCTTGACGGTTTTGTGCACATACACTGTCAACAGAGTGAATTGGTGCTTGAAAGGTGCACTTTGCTACAGACTTAGGCCAGTGGGAGCAATATTATGCTATGGAGGACATTCACCTGGTCTTCTATGGGTCCTGTGGTAGGAACTGAAGGCTCCATAACAGCTTTGTTCTGTGTGAACATTATTGTGCACTGTCCGCACTCTGTCCCTAATGAAGGTGACATGTTTCAACAATATGACTTTCAGTGTCACGAGGCCAGAATCAAATTCACCCCTTCTGAATCTGATGGAATACATCTGCGATGATATCAGATACCAGTTCTGCACCCAGAAACCACTGATCTCCAATTTATGGGAATTACATGACCTGTGCTTAGACATGCGGTGCTGCATAATGCTGGGAACATACCTCACATAATGTTGGGAACATACCTGAAATTTATTGAACTTGTCCCACACAAAATCACTGCTGTATTGTGTTCCAACAGTGGACAAACACATTATCAAACAGGATGTCATAGTGTTTTGTCTCATCAGTTTATATATTCAATGCTTGAATGAAAGGTGTGCTCTTTTCCTTTTTTCTGCCATTGCGTGTATGTGTAAAGCAGGATGTTCTACCATATGGGCTTGTTTATATGAAGGTTGTCAGTGTTACTACCTGCACAGATACTAAATGCTCCTTTTGTGAAGACCTTTTATCTTGAGAACACTTTTAACTTTGTTTCACAAATGACAGCACAGTTTCAAGAAAGCTTCATAATTTAATGTAATAGTTAAAATAATACCTTCAGCAAAAGATGTGTGCGTTGGAGTGGGAAAAAGGATTGGAGACGTATGTAGTTTAATTTTCTTAAATTGTTAAGAAGGTTAACAGTTTGGCATGCTAAGATAAATTCCCACATTCTCTAAAAAGAGAGAAAAAGATTAATTTAACAGAATCAGTGAGGTATACAAATATAACAACAGACTTGTAGAACCATTATTTTGTAGGTTAGATTAGATTAGATTCAGCTTTTGTTCCAAGACCCAAAACATGAGATGATTCTCATGGGTGAGTAACATGCCAGAAAGTATAACATAAAAAATATAAAACATTTGAATACCCTGATCATTTGTCAGGAGATTGTCAAACTAGGTGAATACAATACAAACTGTAACAGCTAATATTTTCAGAATTGATACGCTGTCAGACCGAAACATTGTTATGCACTATTCATAAATTTATCAAACAAAAAGTACATAATCTTGACTGTTATGACAAAGTGCTCTCAGAACTGAAATCTAACAGACATTCTTATTTAAGCTGGCCTAACAGCCACTGTTAAGATATTCATGTATAGAGTAGGATGAGTTGCCTATCAAAAAGTCTTTCAAACTCTGTTTAAACCATGCTTTATCTGATACCAAGTTTTTAATGGTGTCTTTCTTCCACAGATAATTTGTGTTGTAATGCAAGGTTTTAATGAAGATGAAGTGTGCAGTTTTGTGGAGTTAACAAAAGAGAAAAATGTTGATGTAAGATTTATCGAGTACATGCCTTTCAGCGGCAACAAATGGAATGATGGGAAGATGGTCTCCTTTAGTGAAATGCTCCAAATAATTAGAAAGCAGTGGCCTGATTTTGATCCTCTTCCCAATGGGCCCAATGATACCTCAAAGGTACGTGCAGTATTACATATGAACATACATTGAAAATAATTTAATGTTTATGACTTACTACCGATCACAAGAATACTTCACATCTGCTGGTGGTATGAGAGATGGACTGGTTTAGTTACATATTTCTCATCCCATTCAGTAAGTCTGTCCTGGCCTGGGTTTCTCTGCAGCTTCTTTGCAACTCTCCCCATTTCCTAAACCTTGACAATCCTTTTATTTCTTCCCTTTTCCTTCCCCTTCATTGTTTCTGCCAGAAGAAGAAGCCACTGACTCCAAAAGCTTGCACATTTCCATAACTTTAAGGGGAGTTAGAAGGGGAAAACATTCTTTTTCACTTTTTTGGGTTTTTATCTGATTATAAAATTTGCAATTCTCCAACTAAAATGATATGTATATTACTTATAAACTTGTGTGGGAAGTATTTTATTTTATTTTCTAAAATATAATCTACACCAGTTGAAAATGTTAAAATTTTTACATGCATTACGTCAAGACCTAATAAAATCGGTAATTTTTTATATACAGGGTAGTCCATTGATTGTGACCGGGCCAAATATCTCACGAAATAAGTGTCAAACGAAAAAACTACAAAGAAAGAAATTTGTCTAGCTCGAAGGGGGAAACCAGCTGGCGCAATGGTTGGCCTGCTATAAGGCGCTGCCATAGCTCAAACTGATATCATCTGTGTTTTTTTTTAAATAGGAACCCCATTTTTTATTACATATTCGTGTAATACGTAAAGAAATATGAATGTTTTAGTTGGACCACTTTCTTCGCTTTGTGATAGATGTCGCTGTAATAGTCACAAACATATGTTTCATAATTTTAGACGAACAGTTGGTAACAGGTAGGTTTTTTAAATTAAAATACAGAATGTAGGTACATTTGAACATTTTATTTCGGTTGTTCCAATGTGATACATGTACCTTTGTGAACTTATCATTTCTGAGAACGCATGCTGTTATGGCGTGATTACCTGTGAATACCACATTAATGCAATAAATGCTCAAAATGATTTCTGTCAACCTCAATGCCTTTGGCAATACGTGTAATGACATTCCTCTCAACAGTGAGTAGCTCGCCTTCCGTAATGTTCGCACATGCATTGACAATGCACTGACGCATGTTGTCAGGCATTGTCGGTGGATCACGATATCAAATATCCTTCAACTTTCCCCACAGAAAGAAATCCGGGGATGTCAGATCCAGTGAACGTGCGGGCCATGGTATGGTGCTTTGACGACCAATCCACCTTTCATGAAATATGCTATTCAATACTGCTTCAACCGCACGCAAACTATGTGCCGGACATCCATCATGTTGGAAGTACATCGCCATTCTGTCATGCAGTGAAACATCTTGTAGTAACATTGGTAGAACATTACGCAGAAAATCAGCATACATTGCACCATTTAGATTGCCATCGATAAAATGGGGGCCAATTATCCTTCCTCTCTTAATGCCACACCATACATTAACCTGCCAAGGTCGCTGCTGTTCCACTTGTCGCTGCCATCGTAGATTTTCCGTTGCCCAATAGTGCATATTATGGCGGTTTAGGTTACCGCTGTTGGTGAATGATGCTTCATCGCTAAATAGAACGCATGCAAAAAATCTTTCATCGTCCCGTAATTTCTCTTGTGCCCTGTGGCAGAACTGTACATGACGTTCAAAGTCATCATCATGCAATTCATAGTGCATAGAAATATGGTACGGGTGCAATCGATGTTGATGTAGCATTCTCAACACCGACGTTTTTGAGATTCCCAATTCTCGCGCAATTTGTCTGCTACTGATGTGAGGATTAGCTGCCCCAGCAGCTAAGACATCTACTAGGGCATCATCATTTGTTGCAGGTTGTGGTTGGTGTTCCACATGTGGCTGGACACTTCCTGTTTCCTTAAATAATGTAACTATCCGGCGAATAGTTCGGACACTTCGATGATGTCGTCCAGGATACCGAGCAGCAAACATAGCACACGCCCCTTGGGCATTTTGATCACAATAGCCATACATCAACATGATATCGACCTTTTCCGCAATTGGTAAACGGTCCATTTTAAAACGGGTAATGTATCATGAAGCAAATACCGTCCGCACTGGCGGAATGTTATGTGATACCACATACTTATATGTTTGTGACTATTACAGCAGCTGGCCGGAGTTGCCAAGCGGTGCTAGGCGCTACAGTCTGGAAACGTGCGACCGCTACGTTCGCAGGTTCGAATCCTGCCTCGGGCATGGATGTGTGTGATGTCCTTAGGTTAGTTAGGTTTAAGTAGTTCTAAGTTCTAGGGGACTGATGACCTCAGAAGTTAAGTCCCATAGTGCTCAGAGCCATTTGAACCATTTTTGACTATTACAGCCCCATCTATCACAAAGCGAAAAAAGTGGTCCAGCTAAAACATTCATATTTCTTTACGTACTACATGAGTATGTAATAAAAAATGGGGGTTCCTATTTTAAAAAAATGCAGTTGATATGAGTTTGACCTATGGCAGTGCCATCTAGCAGGCCAACCATAGCGCCATCTGGTTTCTCCCTTCAAGCTAGACGAATTTCATTCTTTGTAGTTTTTTCATTTGATGCTTATTTCGTGAGATATTTGGCCCGGTCACTATCAATGGACCACCCTGTAGAATGCTGTGGATTACTGTGTTACAAATGTTAAATTATGTGTTTGTATTGGTAGCACTGTCAAAAATAGTATCGTATCTTTTCATAGTATAAACATGCTTTGTATATCGAAGTGCTAACGTTCTTCCGAGGAAAAGTGACGAATAGACTGGTAAATCTCTCAAAAAGTATGACTCCAAAATGAAGTGTTTTTAAGAAATGTGGGTTTCATGGTAATAAATTTTTGTATAAAGAGAAACTTTGCGTTCAGCATGTGGTGTGTGAAGTTACAGACAACGAAATACTGGCAAACTCATGAGTATCTAGCGAAACACCCATTAGTGCTTCGAAGATTAAAATGAAACATAGTGATAACACAGTTATCTCAAAACAAAACTCATGTAAACGGTAGGTTAGGTTATATTCTGATACATTTACACAACCTAACAGGGGTGTTATGTGAATGTGCGTGCTGTATGTATGTGGAGGGCCAGTTAGTTTACATGAAGACATTGAGGTATCAAATGGACTAGCCAGGAAACGTATCATTAATTCTGCCAGTTGTAAATATACTCATTCATTTTGGAATTCTGATAAGTGTAAAGATAATTATTTTGAAATAAATGTTAGGTGGTTTTATGGATTGAGAGCTATTGGCAAAGGTTACACTGCAGCAGAAACAATGTGTGTCATGATGTATATGCCACGCCCACTTTGTAAAATGGACAAGTATGCAGGATTTATTGGAGCTGCTGTGAAATCTGCTGCATGTGAGTCAATTAAGTGTGCTGCAAATGAAGCTGCTGAAATAAACGATGGTATGATTGACATATCCGTAGCTTTTGGGGCACTTGGTAGAAGCGCAGCTGC
This sequence comes from Schistocerca americana, assembly GCF_021461395.2. Taxonomy (NCBI): domain Eukaryota; kingdom Metazoa; phylum Arthropoda; class Insecta; order Orthoptera; family Acrididae; genus Schistocerca; species Schistocerca americana. Next base: position 12,056,717 of record NC_060125.1, on the reverse strand, counting down.
ATTTCTAAGAATTCTGTTGCTACAGTGACCAGTGTGGATACTGGAAAGCTAATAGATTTCCAGATTTTAACCAAACATTGTTATAAGTATAAATCAGGGCATGAAGAAGGGCATATCTGTGACAGAAATTATGAAGGACAACTAGTCGTACGGAGGCCTGTGCAGCTGTTGAAATTTATAATCGATCTGTAAACTAAAGGCGAGTGTGTTACACTAAGTTCTTAGGTTATGCAGACTCAAATGCATATAACAGTGTAGTAGCCACTCAGCCTTATGGTGAGAAGCCTATCACAGAACTGGAATGTGTTGGTCATGTCCAGAAGAGGATGGGTACCAGATTGAGGAAGTTGAAACAAAGTTTGAGAGACAAGAAACTTTCAGGTGGTAAGACCATAAGAAGCAGGCTGACAGACAAAATGATTGATCAATTACAACAGTATTATGAGATTGCCATTAGAAATAATACTGAGGATTTGTTGAAATTGAAGCAGGCAGTACGGGCTACCTTCTTCCAGAGACTGTCAGCTGATGATAAACCAGTACACCATCTTTGCCCTCCTGGATCTGGTTCATGGTGCAATTACCCCAATGCCCAGTACTTAAACAGGTCATACAGCCATAAACATTCTATCCCAGCAGCAGTTGTGGATATCATAAAACCTGTTTACAGAGACCTGGCAATCTGGAATTATTGAAGAAGTGTCTGCATTGTCAGACTCAAAATCCCAATGAGTCGTTCAATAATCTTATAGTGTCAGTGTTGTCGTAACTGCCGTCTGCGTCATGTCTGCTGTGCAGCGAGCTACGCTAATTTAAGTATTAACTCTATTTTTCTTACTTGTCACTTCTTCTTCCATGTGTTTTTGCTTTTAGGAAGCTTTTTATTGTCGAGTGCTAGTAATAGTGTTCCATAGATTTTGTGTTTGTTTTGAATACAGTCAGAGAGAGTCCGTTTAGTAAGCCATAGTGCCAGTAGTGCTAGTGTTTGTTTTCAATACAGTCCAGAGACAGGTAGGGCTATTTTCATTGTTTTCTACAGGAAGTGTCTAGTAACCACAGTTTAGTCAACTATCAGCCACCTTTAGTGAATTAGCAGTCTAGTTATAAGTTGATTAACTCTCTACAGTAAATTGATTTCTTAGGATGGATAGGATGTGTGACTGCTGTGTATGGACACAGGTGGAGCTGGCCACTGTTCGCGAACAGCTGAACGTGTTGATGGCCGCGGTTACCCATCTTCAGGCTGCTGCCTTGGAGTGTAGCGGCAGTGGGGAGTCTGGTGCTTTGCATGGTACACCCCAGGTGATACATGCTTCACCCACTGACCCTTCTGTCGACACATCTTTGCGGGTACCGGGCGCGGTTGGGCCACCCTCTTCCCAAGGGGAGTGGCGGGTTCAGCAGCATTCGCGGCGCACGAGGCGGAGGGTCAGTGTGGAGGCTGGCTGTGTGGCATCGCCTGTTCTGCCTGTGAGTGGACATGTGGCCACTCCTTCAGCAAGGTCTGAGCAGGCACATGGGGGGAGGGGTTTATTAGTTATTGGGAGCTCCAACGTTAGGCGGGTGATGGAGCACCTTAGGGAAATAGCGGAAAGGTCGGGGAAGAAGGACAGTGTTCACTCTGTCTGCTTGCCGGGGGTCTCATCCGAGATGTGGAGGAGGCCGTGCCGGCAGTGATAGAGAGCACTGGGTGCACCCGACTGCAAATTGTTGCTCATGTCGGCACCAATGACTCCTGCCGTCTGGGTTCAGAGGTCATCCTCAGTTCATACAGGCGGTTAGTGGAGTTGGTGAAGGCGGAAAGCCTCGCGGGGTGGAATCTGAGCTAGCTATTTGTAGTATCGTTCCGAGAACCGATAGTGGTCCTCTGGTTTGGAGCCGAGTGGAAGGCTTAAACCAGGGGCTCAGACGATTCTGCGGAGATCTGGGGTGCAAATTTCTCGACATCCGCTATCGGGTGGAGAAATGTAGGGTCCCCCTGAATAGGTCACGCGTGCACTACATGCAGGAAGTGGCTACAAGTGTAGCGGAGTATGTGTGGAGTGCACATGTGGGTTTTTTAGGTTAGAGAATTCCCTCCCTAGGCCCGACAAGACACCTCCTGAGATGCGGCAAGGTAGGAGTAGACAAAATGCAACAGGGAATAACAATATTAATGTGCTAATAGTAAACTGCAGGAGCGTCTATAGAAAGGTCCCAGAACTGCTCTCATTAATAAACGGTCACAATGCCCACATAGTACTAGGGACAGAAAGTTGGCTGAAACCCTATGTAAACAATAATAAATTCTAAACTCAGATTGGAATGTATACCGCAGAGACAGGCTGGAAAGTGAAGGGGGAGGCATGTTTAAAGTGATAAGAAGTGCAATAGTATCGAAGGAAGTTGACGGAGATCCGAAATGTGAAATAATTTAGGTGAAGGTCACGGTTAAACCAGGCTCAGACATAGTAATTGGATGTCTCTATAGGCCCCCTGGCTCAGCAGCTGTTGTAGCTGAGCACCTGAAGGATAATTTGGAAAATATTTCGATTAGATTTGCCCAACATGTTATAGTTCTGGGTGGAGATTTTAATTTGCCCGATATGGACTGGCAGACTCAAACTTTCATAATGGGTGGCAGGGACAAAGAATCCAGTGAAATTTTTTAAGAGCTTTATCTGAAAACTACCTTGAGCAGTTAAACAGAGAACTGATGCATGGCGATAACATATTAGTGACAAACAGACCCGAACTATTTGAAACGGTTAACGCAGAACAGGGAATCAGTGATCATAAAGCGGTTACTGCATCGATGATTTCAGCCATAAATAGAAATATTAAAAAAGGTACGAAAATCTTTCTGGTTAGCAAAAGTGACAAAAATCTGATTTCAGAGTACCTGATGGCTCAACACAAAAGTTTTGTTTTAAGTACAGATAGTGTTGAGGATCAGTGGACAAAGTTCAAAACCATCGTACAATATGCGTTAGATGAGTATGTGCCAATCAAGCTCATAAGAGATGGAAAAGAGCCAGCGTGGTACAACAACCGAGTTAGAAAACTGCTGAGGAAGCAAAGGGAACTTCACAGCAAACATAAACATAGCCAACACCTTGCAGACAAACAAAAATTACGCAAAGCGAAATGTAATGTGAGGAGGGCCATGCGAGAGGCGTTAAATGAATTCGAAAGTAAAGTTCTATGTACTGACTTGGCAGAAAATCCTAAGAAATTTTGCTCTTATGTCAAAGCGGTAGGTGGATCAAAACAAAATGTCCAGACACTCTGTGACCAAAAAGGTACTGAAACAGAGGATGGTGGACTAAAGCCGAAATACTAAATGTCTTTTTCCAAAGCTGTTTCACAGAGGAAGACTGCACTGTAGTTCCTTCTCTAGATTGTCGCACAGATGACAAAATGGTAGATATTGAAATTGAGGGATAGAGAAACAATTAAAATCACTCAAAAGAGGAAAGGCCGCTGGACCTGATGGGATACCAGTTCAGTTTTACACAGAGTATGTGAAGGAACTTGCCCCCCTTCTTGCAGTAATGTGCTGTAGGTCTCTACAAGAGTGTAGCGTTCCAAAGAATTGGAAAAGGGCACAGGTCATCCCCATTTTCAAGAAGGGACGTCGAACAGATGTGCAGAACTGTAGACCTATATCTCTAACATCGATCAGTTGTAGAATTTTAGAACATGTATTATGTTTGAATATTATGACTTTTCTGTAAACTGGAAATCTACTCTGTAGGAATCAGCATGGGTTTCGAAAAAGACGATCGTGTGAAACCCAGCTCGCGCTATTCGTCCACGAGAATCAGAGGGCCATGGACACGGGTTCCCAGGTAGATGCTGTGTTTCTTGACTTCCACAAGGCGTTCGATACAGTTCTCCGCAATCGTTTAATGAACAAAATAAAAGCATATGGACTATCAGACCAATTATGTGATTGGATTGAAGAGTTGCTAGATAACAGAACGTAGCATGTCATTCTCAATGGAGAGAAGTCTTCCGAAGTAAGAGTGATTTCAGGTGTGCTGCAGGGGAGTGTCGTAGGACCGTTGCTATTCACAATATACATAAATGACCTTGTGAATGACATCGGAAGTTCACTGAGGCTTTTTGCGGATGATGCTGTGGTATATCGAGAGGTTGCAACAATGGAAAATGGTACTGAAATGCAGGATGATCTGCAGCGAATTGATGCATGGTTTAGGGAATGGCAATTGAATCTCAATGTAGACAAGTGTAATGTGCTGCGAATACATAGAAAGAAAGATCCCATATCATTTAGCTACAATATAGCAGGTCAGCAATTGGAAGCAGTTAATTCCATAAATTATCTGGGAGTATGCATTAGGAGTGATTTAAAATGGAATGATCATATAAAGTTGATCGTGGGTAAATCAGATGCCAGACTGAGATTCATTGGAAGAATCCTAAGGAAATGCAATCCGAAAACAAAGGAATTAGGTTACAGTACACTTGTTCGCCCACTGTTTGAATACTGCTCAGCAGTGTGGGATCCGTACCAGATAGGGTTGATAGAAGAGATAGAGAAGATCCAACAGAGAGCAGCATGCTTCGTTATAGGATCATTTAGTAATCGGGAAAGAGTTACAGAGGTGTTAGATAAACTCCAGTGGAAGACTCTGCAGGGGGGACGCTCAGTAGCTCGGTACGGGCTTTTGTTGAAGTTTCAAGAACATACTTTCACCGAGGAGTCAAGCAGTATATTGCTCCCTCCTACGTATATCTCGCAAAGAGACCATGAGGATAAAATGAGAGAGATTAGAGCCCGCACATAGGCATACCGACAATGCTTCTTTCCACGAACAATACGAGACTGGAATAGAAGGGAGAACCAATAGAGGTACTCAAGGTACCCTACACCATCAGGTGGCTTGAGGAGTATGGATGTAGATGTAGACCAAAAAATGTTTTTCTTGTAATGAAGACACTAAAGTGGGGGTCAGTCATGCTGTTATTGCTTTTACTGATGGCAACATTGGTAGCGTGAAAGTGCTACAACATATGGGAATTAATTCTGGAGCAAACTGCATCAGAGAATTTGAATGGATGGACAAGGTTTGCACTGGTATAGCAGAGTATGCAGCACAGTTGGCCACTACAGAGTCCAGAAAGAAGAAAACAAGAAAAAACTTAAAAAAGATCAAGAGGATGATATACAGTATGGTGCAGGGTGCTTCTGAGTGACTAAAAATAAAATGTTAAGCATATATTGAGTTACAGTCTATTAAAACTTTAAAAACTCTTCCTGAAAATTTACATTTTGTCTTGCATTTTTCCCTAAATCTCAGTAACTAATTCGAATAGCGAATTCAAATTTTAAGTATGTATCCTGAGCCTTCTGAACTAAAAGAAGAACATAATGTTATGTATAAATAAAATTATTTAGAATAACATACAAAAAAGTACACAAAATTTTAACTGTGTAATTAAAAAATTGTATTTCCAAAAGCAGTGGCTGAAATGCAATTATTGTAAGACTCAGAACATATAGTTTAATGTCCTGTAAAAGTTTCTTGTCAATGGCTACAGTTGTTCCTGAAATACGGGGAAGTTAAGTCACTAAATTTAACATTGTCAGGATATGGCGTTCAAACTCCCCTTAATGCACATTTTCTCCTTCCTCCACTTGGTGAGCAACACATTTATAGTATTTTCACAACAGCAGTAGCTATTTTCTTACAATTTCTTTTTGCAGGCATACCATGTGCCGGGCTTCAAGGGACATGTCGGATTTATTACCTCAATGAGTGAACACTTCTGTGGCACGTGCAACCGTTTACGGATAACAGCTGATGGCAATTTGAAGGTGTGTCTCTTTGGGAATTCAGAGATATCTCTCAGGTGAGTGATGAAACATAGAATAATCGTGTCCAAGTGAAAATTCATGTGAGGAAACCATAAAATTACTAGAAGACTGACAGACTGATCAGTATTTTACCTCCAGGAGGTGAAATTCCAAAACTTCTTATAGACACATTTGTTCCTCTTGTCCTCACATTAGTCATGGAGTCCGAGTGACCTTTGAGACCTTCAGAAACTTATCCCTCTTTCCTCTCTCATTAAGGAACTGATAGTTCCAAATGCTGAGTATAGAATAATACTTTCAAACTGTTTGCCATGCACATTAGGTATGTGGTTGGTATATGGAAGAGATAAACTGCAGTTAAATCCAGCAGGTATGAAATGAGTAATCTTTTCTTGAAGTTTTCAGCTTGCACCCTCCTCCCTCCCAGACATACAAACCAGATACCTCTAGCTAAATAATTTGTGAGTATATATAATTTGCCTCTGTCAACATCATGTTACACTAACCTATTTGTGAGATTAAATTAAAGGAAAGTAATCAGAACTGGAAATTATGTAAAGACATTTTTAGTTATGTCCCTATGTTGTAATAAAGTTAACACAATATTTCTGTCCATGTGATGGTAACTATGATTCGTCAGCCACTGTTGCCGAGCGGTTCTAGGCGCTTCAGTCCAGAACTGCGTGACTGCTACGGTCGCAGGTTTGAATCCTGCCTTGGCTCAGATGTTAAGTCCTATAGTGCCCAGAGCCATTTGAACTGTGATTCATGATTATCAGAGTCTATATGTTCCAAATAAAAATTGGAACTTCATGTGTATAAATGTACAAATTATTAGACAATGGGACCAACAACTGACACTTTTAAATTGATGACTAGACTAAGAGATTAATAATAGGAAAAAAACTGCAAGATACTTGGCGATAAGTTTGCTTCAGGACAAGGTAAGGGGGGTGAGGGGTGGGAAGAATCAGCTCTCTCTTTGTGAGCATACCAGAAATCCTTTATCAACCGAAGGTAAAATAAGATATAAAAATACAGGGACAAACAATTAATTTAAGTATCTTAAAAACCAAATGACTAATAAAATTGGAAGCTAAGAAAAGTAAGTTCGTAGTAAGTAGGGTGAAACACAAGGGGCTGCAACATATTGCCATTGTTGTTTGACTTGTCTATCAAAGAAAAAAGAAATGGATCAAAACAAAATAAAAGTGAGAATGGAAATGTATCAGAAGCAAATAGGAATAAGCAAGGAACATATTCTTTAATAAAAAAAAAAAATGACCTGTGAGGCAGATGTTCCTACAATTTTATGTTCATAGCACAGCAGTCTGTGAAAGCAAAATATTTATGACATTGAAAAAAGAAAATCAGTGAGTGAAAAGTGTGTGTAGGTGAATTGTGGTGAAAGACTGGATATTGGAACTTCTGTTAGGCTGCCCAGTATTAGTTAACTTGGTAGTAAAGGAGCAAGTTTGCAAGGGCAGATAACTGTTTGACTACGTAAAATAGAGTGGGAGTATGGAAAAGCTAGTCCAAGATAAGACGAAAAAGATAACAGCAACTTAAAAAATGAATTGATAAGTTACCATGAACCCCATTCCAATCTAGTGAATGCAGTGGTTGACAATATCTTGTGACATTCGCCTATAAGGCTCAAACAATAATTGCTAAATAAAAATACAAAATGTTGACAAGACTCTTTTGAAACAAGGGTGTTTAAACCAACAAACACGCAGGAAAGCAGGGACAACTCGGACACTAGAGGAGGATAGGAAGTATCATTGAAGGAGTGAGCATAAACCGTGTGGAATATGTGTGGTACAAGTAAAAAAAAAAAAAAAAAAAAAAAAAAAAAAAAAAAAAAAAAAAAAAAAAAAAAAAAAAAAAAGAAGAAGAAGAAGAAGAAGAAGAAGAAGAAGAAGAAGAAGAAGAAGAAAAATCTTGATCTGGAAACAAGGGAATAAAAATTTGCCACGCGAAGAGACAATATAGTACTGTGCTGATGAGTGTGTACAAGTGGTGATATACAATATACATTGATAAAGGAACTCTGCATTGGGCCCAGAAGACCACGCAATGCCCTTCGAGAGATGTCCTCTACTATATACGAGGGTCAGTCAAAAAGTAATGCCTCCTATTTTTTTTTCTACGTTTAATTGTCAGGAAATTTAAATGCAATTACATGGGTTGAAAACCACAACATTGAGGATCATTTTGTCATTTTTCAATGTAATCTCCACCCATCTCTACAGTTTTGGTCCATCTTTGAACAAGGGCATGTATCCCAGCACGGTAAAAATCACAGCTCTGCTTCCTAAGCCATTGACGCACGGATGTTTTGATGGCCTCCTCATCTTCAAAATGAATCCCATGATGAGCTTCTTTTAGTGGCCCGAACAGATGGAAGTCTGATGGTGCCAGGTCAGGGCTGTATGGGGGATGAGGCAAAACTTCCCATCCAATTTTGACAGTCTCGTCAGAGGTGTGACGACTGGTGTGTGGTCTTGCATTGTCATGCAAAAGAAGAACATCTGCCATTGATTTTGTTGGGCGAACTCGCTGAAGACGTGCTTTAAGTTTGTTGAGGGTTGTGACGTATTGAACAGAATTTATTGTGCATCCCTGCTCCAAAAAATCAACCAGAATCACACCCTCTGTATCCCAGAAAACTGTTGCCATAACTTTCCCTGCCGATCGCACAGTTGTGAATTTTTTCTTCCTCGGCGAGCTTGTGTGACGCCACTCCATTGACTGCCTCTTTGATTCGGGCTCAAAAAAATGCACCCATGTTTCGTCCCCGGTCACAATTTTTTTCAGAAACTCATCTCCCTCCAAATGGAAGCGCTGCAAGTGTTGGGAGGCTATTGTTTTCCTTGCCTCTTTATTCTGATCGGTTAACATTCTTGGAACCCACAGTGCACAAACTTTTGAGTACCCCAATTGTTTAATAATCGTGATCACACTGCCTTTACTAAGAGAAATAATGCGACACACTTCATCTGCAGTCACCCGACGGTCACCACGAATGATGTCATCAACTTGCTGAATATTGTTTGGAGTCACTGCACTCACCGGCCTGCCGCTCCGCTTTTCGTCAGTCAACGGTGTTTGCCCTTCAGCTTCCTTACGACGAACCCATCGTCTAACAGTGCTGACATCCACTGTCACAACACCATACACCTTCTTCAGTCTTTCATGAATGCGTATGGGCGTTTCACCTTCTGCATTCAAGAATTCAATCACACAACGCTGTCTCAAACGAACATCGATGTCACCCATCTTACAAACTTCTGCTGTGCTGCCACCTGTTGACACAGAAAGTTACTACTGCAGTGGATTGCAGAAGAAGGTTTGAGGAATGGCGCCAAATTCAAATTTTTCACTTAACTTAATTTCTTTAAGTAGAAAAAAAATGGGAGGCATTACTTTTTGACCGACCCTCGTATCTATGGAGAGTTAGGGGGTCAGTATACAACTCTCCAGGCTGTTATCAACTTCCAGAAGTTGAAGACACTGCTTCTCACTTGAGTAGCTCCTCAGCTGGAACTACAAGCAGAGTGTACCCTATTCCAGTCCGTCCACCGAGCAGAATTTCCCGGCTCTACAAGGAATTGAACCTGATCCCTTTCTATGGCACCCCTGTGGCATACTGACTGCATAGCGGTGGCAAGAGTCGTAATATACACTTGTGAACAATTGAGTTATAACTATTCTGTTTATTGGGGAGAGAGTATGTATATTGCACCGTGAATGAAACAGTTTAGTGTATCGTAAATGGAATGTATTCAGACCTTGTACTTGTTGTGTGAGAGCGCGGTGTCTTACACACTTGTAGTGTTTGTCTTAGCATGTACGGACCAGTGAGCCTTACTTTCTAGTATTTTTAATTATATATCATTACTGGTGCCTCTGGCACTTTTGTGCTGCAATAGCAATAGCTTGCAATAGCAAACATTGAGTCAACCATGGTTTTTGGATTAGAAGAAGAGGTCAACTGGGTTGACATTGGGAATAGAGTGATGGGAAGTGAACAATAAGCAGTTATATCGAAGGGTGCATTATTTGATATGCTAAGGTTAATTATAAAATGTGGATTGGAGAATTTTTCACGTTGAGCAGAAGTAAGTTTACAGGACCAGATGTCAAATTACACATGATCCGTGTGAATCCCTATAGTCAGCATGAACACTGGCACACAGAATAATTTATAGGTAGCCTTGCTGTATATAAAAAATCAGATTTGTGCTGAACTGTCATGAACAAACTGTCACTTCTCTGGAATAAATAGACTCTGATTTGTTAATTACATCTGTGTAAATGAAAAATATAGGAAAACATAGATTGCTGCTTACTGTAAAGGAGACATGTTACATTGTAGACAGGCACAATTAAAAAGGCACTTACACAAAGCTTTCGGTCACAGCCTTCATCAGCAAAAGAGATACAGAGAAACACACACATTCATACACACAGGCAAGCACGTGTCACACACATATGACTGACAACTCCAGTAGCTTGCCCCTAGCTGCTGGACTTGGCAGTTTTTTTTTCTTTGTGTGTGTGTGCGTGCGTGCGCGCGTGGAGTGCTTGCTTGTGTGTTGTGCCTGTGTGCAACTTTGTTTTCTTTATGGTAAATAGTGATCTATCTTTCTCTGCACTGTTGATATTCCTACCTGGAATTTCCATTGTTTAATCAGTGTAAATAAGAAGGACACAGTTACATATATTCTGTCACTTGAAGACTAATACATGAAGTAAGTGGACATTATTTTTTATTGCAGAGGATCTTTGTCACCACTAATTATTAATTTTGTGTTCCAGTTAATTAGACATGGTTTCATCCTTTCGTGGATGTGCTCTTTTTGTTAAACCTTTCTGCAAAAGATCTGATTTACTTCAAATTAATAAACCTGAGTATTCTGAAAAAGAAGGTGCAGCTTACAGCTGCAGTGTGACGGTTGATCACAGGGTGATTTTATCACTGCCATATCGTGGGTAACCATGGCTCGAGACACTTATTCTATATGGGTGTGTAGTCATTGGGCTTTCTTGTACCACAGTGTCAAAGGTGTACTGTGAGCAGATTTATTCAAGGAAAATACTACCACAATCAGCAGAGTGAACTGCTATGGGCAACAGGATATCATTGACAGGGGTTACCACTGACTAGCATGGCTTTAGCAGCGAACAGGTGGGCCACAATGTAGCAAATGACTCACCAACTCAGTGACAGTCAATAAACAGTAACCATTCATGCCACTGGGAACTGTCACCTCTTTGTGGGATACAAAGATGCAATCTGCACACTGCTCGTCACAGTTACAAAGATTAGCATTGGTTCGGAACAGCACCGGGGGATGCTCGAAGCATGCAGGAAGGTCGTCTGTCTGATGATTTGCGGTACATATTGCCAAGGTGGCAGGGTGCAAAATAAGGAGTGATCAAAAAACTTCCATTTGAAGACTGCATAGTTCAGACCAGTATGCCACACACACACACACACACACACACACACTCGCACACACACACACACACACACACACACACACACACACACACACATATCCATCCGCACATATACCCTGCTTGTGTCTGTATATGTGCGGATGGATACATGTGTGTGTGTGTGTGTGTGTGTGTGTGTGTGCGAGTGTATACCTGTCCTTTTTCCCCCCTAAGGTAAGTCTTTCCACTCCCAGGGTTGGAATGACTCCTTACCCTCTCCCTTAAAACCCACATCCTTTCGTCTTTCCCTCTCCTTCCCTCTTTCCTGATGAAGCAACTGTGGGTTGCGAAAGCTTGAATTTTGTGTGTGTGTTTGTTTGTGTGTCTATCAACATACCAACGCTTTCGTTTGGTAAGTTACATCATCTTTGTTTTTAGATATATTTTTCCCATTTGGAATGTTTCCCTGTATTATATTATATATCAGTGCTTTCCTCTCCCACAACTATCCTGCAGACCTTGTCCACAAACAGATCTCCCAAACAATACATTCCTCCCCACCCAACAACAATGTTACTACCCCCAGACCACACAGAAGCATCCCCCTTGTCACAAAATATTATCCTGGCCTCGAATACATCAACTAATTACTCCGCCACGGATATGAATTTCTCAAGTCAAGCCCTGAAGTGAGATCATCCCTTGACAATATTCTCCCCACACCACCCAGAGTTGCCTTTTGCCGACCCCCTAACCTCCGTAACATCCTTGTCAAACCCTACAATATTCCCAGACCACCTTCTCTACCCAGCGGTTCCTACCCCTGTAACCGACCCCGATGCAAAACCTGCCCCATGCATCCCCCCACAACCAACTACTCCAGCCCCGCTACTGGTATAACATACACAACTCAAGGCAGGGCCACATGTGAGACAGCACGTCATTTATCAGCTGACATGCCTGCACTGCACAGCCTTTTACATTGGTATGACGACAACTAAACTGGCTGAGCGCATGAATGGGCACAGACGAACTGTCCACCTAGGAGATGTCCAATACCCAGTTGCGGAGCATGCCCTCCAGCATAATTCTAGGGACCTAGGAACCTGCTACACCATATGTGCCATTTGGCTTCTCCCACCCAACACCAGTACCTCGGAACTGCGGAGATGGGAACTTGCACTCCAACACATCCTTTCATCCCGCCATCCCCCTGGACTGAACCTATGTTAACCAACCTCACTCCCATTTACTCTTTAGTCTTCTCCTCTTTCCCTTTCCACTTTAGCCATTCACACATCTTTTTATCCTACATAGTTGTGTTTATCTTTATACTATGTACCTCTTTACTTCTGTATTCATCCTCCTTGGTTTGAAGCTGGCACAGTAATTACAGTAGAATATCTTTGGCTTCCCTCTGACATCCATGCCTCCATCTTTGCTACCCTCCCTGTTTACCTTTCCCCTGTTGCTTCATAACCTGGGTTGTGAATAACTGAATCCACTTTCCCTTCTTCCCCTTTTTTCCCCTCTGTCCTCCCTGATGAAGGAACGAAGTTCCGAAAGCTAGGATACGTCAATTTTCTGTTCTGTTTTGTGTATCTATCGGCTGTACTGAGCTGAGGTAAGTACTCACCAGGCCCTCTATCTCTTTGTTAGTATTTGTTTCATATATATAAACACACACATACACACACATACTCACACACACACACACACACACACACACACACACACACACACAGGGTGATGCGTATTAACATTTAAAAACCTCCAAAGCACTGTAGATGACCCTGAGACAAGTAATTTAATACAAGACACAGTGGATCACAAATGTTGGATACGATACAAATGTTGGGAAATGTGTCAAAAGCGAATGACAAATGTCACCAGATGATGTACCTTGCCATGCTTGCAGTGGTTGAGCCTCTTGGTCTGTCACACTTGATCATCCCAACCCAAGTCAAGTATTCATATCGTTGTGGCTACGGATACATGTGTGCGACTTTAGTGATGGCGTTCAGGATTTGCGTCTTGCATCTGGCAGGCAGTATTTTTTCATTGTGTTAAACAATTATGTATTTATATTGAAGTTTATTATTTTATTTACCGGTCTTGCAGTTTCCTTGATTTCTTGCAAAGTACAGTACAATGAAAACCTACCATAAGTAGATGAGTGTAAACTTCAGAATAGCATCATCGCCATTAAATGACCTTTGTTTTCTTTACTAACTAATGTCTGTAAACAAAAAGAGAAGTGACAGAAGCAAAAAACACAAAATCAGAACTGCTTTTGCTTGATTACAGCAAGGACAGTAATTTTGTAACATCTACATTTACAACAGATCATATTTACAAAATGTTTTGAAATTTGCTCTGTTTTCTCAAATGAAAGTATTGCACTGCTCAATCATTCCTTTACACTCAACCCCGACTGCTGCACATGCTGTGGGGTATGTCATCTGGTTACGTCATATGTTCAGTGTTTCTCACCAATTTTTGGGGTATTTTGAAATTTACAAAAAGGCAAATGCAGAAAGTTATCACATTTTGCTGCACAATACCTGTGTCACAGAAAAATAATGTATACAAATCTTCTCAGATTGGCCACTGAATAACTTTGTGCAAGCCTCGCAATATTTCACCAACACAACTGTTCGTCATCTTCAGGTAGTGGTGGGTCCTGTCATCACTGCTGCAAGATGTGACTGGTGATATTCGCACAGCAGAATTGAAATTTGTCAGGCTAGAAGCAGGAGTACGAATGTGTGGACAGGCACTCCCAGTTGGATGGAAATGCCATTCATAGTAGCCTTCTGCTTATGTGTTGTGGGCAATGACTGCACTTCTGGACACTCGTGTGGTTAAAAGCTGAATTAACTCTCTGCAAGGTGCTGCATCAGGTCATACATCGGAGGATCTGGTTTCTACTGTTTTAATTTCATGGCAGTCAGTGCTGGATTCTGGGCAGTGCTTAGTCAAAATTCCATATTCCTGTTGGTAAGATTGCCCACCGTATGGCCTCTTGGGAAACGTGTGGTGCCCTGTATTCAGGCAGTGCTCTGCTACCACTAATTTACTGGGTGGCATTTTTGTCAGTGCTGTTGAACACAGTGTTCTTGCACAATGTGAGGTGTCTGCCCTATATAAGATTTCCCATAATGGCATCAGATCTTATATATGATCTATGTTTTCTAGGGTCAAGATTGTCTTTAACTTAACACAAACACTTCCTTAGTTTCGCTGGTAGACGAAAAACACACTTGATTCTGTTTCTCCTAGCGATTCTTTCTATTTTTGAAAACATGCCACTGAAATATGGTAAGAAAGCCATTTGCAATGCTTGTCTAAGTATCTTCATTTACATCCCTACACTGAACTTGCTTTGCTCAGAACACATTGCAAATCTATTTACAAGAATAAACGTTCTGCTGCAACACTGTTATTAGGTTTTACAGTTCACCAGGCAGACTGTTGGTATCTGAGATCACGTGTGCTCTATGTGCCAGGGAGTGTAAGACACTACCACATTGTGCAGGGTGATGGCAACTTTTGGACCGCAAATATAACTCTGCGTGTATCAGTTTGCAGTAGAGACTATGCCCCAGTGTTCTGTCAGCTTTTCTTCTAACTGTGACATCCAGGAATGGTAAGCTGCTATCTTTTTGTACTTCCACAGTGAACTGAATATTCAGATGGAGCGAGTGCAAATGCTGCAGGGACATAGGTAGTGTCTGTATTATGTGGGCCACACCACAAATGTCTCTTCAGCATTCTGCCAGAAGGAGGAATGTTGGATATTTACTAAGGGAAATAGAGGATCTCCCATGGGAACACTGTCCACTTGATTAAAGTAGTTGGTGTTACATAAGAAATAGGATGAGGTATGCACATGTTTAAACAGCACCACAATTTCTTTCTCAAACTTGCTGTTAATAACCTCTAATGAGGGCTGCAGGGGCACTTTTGTAAGTAATGATATAACATTTGAGCTAACTAAAAGATCTGAAAGTTCTAGTTTAAGCATCTTCAGGTATTCTATGAAATCCTCTGAATTCTAAATACACTCCTGGAAATTGAAATAAGAACACCGTGAATTCATTGTCCCAGGAAGGGGAAACTTTATGGACACATTCCTGGGGTCAGATACATCACATGATCACACTGACAGAACCACAGGCACATAGACACAAGCAACAGAGCATGCACAATGTCGGCACTAGTACAGTGTATATCCACCTTTCGCAGCAATGCAGGCTGCTATTCTCCCATGGAGACGATCGTAGAGATGCTGGATGTAGTCCTGTGGAACGGCTTGCCATGCCATTTCCACCTGGCGCCTCAGTTGGACCAGCGTTCGTGCTGGACGTGCAGACCGCGTGAGACGGCACTTCATCCAGTCCCAAACATGCTCAATGGGGGACAGATCCGGAGATCTTGCTGGCCAGGGTAGTTGACTTACACCTTCTAGAGCACGTTGGGTGGCACGAGATACATGCGGACGTGCATTGTCCTGTTGGAACAGCAAGTTACCTTGCCGGTCTAGGAATGGTAGAACGATGGGTTCGATGACGGTTTGGATGTACCGTGCACTATTCAGTGTCCCCTCGACGGTCACCAGTGGTGTACGGCCAGTGTAGGAGATCGCTCCCCACACCATGATGCCGGGTGTTGGCCCTGTGTGCCTCGGTCGTATGCAGTCCTGATTGTGGTGCTCACCTGCACGGCGCCAAACACGCATACGACCATCATTGGCACCAAGGCAGAAGCGACTCTCATCGCTGAAGACGACACGTCTCCATTCGTCCCTCCATTCACGCCTGTCGCGACACCACTGGAGGCGGGCTGCACGATGTTGGGGCGTGAGCGGAAGACGGCCTAACGGTGTGCAGGACCGTAGCCCAGCTTCATGGAGACGGTTGCGAATGGTCCTCGCCGATACCCCAGGAGCAACAGTGTCCCTAATTTGCTGGGAAGTGGCGGTGCGGTTACCTACGGCACTGCGTAGGATCCTACGGTCTTGGCGTGCATCCGTGCGTCGCTGCGGTCCAGTCCCAGGTCGACGGGCACGTGCACATTCCGCCGACCACTGGTGACAACATCGATGTACTGTGGAGACCTCACGCCCCACGTGTTGAGCAATTCGGCGGTACGTCCACCCGGCCTCCCACATGCCCACTATACGCCCTCGCTCAAAGTCCGTCAACTGCACATACGGTTCACGTCCACGCTGTCGCGGCATGCTACCAGTGTTAAAGGCTGCGATGGAGCTCCGTATGCCACGGCAAACTGGCTGACACTGACGGCGGCGGTGCACAAATGCTGCGCAGCTAGCGCCATTCGACGGCCAACACCGCGGTTCCTGGTGTGTCCGCTGTGCCGTGCGTGTGATCATTGCTTGTACAGCCCTCTCGCAGTGTCCGGAGCAAGTATGGTGGGTCTGACACACCGGTGTCAATGTGTTCTTTTTTCCATTTCCCGGAGTGTATGATGGTCATAGTCATCCACATGATAAATTTCAAAGCTGTCATGTGGAAATTGCCAGTTCCATCTTGCAGCAGTGATGGTGGAAATCACCATCACCTGAAGATGCCAAAACGTTGTGTCACTGAAATATTGAGGGAGGGACTTGCATAATGTTATCTGGTGGGGAACCCAAAGTGTTTTTGCAACAGATCTATCAGGCAAGCCTGAAAAGTCACATATACTCCAAGCAGTAAGTACCTGTTGTAAAATGATCACATTAGTGAGCTTGGCAATTAATTAAGAGTTTATCAATAAATTTGGCTTCATTTTGCAAGAAATTGTGCTGTGTTCCAGTACTCCCTCTTCAACAAAACTAATGTCAGTTTCTGCTCCACCTCTTCAGCCCAAGATCCTATGTACACTCTTGAGCATTTGTGTAAGATACCTGTTTATTTATAAAAATAAAAGTAACTTCTATCATGACTTTCCCATTCTTGTCCAGTGGGTTTGTTATCCTGCTGTTGCCTACTGCAGACTACAAGATTACTGTTGAAGATTTCTGCAAAGTTTTTCTTCCTTTTTAGTGTACCAACATTTCACTGTGTGGTAATTGCCTGGTACTGTTTAACGGGTGTTTTAACAGTTGTTTCAGAGATGCAATACGAAGCAAATGCAGTGAGGATGACTTGCTTGCCATGATTGGGGCAGCAGTGAGAAGAAGGAAGAAACAACATCGAGGTAAGATACATTACAGCAAATGTAACTCTATAGATAGAAAGAAAATTTCTGTTTAACAAGTCATAGCAAACATAAGAGCAAAATAGAACGAAAAACAACAGTGATAGAACCTGTGTTTTTTGTGTAAACTTGGATTTAATTTTTATTTAGTATTCATTCTGATTAATGCCCATTGGTCAACAAGATATTTCAGCCCTAGAATTTGGTTCTGCAAGGTCCACCAGATAACCATATATGGCTGTTGTAACTCCTTTATTGGACTTCAGAAGTTTTCCAGCAACAAATCCTTTTTTTTTCTTTCTTTCTTTCTTTTTTTTTCTTTTTTTAAAAAAAAGCTAAAATGCAGAAAACATCATAAAGCAAACACTCACAGAAAAGCATCAGTGTCCTTGAAACAATGGAAACTCCAGTAGGAATATCAACAATATTGGAAAAGGCAGATTACTACTTACTGGTGAAGGCTGTGGCTGAAAGCTTTATGTAAGTGTCTTTTAATTCTGCCCATCTGCAGCCTAAGGTATCTTCTTTATGGTAAGTAACAGTCTGTCTTTTCCTTCATTATTCATTAGTGTTCTTTGTTTTTATTGCTGTTTAGCAAGCATCATGTGGTATATAAGGGATGCAAATAGCGTCAGATGAATCATCACTCTGGAGGATATGAAGGTGCTGCATATTGGTGTGAGACAGCATTATCTGATGAGAGTTTGAAAGAAACCTCATTGTGGATGTCCATTTGGTCGCCTGGTTAAACCTTGCAACATCTGTATTTTTGGAGTATTTGGATCTGACAGTGGCCTGATGTTGGAAAGTAAGGGCATACTCATCATCAATGTTCCAGTTGACTACATGAGACCACTACAAGGGAGCATCACTGTGTAGTGTACTGAGTACATTGTAACCTGTTCACATCTGTGACTGCCATCTGAGAACAAGTACAGTAAACTCTCGTGCAGCTACACTTTTGGCTAGCTAGATTGACACTTGACAAGTTTCAGTTTGCGTGCACCTGGAGCCAAGCATTTGCTGGTGTTTTTTGGCAATCTACTGCTAATCAGTGCACTGGTGCGTGTCAAAAGTCCAAGTATCGTCAATTCGTGCGTGTGTTGGTTGAAGCTCTAGTGTGTTTCTTATTCATATTGCATGGTTTCATGCCACTGCCATCTATTGGAACTCCTTGGTAGTACAGTACATACAGTATTGTTCTATGCAGCGCAACGTAGCCCTGTCAAAACCGACAATTAGAGTGCGCCCCCTAACACTTTCCACTTGTTGTCGGTACATCAAAGCTGAGTGTTTAACAGTGAATGTACAACACCCTGTTGTGTTGCCACGTGGGCTTGGGTAGAACAGAGGAAATGGCATAGATGTATCGAATGCTTTCATTTGATGGCTGCCACAGCCTGGTTTCAAAAGTCAAAAGTTTGTCTAGTGCATCTCGAGTGTTGTCAAGTTGTGCATCTGTGTGTTTCTGATTTGAGGTTTCGTGCTCCCACTATGTGCCTTAAAGTGTCCAGAGATAAAAGGGGCCAAAAACCATAAAGGACTCAGTCGAGTGTCTGTAGAAAGAACACTGAACGTGACTACAGGCACGAAACATAAAATGAATGCGATCTTGTTGGAAAAAGAGCTTCACACTTTGCAGAGAATTGATGCTGGTGAGCCACCCACAAAAGTTGCTGCAGAGTAGGAGTACAATTACTGATTGGAAGACAAATTGATCAGGAATTTAAAAATTTTGTTCCATCCAAGCATTGGGCAGCGCAGTGAAATCTTGAAAAGCAATGAGAAAAGGTGCACATCCTCAGTTAGAAGAGGCATTATTTTTGTGGCACGAATAAATAAGAGCCAAAGGTGTGTCAGTTTCAGGTCCTCTAATTTGTCAAAATGAGCTAATGAGCTGATAGAAGGAAAGAAGCAAGAATTCCTCGGAAGTAATGGCTGGCAGGATCATTTCAAGAAGCAGCATGGCATCCATGAAATTGCCATCAGTGCCAAATCATTATCTGGGGATGAAGCTGCTATGCTGATTTTAAGAAGAAACTGCACACAATCATTGACAAAGGAGGTTATACTGACAATCAACTTTACAAATGTGATGAAACTGGGTTGAATTACAAAGTGCTGCCAACGAAAACCCTTGCCTCTAAAGAAGAAGAAATGGCTTCCAGATACAAAAAAATCAAAGAAAGATTTACTGTCCTCGCTTGCAGTAATGCCACTGGCAATCATAAACTGTGTCTTACTTTAATTGGCAAATCCAAAACACCAAGAGCATTTAGACACCAACCAACCAGTTTGCCACTGAGGTACACGAGTCAGTCTTAAGGCATGTATGAACAGTGCCATCTTCAGAGAGTGGTTCCAGGCAGAGTTTGTTCCAACTGTAGTAAATTACATGGAAGGAAAAGGACTTCCTTGAAAAGTGCTACTTCTTGTGGACAATGCTCCTTCTCACCCAGGTGATCTGCAAGATGGGGATATCAAAGTTGTATTTCTCCCACAAAATGTCACATCTCTATGTCAACCAATGGACCAAGGTATTCTTGAGGCGATGGAAAAACATTACAGACGCAAGATGCTGGAATAATTAATAGGTGTGATTGATGCTGCAGATGATTTTGTGGAAGCTCTTAAAAAAATCGATGTTTTAAGTGTCATTCATTGATTGCTGAAGCTTGGAATCTAATTCCTCCAGTTCCTCTTGTTAGGTCTTGGAAAAAACTCTTAGATCGTAAGGCAACCTAAGTGGTGGGAAGGAGGAGGCAACACCGAAACTCAAGCTGACATAATTTTGGTGAATTTACTGGAGAAGCTGGTTGTAAAGACACACACTTCGAAGACATTGAAGAGTGGATAGAAAATGGCATTTTTTCATGTGACTGAGGATGAAATCGTCCAAATTGTGACCGATCATAAAGTGTCAGAAGACTATGTTTCTGATGATGAATCAGAGAAAAATATTCCTCACACATTCTGTTACGAAGTGATCCAAACTGCCCTGGAGTACATCAGCCAACAGGCGGAGACGATTTATCTTGAAATAGTTTGATTTCAACGTTGGAGATGTATTGTTGCAGCAATAGTTTCTCAAGCAAAAAAACAAAAAAAAAGACGTTTGTGACTTCGTTACCAAAAAATAAACTCTAATGAAGCATCCTAGAACTTCTATGTCCATAACTTAAAAAGTTTTTTTTTTTTTTTAATTTTCTTGAAAGTTCCTCTAGACAGACTTTTTGTTCCTTTGAGTAATCTTTAGATTTGTTTCATAATTTTGTTCAGTAGTTTATTTTTTACTCAAAAGAGTAGGTAATAAAATTAAAACTCCTGTTATTTCCTGCTGCCAAATAAGGGAGATTTTTTCTGTAAGAATGCAAAATAAACGAGCTTTGTTATACAGCACTTAAAAACTTTGAGTTTTCAATCATAGTTTGGTGCCTTTTTAACATGTCAACACAATTTTTTCAGTAAAAAAGTGCAGGGTTATTTGCAACCATATCAGTAACGTTTTACATACCCTACGCACGTTTTACGATCGTATTTCGCAATATTGATGCAATTTGGAGTGTTCACATGTGAAAACAGGGGGACTTTGATTTATCTGAAATTTTTGTTATCGGAACCGGCCACCGTCCCGATCATTTAGGATAAACAGGAGTTCACTGTAATAGACTCCTTGCAACATGCTGTGTCATACAGCTAGGAGCAGCCAGACTATGGAATTGCCGTCCTGCACATAGGCTGCCATTAACACCCAAGCAAATGACTGCATGTGAAGTGGTGCCATGATCGAGAAGTACGGACTGCTAATGAATGGTGTCACATTATGTTCACTAATGAGTCCCAGTCCTGCACTGCTCCAAATGACTATCGTGGAGAAGTTCGACAGTGACCCGGGGAGATGGGGAGAGGTCCCATTCTTCCACATTTTGGGGGGGGGGGGGGTCACAAAGCAGTCCCATGGTGTGGGGAGCCATTGGGTATGACTTCAGGTCACGGCTTGTAATGGCCGAGGGAACTCTGATGGTACAGCAGTGTGTAATAGTATTGTGGTGCTATTTTTCAACAGGCCAGTGCTTGTCCACATGTAGTGTGTGTCTCTTTAAGTTGTCTGCGTGATGTTGATATACTCCTGTGGCCAGAAAAATCCCCATATCTGTCCCCGATAGAACATTATGGGACCAACATGGACGTCAACTCCATCCCACTGCCTGTATCCATGATTGCAATGTCCAGTTACAACAGTTGTGGATCACCTTTCTCAGGAGGGTATGCAGCAGCTTTACGACATCCTCCCGCACTGTCCAGGCCAGACAGGGTGCATTGCTGTGTTGATAAGTGGGCTCAAACTGATAAGTTCTGTGTAAATTTGACTCTGTTTTCTTATCACTGAAATAACATCACATACCCTCTAAATTAGCTATGTTTCAATTTGTTTTCTCCCCACCTTCTGAGTGTCTCACTTTTTTTCAAGCAGTGTAATTTAAGACAGACATAAGTATATGAAAATGGGATGGCATAACACATTGCTATTCAACTATGCCCCTAAGAAAATTGTAAGATAATGGAGAAGAGCAGGTGCACTATTACACTGACTAGAACGTAAACTTAAAGATAGAATTATATTGTGTAACCTATACCGATGATGTAATACTAATTGACAAAAACATCACTGATGTGCTAAAGCAAATTGAAATATTAAGGGAGCAATCTAGGAAAATTGGACTAATAATTTCACCTGGATAAAAAATTAATGGACGATACCAAAATGGCACTGGGTGAACTTATATAGGCAACAACATAGTATTCGGTGATAAAGAGTTTAAATAATTAGGTGAAAAAGACCACTGAACATCATAATGAAAAGAAGGCATAGAATCCAGACTTCAGAAAATACAAACTGTCTCTCAGTTAACTAAAAGTATTTTTCCTGGAACTCTAAAATCTAACATTGCACAACAGTGATCAAATTAGAATTTCTTTATGCATGAGAGAGACTCTTTGTCCAACACAAGACATGAAAACAGCAAACTGAATTAGAAGAATGTAAAATTGTAGTAAAAATCTTAGGTCCAAGAATAAAAGATGGAATACATCACACAGAACCCAGTGTGAAATCTCCAGGCAAATTCCTAAAAACTCTTGTTACAATGTGTCTCCAAAGAATCCAACTTGTGGGACATACAGAAAGAATGTATCCAAACAGGCAGCTCATTGGATTCCCACATACTTGAAAAATAAGATCCAACTGATGAAAACAAACAGGAAGAGACCTTACGAAATTGGAATCACCACATTTACAGTATTCTGATGTAGTGATGAGTCACACAGAGTGCAGTTTCACAGTAGCTTGATCGATGCTTGTACTTGTGCATGTAGTATATGCAAGTGTGTACAGCGTCTCTTCTGGTGTACTCACAATATGCTAATTTATGGCCGAGCAGTAAACCGGATCCCTACTCGGTTCCAGTGTGCTGTGCTAATTATTCTTCTTCACTATACATTTATGCTTGGAGCTGCAAGAGAGGCCATTTTCCGGATAGTGCCACAAAAACAACAAATTCTCAGATATCAGTTTAACTTAAACTCTTCAACATCATAGACAACATTTCACATTAATATGTTGCAGAACACTAGATTAGTGTTAAAATTGCCAGAGTAAACATTGTTCTCCATGTGACAGATTGTCACCCGATGTCCAAAATCGATAAATTTTATATCTCTGCACAGAGAAGCAGCTGGTTGCTCATTGTCATCTGTGGTGCTAATCAATGGGTCGAGCTCGTTGCTGGCACAGCGCCACCTCAGAGTAAGTGGCCCCTCATCCCAGCAGGTGGCGATGTTTAAACACCTGTATAGCTCCCAAGACTTACTGCGTCTGTGGATAACTCCGTCTCTGCACAGAACTTACCACATTTCCCACACAGTGGGCCCTCGTGTCTCTTACACACAATAAATCTTCAAACTTATTTCATTGGCTAAGTTAAATTTCGAGTGTGACATGCTATTTCGTAAAAAATAGCAAACGGTAGACATGGATGTTATTGTGACACTTTCCTAAGGCAACATTTGTGTATTACACTTGTAGAAGTGCACTGCAACATAAAACAGTAGACCGTAAGTTCAAACAATGGAAACTACAGGTTGGAATATCAGCAGTGTAGGAAAAGATAGAGTGCTAATTACCATAAAGATGGCACGTTAAAATGCAGACAGGCACAGTTAAGACACTTACACATAAGCTTTTGGCCACAACCTTCATCAGAAAAAGAAATAGAAATACACACCATTCATTCACACAAGCAAGCACACCACACACACACATGACCACCAACTCAGACAGCTCAGGCCAGAATGCTAGCCTGTAAGTTTGCTACACAATAAAATAATTATTCTGAGCTACAAGAAAAATGGATTCAAAGAACTAAACTGCTTGAAGAAAAAAAAGGGAAGCTCCCTGAAGCAACGTAGTTTCACGAGTGTGCATACCAGTGGTAAATTATGAGAGTCGCAACTCTCTGAAATGGATAAAAAGGTCACCAGATTGCATTAGCTTTGTTTGTGTCTCGGATTGTTACCGTGACTGGTAGGAGCTATAAGAGATGTGAAGAGCGTAAGATGTCGAGTGATCCCTGTTAAGGACACAGATGCCCTGTACTTCTGTGAGTCAGCATTATCAGCACGTACCAAAATTTGAAGGGGCCTAATTGTGTGTCTCCATTTGCCAGGCTGATTGAATTATGCAGTATGCAGATTTGTGAGACATTCAGATGTGGTAGTGTCCCCATGTTGGACTGCTTGGGTACGTAAGGGCGGTTTGCTTGTCAGCAAGCTTCCGGTTGACCGTGTCTGACGAGCCCATGGGAGAATTGCTGCAAGTACGCCGAGCACATTGTAACCCTTTCACACCTGCACCTGTCATGTGATCAGCAGTGAGTCACATTCTACAAGACCCGCGATGACAGTTGTCAGTGAGTATGACAACGACATAGGGAGAGGGCGTTTGGGGCAGCATCGGATATGACTTCAGGTCACTCTGACAGCACAGCATCCTCATTTGCTACCTCCATGTCCAACGGAGTTACAAGAGACAGAGCAGTGAAAACATATCCAGTTGTTGACTCACAAAGCGGTTTTGAGCTGTGACGCATGTAGTCTTAAGTGAATCATTCATACAAAAAGAAAAGAAGAGGAAGCTAAAGTCAGAATGTGAAAAAATTGGAGAATGGAATAGATATTTGAAGACTTCACACTTGAAACTCCCAGTTTTCCTATTGTGAAAGTGCCTTTGTGACCATATGCATTTCACTGATGATAAACTTTTTTTTCCCCCTGGGTCTTGGCTCCATATTTTTTCATCCGGTTGAGTCAGAATACTTGCATAGTATTTGTGAGGTATTGTTTCAGTCTTGCAAGCTAATCTAAAATACAATCCCTTTTGCATCCTAGAAAACAATGACCACTCTTTCTCTCCGATTAAGTCACCTTGGCTATTTTTGTGCAACTGCTGTTTCATTTCATCCACGGGAACAGATTGGTGCATAGAATCAGTTGTGTGTCAGATTGTCCCAAATTGTTTTTCACATTAGGTTGTAGTCAGGCTTCAACAGACATGCCACTCACTTTCTGGTATGGCCACGGCATCAACTGTTTTGCACATCTTTTTAATTACTGATCTTGCAATATCACACTGTGTTCTTTCTCACCATTTTCATATTTGATTGTAATTCTAGGAAGTAGTTCATGAGTCATCTTACAGAGACATATGCCACATATGAATTCAGCCACCCATTACTTAACTGTTGACTATGAAGGAACTCCCCCCATGAACCATGGACCTTACCGTTGGTGGGGAGGCTTGCGTGCCTCAGCGATACAGATGGCCGTACCGTAGGTGCAACCACAACGGAGGGGTTTCTGTTGAGAGGCCAGATAAACATGTGGTTCCTGAAGAGGGGCAGCAGCCTTTTCAGTAGTTGCAGGGGCAACAGTCTGGATGATTGACTGATCTGGCCATGTAACATTAACCAAAACACCTTGCTGTGCTGGTACTGCGAACGGCTGAAAGCAAGGGGAAACTACAGCCATAATTTTTCCCGAGGACATGCAGCTCTTCAACTTGACTAGAAGAAGAGATCGGTTGGTAGGACATGTTTTGAGGCATCAAGGGATCACAAATTTAGCATTGGAGGGCAGCGTGGAGGGTAAAAATCGTAGAGGGAGACCAAGAGATGAATACACTAAGCAGATTCAGAAGGATGTAGGTTGCAGTAGGTACTGGGAGATGAAGAAGCTTGCACAGGATAGAGTAGCATGGAGAGCTGCATCAAACCAGTCTCAGGACTGAAGACCACAACAACAACAACAACATGAAGGAACTGACTCCTAATAAGTAAGATGATGCCTGTAGAAAAGTACAACAAAACAGTAATCTCAAAAAAGGACAGGATAGACAGTACATTCTGTAGGACATATTAAAAGTGATTGGTAAAAGAGACTTGGTGTGTTAAATGCAGCTTTTGTTTACATGATAATTGAATTGGATAGATAAACAACCTACTTGCTAAGTGGCGGCAGAACACACACATAAAAGAAGATTATAATTAGGCGAGCTTCAGAGCCAGTAGCTCATTCTTCAGGCAGAAGGGTTGAAGTGGAAGGAAGAGGGGTGAAGGATAGGTCTAGGAAAAAGGGTAGATTTTGAGAAAGTTACCCAGAACTGCAGATCAAGGGCTGACTTTCCAGATGGGATGTGATTCCACATCTACATACATACTCCACTAGCCACCATATGGTGCATGGCAGAAGGTACCCTGTCTCACTACAATAGTCTAAATAAAATTACTTGATAGTTGACATCAATCACTTGCTGCAACAATGTTGCCACATTGGCTACCAGCTACCGTTTGGTTACAGGTGACAACAAACAAGCAGCTCACTTCACAAATTATGTTAAATGTTTAACACAGAGCAATTTTTCTAGTGGCTGGTGCAAGGTATGTCAGAAATGTTGGATACTCTGTCGATTATTGATTTAAAGTGACCAGTGACTGAACTGGGGCAGACGACCCGTTTTGTATCCCTGACTGTAAACTTGTGTCCTAACCCAGCCGAGAAAATTGTGGTCAACAGTCTGCAGCAGTACTAATATCATGATCGCTTTGTTCATGGCAATTAAAGCTAACCCTTAAGGGTAAACTCACGACAACAAAAACTCAATTTCAGGGCTGAAAGCAAATTGAAATTTCTCCATGTCATTTGTTACCTGTAACTATCCTTACACTAGCTGCACATGCTGCCATGTTAGAAACCAGTGAACAGTCCATGTGGGCACTTGGTCGTGGATTATAGATGACTGAGGCAGATTCCAAATGAAGAAATAATGACAGGAAGAAAAATAAGACCAAATAGAACAGTCAAAACAATGATGAAAAATGATGCAGCAAATTATTAAAAATAGAAAAAAATATATTTAAACCAATTAATTGAATGAAAATAATAATCACACTCTTTTGGTTAGATTTAAAAATAAAAATTTTGCTACATTGATGAGATTCAAACCTACAACATGCTACATATTAGATTAATCTGCCAACCATTGTGCTATGCCACAGCACTGCATGAAGTATTTATATATGTGAATGTAGTGACCCAGTTGCAACTATGAATTGCAACCTTAAAAATTTCAGTTTCACGCAGTGTAGTGAAAAGCTTATCTAATGTAAGATGATCTCTGTGAATATGATAACTATATGTATGATACTGAATCACACCTTGTGCTGAGTTATTCAGTAGTGTTTGGTTAGTGCTATGAATGAAATGTGTGTCTTTCATTAGCATTGTTAATGTGTGTTGTTTTTGGTGTAGCTATCGCGTGTCATGAAATACATAATAAAAGTGTCGGGCTCGTAATTCGGGATACAAATACATCAAGAAAGAATGCTGAACCAGGAATTGGAAGTGACTGGCCAATTTTGGTGGAGTTTGGCAACAGCAGACAGTTCAAGCGTGACGCTGACTACTCTTATTGGCGTTTGAAGTGCCAACTATCAAGTAATTTTATTTCAACTGTAGTCAGTTCCTTTCCCGTTCCATCTGCCAATTGAGTGAGGAAAAAGTGAATGTCTATATGCCTCTCTAGGAGTCCTAATTTGTTGTCTCTTATCTTTGTGGTCCTTACGCATAATGTATGTTGGTGCAAGCAGAATTGTTCTGCAGTCAGCACAGTGTTCCTCAAAATCCCTCCAGGGATTCCCATTTGAGTTCCAGAAACATCTCCATAATACTTGTATGTTGTTGTTTCAACCTACTGTTAACAAATCTAGTATCCTGCCTCTGAATTACCTCAATGTCTGCTTTAATTCGACCCCTTGCGGATACCAGACACTCAAACTGTACTCAAGAAGAGATCACACTAGCATCCTATATGTGATGTCCATCACAGCTGAGCCACACTGTAGTAAAATCCACCCAACAAACAAAAGATGATTATTCGCCTTCCCTACCATGACCCTCACACGTTTGTTCCATTTCATATCGCATTGCAATGTTACGTCCAGATATTGAAACAATGTGACTTCTTCATTCATGACACTACTAATGCTGGATTCTGGCATTATGGATTTGTTTTTCCAACTCCTCTGCAGTAACTTATATTTTTCTACATTTAGGGTTAGCTGTCATTTATCACACCAACTGGGAACTTTGTCCAGGTCATCTTTTATCCTCCTAAATCACTCAACGATGACACCTTCCATACACCACAACATCATCAGCAAACAACCATAGATTACTGTCCACTTTGTCCATCAAATCAGTTATGCACATAGAAAATATGAGTAATAGTGCTCCTATCACACATCCCTGGAACGATCCTAATGATACCCCAGTCACTGATGGACACTCACCGTCGGGATAATGTAGTGGGTCCTATTACTTCAGAAGTCTTTGAGCCACTCACATGTCTGGGAATGTATTCCATGTGCTTGTACCTTTGTTAAAAGTCTGCATTGAGTCATTATGTCAAATGCTTCTCGGAAATCAAGAAATATGGAATCTGGGTTTGTGAATTTTGTGATGGCAAAGTTAGAGGAGCAATGCATCTGCATTAAATTTTGTGTGAAACTCAAGAAAACCTTTACAGAGACACACCAAATGATGCTGGGAGCCTATAGCGATGAGTACTTAAGCCATACTCGGTGTTACATATTATTCACACGTTTTAAAAATGGCTTTACAAAAGTCAAACATGATCCTTGTTCAGGACGCTCTTAGATGTCCACTGATGATGCTTGTGTCAGGAACGTCAACGAAATTGTGTGTGCCAGTCGAAGATTCACTGTCCGAGAGATTGTAGAAGAATGTAACATTTCAATTGGATCATGTTATGAAATGACACAGCATCTTGGAATGCATTGTGTTGCCGTCAAGTTCATTCCACACTCATGAGTCAAGACCAAAAAAACTTTTTGGATCTTACAAATGAGACTGAGATGTTCCTTGTGAGAATAGTATGACCCCTGCAGACTTCTTTTTATTTCCAAAGGTGAAAAGGATGAAGTTTTGCAATGGTAGATGAGATAAAAGAAAATTCGCAGACGGCACTTTATGCGACCCAGCAAGATGTGTGTCAAGACTGCTCCTGGAAGTGGAAATGATATTGGGAGCAGTGTATCAATTTTGGAGTAGAGTATTTTGAAGGAGACAATCCATAGTAACTAAAAGATAAGCATAGAAAATTTTGTGGACAAAGTTCTGGAATTTTTTGAACAGACATTGTATGACAAAAGGGCATGCTGAGTTGCCCATGAGTGATGCTTTGTACTGATTTGTGGACATAAACTTATTGGTCTCTGTGAAACTGATTAGATTCAAACCCAGAATATGTTCAAGAATTCTGCAGCAAACTGATGTTACGGGTATTGGTCTGTAATTTCGCGGGTCTGTTCTTTCGCCCTTCGTACATACAGGAGACGCCTCTGTATTTTTTCCCCAGTTGCTTAGGTCTTTCTGCTGGGTGAGAGATTCACAATAAATACAAGCTAAGTAAGGGTCTAGTGCCATATAGCACTGTTTGTAAAACCAAATTGAGATTCCATCTGCAACTGGTGACTTATTTGTTTTTAATTATTTCAGGTGTCAGGGATGCTTACGAGGGTGGTTTGAAAAGTTCTTGAAACAGAATAGAAAAAAAGTACTTATGTCACTGAAACTTTTTTGTTTTTCAATGTACCCTGCTTGTAGATTAATTCACTTGGTCCAACAGTGTTCCAATACCTTGATCCCATCTCGACAATGATTTTCCTCCAGGCCTACAAAATAGTTGTCAACTCAGGCTATCAATTCTTAATTTAAGTGAATCTTCATCCACAAAGAAAAATTTTCAGTTTAGGGAAGAGGCACGTGTGGCAACAATTCATACCTTAGTTTGTGTAATTTTACCATGGCGATGGCACATGCGTGCGAGCGTGCATTGGCTTGATGCTAGATGACTTTCTTCCTTATTAAACCTGGCCTTTTTCTCATATCTTTTGTTGCAATTTGTCCAGAAGGTTAGCATAGTATTCTCCAGTAATTGTTTGCCCAGTGGGGAGATAAAGTACAAACAGAATCCCCTTCTCATCCCAGAACACTGATGCCATGATCTTCCCCGCTGAAGGAATTTGGTGGCGCATCCCAGAACACTGACGCCATGTCCTTCCCCGCTGAAGGAGTTTGGCGGCGGAGATTCAGCATGTTTCCAATGCTTTGATTGTTGCTTTGTCTCTGGGGTATAGTAGTAAACCAAAGTTTCCTCGTGGTCACAAACCAGCACAAAAGTTCTTGTTTGTTTCTCCTAAAACAGGCCAAACATTGTTGTGATATGTCCATTCTCATGTGTTTTTGACCCAGCATCAAGAGTCGCGGCACCCATCTTGTGAATACCTTTCAGATGACATCTGGCAAGCGTGAGCAATTTCATGCACTCTAAATTGGTTATCCTCCTTGATCATTATGCGCACTTTTGCGATGATTTCTAGAGTAGTGACACATCTTGGCTGACCTATTCATGGATGATCATCATCTAAGCTCTCCTGACCAAATTTAAATTCATTTATCCACTTGGCAACAGTTGAAGACAAAGGAGCAGAGCCCCTGGTGTATTCTGGAAATCGGCATGAATGTCCTTCGCTTTTATACCTATCTTTATGAAGTACTTCATCACTGCTTGAATCTCTACCCGTCCCCCCCCCCCGTCTTTGCAGATCACTACACAGGAACAACAACAGAGCCGTGTCACTGCCACAGCTCTCTTCCAAGAGCACTGACATGGCACATGTTTACAGGTGATTGTTGTTAGGTGTCTTTGTGCTATTGTCAAATGACGGTATGTTTATATGATTCTCTTGCATGAATTATTTCTTAAATGTAAAATTTAAAACATTTATCTCCTACTGCCACACCAGACTGGTCAAGTGACATGATGGAAACCTTTGACTCACTTAGTGATTTTACATAGGACAATAATTTCCCCTGCTTCTCAGCCAGATCTTTTGCTGAGGTATGACAGTGGTAGTAACCTTTCCTTGTTGCCATTTGGCATTCTCTTTTGAACCAAGAGTGCAGTAGCTTTTCCTTCCTCAGTATTTTCCGAATTTCATTGTTAAACCACAGTGGCTCTTTTGCATCCTTAATTCGTTTACTAGGTACAGACTTGTTGAGAGTGCAATTCACGATCTGTTTAAGCTTTGACCATAATCTCTCTACGTCCATCTTAATGGAACTAAGTGATGTCAGTTCTGTCTAAGTGAGATGCTAACATCTGCTTATCTGCTCTTTCTGGCATGAACGTTTTCCTAGCCTTTTTGACTGATTTATTAATTTTTGTAACCTTAGTTATTATGATGTTATCATGATTATTAATCCCCATTTCTATGCTGAAGTCATTGATGATATCTGGCCTGTTTGTAACTACAAGGTCTAAGATATTTCCATTGCATGTGGCATGCCAAACTAGGTGCTCAAGACAATTTTTGAAAACCACATTCAAAAGTGCTTCACAAGATTGACTGCACCCCCTGCAATGAAGCCATAGGCTACCATCTATACTCAGTAGGCTAAATTAACCTCCAACTAGTATTGCATGATCTAGGTATTGACGTGCTACTGTCTGTAGACTTTCTGTGAATGGCTCCAAAACTGTCATAGCAGAACCGGGTGGCTGATTAAAACATTCATTAATTAACTTGATTTCACGTAGACTTGTTATATGCAACCAGATAACTTCACTGTCACAATCAGCTTTGACCTCAATAGAGACAATGGACACTCCCTCTCCTACAGTGTCTAACCTGCCTTTCCGATATATATTCCATTAATCACTAAATATGTCAGAGCTTTCAACTCTGGGTTTCAGCCAGCTCTCAGTCTCTGAGAATAATTTGAGTGCGAGACTTTCCTGGATGGCAGTAAATTCGAAAACTGTGTTACAAGTACTTTGACAACTGATAAAATTTTGACAATCTACACTGGAGTGAATTCAAAAGATAAACCTCAACCAACATTGAATGTATCTTGGTGATAAAGAGCCCAAATAAATAAATAGATGATTTTATTCCATTTCATCTGATTGAATGAAACACACACAGCATAACTACTCAGAAAACAACTATAGTGCTGATTACATTTACTATCATACATGTAGCACTCTGAGAACATTTCACCTTTTCATAGTAGTCCTGTGTTTTGGAACTAGGCAGTGCTTCATTTCACAAAGCGAAAGGAATGGCTTGTGTGTGTAAAAAAAAAAAAAAAAAAAAAAAAAAAAAAAAAAAAAAAAAAAAAAAAAGAGGAAATAGTGGTTGCTGGTGTTTTTAACACTATCATTCAACTTAGTTCCTATTGTGAACTTTGCAGCTAGGATATGTAAATGCTCTGAGACTGCTATTGATAATATCTTTATGAACAAATCTAGGGGAAAAAAGTCATATCACAAAACCAATAGTAAATGGACTATCTGATCACAACGTGCAGCATCCTGTGTTAAATGTTGAAACTTGTCAGGATAAAAAAAATATTAAATCTGAGTACAGGAGGATAATAAATAAGCCAGAAATTGAGGAATTCAGGAAATTGCTCAAAGACATGAACTGGAGAGATGTTTACCTGACTCAAATGGAAAATACAAAGCATTTATTAATAAAGTTACCTCCTCTTTTGAAAATTGTTTTCCCCTAAACGTAACTCAAATCACACAGAAGTCAAAAGATAAACCATGGATTACACAAGGAATAAAGATATCATGTGGGGAAAAAGGAGACTGTATCTACTATCTAGGAACATTTCTGATATTAGCATTGTAATGCATTACAAAGAATACTGCAAAATATTGAATCAAGTAATCCAGAAATTGAAGTAGCTTTATTAAGAGAAAAAGATAATTGTATCAACAAAATAAGAACTGTATGGGATATAGTGAAGACAGATAGAAGTGGGGCCAAAAAGGAAGTGGAACAGATAGCTCTAAAAGTAGATGAGGCTTTGGTAACAAGTGCATGTAGTGTTGTAAATCTCTTAAGCAAGACTTAATTTTTATTACTGACGGCTCGGGGTTATCAGGTTCGGTGAATGGTGCAATGGAGTATCTGGGACCAGTCTTTGAAGAACATTGTGTAGAACCTATTCAAGGAACTTTGAATTCCGACCATTGCTTCTCAGTATACTTACTCCTTAATGAAATTTGTTGCAAGTTACATATCTATATTTCCAACAAATAGCTCAATACATATTATCAATACTAGGAATAAGAACAATCTACATAAAGACCTAAAATCACTTATGTTGGTCCAAAAGGGGGTCCAATATTCAGGAACACACATTTTCAATAAATTACCAGCACCCATTAAAAACTTGGTTTCAGATAAAGCACAGTTTAAACAGAGTTTGAATGACTTTTTGATAGGCAATGCCTTCTACTCTATAGATGAATATCCTAACAGAGACTGAAAGGCCAGCTTAAGTAAAAATATGTTAGATTTAAGATTTGACAGCACTTGGTTGCAACAGTCAATATTAAGTATTTTGTGTATGATAAATTTATTAATAGTGCATAACAATGTTTCATTCTGACAGTGTATTAATTCTGTAAATATTAGCTTTTCCAGTTTACTGTATTGTATTCACCTATTTTGACAATCTCGTGACAAATGATCAGGGAAGTATTCATTATATTAAAATGTTTTGTGTTATACATTCTGACATGTTCCACACCCTCGAGAATCATCTCATTTTTTCAGTGTATGTAATGAAAACTGAATCAAATCAAATCCAATCACCATCTCTCGTCATGTAATAACTTCACTTCTTCTTCTTCCCTTGTCGTCTCCTGTTTTTCCAGTACTCGTCCATCTCCTCCTCATGTTTTTCCCCCTTTATTCTATTCGTGTTGTTCTCAATCCCCTATTTCTTCTGCATTGAAAGCCTTTTATTTTTATTTACTTATTTTTTTTATTGAGGTGAGTCTCTACGGACTGCGTGGTAACAACCGACTTCACTCTAGTGTCCAGGTCTTGTTCTTGCTCCAGCTTTGACTTCCTGCCAGTATCTTCTGAGCCCCTGCAAGAAGTGCCTTTTTATGCTCTTCAGATAATGGTCCTCACTGTCTTTCGGATGTTGATGCCATGTTAAAACCTTGGTAGTTGGTCACCAATCTTCTAAATTTGTTCCTTTCAGGAATTTCTCTCTGAGATACCAATCTGCTTAAGATCTTTTTCACATTCTTTGAACCATCTCGGCCTCGTTTTCTTAGATAGGATGAAACTCCGTATTCTTTTTGTTAGTCAATCACCGTCCATTTTCATGAGATGACCATAAAATAACAATCATTTCTTTGTAATGGATGCTGTGATAGGTTCTGTCTCACTGCACGTGTCCTCATTTGCTCTCATTCGTCATTGTCCATCGACCCATCTATTACCTTAGGATTTTCCTTAATATCCTACACTCACGCTTTTCCAGCCACTCAGCTTGACCTTGTCTATTCGTGGTCAAAGTTTTGGATGCTTATAAGCCCTCAGGTTGTACAACTGTATTATAATGTTGGAACTTGGCCCATATACTCATAGACTTTTTGTTATAAGTATTCTTTGTCAGTTGGTATGCTTGGTCTAACTTCCTCATCCCGACAATTGCTTCTTCTTTTAATCCATTCTCCTGGTGGATGACTTCACCGAGATACCTGAAATTCTTAACTCATCCGATTTTTTCCCAGGTTGGTTATCTTCCATTCAGGTCCGTCACAGATGTTCGTCATATATTTTGTCTTTTGAATAGAGATCTGGAGTCTAACTTTTTTCATCAATTTCTGACAGCCTATTTATCTTGTTGATTGCTGACTCTATGTTGTTAGCAAAAATGGCCAGGTCAGCCGCAAAATCTAAGCAGTCAATGCACACCCCTTTGTTCTTAGGACCAAGTCTGAACCACTCTTCATTTGTTTCTTCTTGGGCTAATAACTTTCTCCACTCTCGAATGACCTTTTCCAAGACACAATTGAAAAGGAGAGGGATAGTCCATCTCCTCGTCTTATGTCCGTTCTGATTGTAAAGGGTTCAGATACCTCACCCATAAGTTTAATTTTCGACACTGTGTTAGCAAGAGTTTGTTTGATCAGCTTTCTTGATGTATTATCCACCCCAAACTTTTCCAAAATATTCATTAATGCATGTCAGTCGATGGAGTCATATACTTTCTGAAAATCAACAAACATGACCACATAGTTATTTCTTCCAATTTTTTTTGTACCTCATGATGTTCTTCAGGTTAAAGATCTGTTCTGCGCAAGAATCACCCTTTTGGAAACCAGCTTGATAGTCCCCAATCAGTTGGTTACAATGATCTTCTATTCTATTCTGTATCACTTTCGAGAGAATCTTATATGGAACAGATACTAAAGAGGTACCCCTATAGTTATTGACATTCTATTTATCACCTTTTTTGTGTAGACGATGGATTAAAGCTGACTGCCATTCAGTTGGTATCATCCTAGCTCTCCAGATCTCCTCAAAAAGTTGGACTAGTATATCTAGAGTTTCATTATTTGCCAGCTTTAGTAGTTCCACGACTATTGAATCCTCTCCAGCTGCCTTATTATTCTTAAAGTTGTTGATGATCTCTTTGGTCTCCTCTTTACTAGATGGAGATGAGGGGTAGTTTGTGGATTGGGGCACATACAGGGAATCTTTCTTTCGGTTCATCACAATTAAGTAGGTTTTCAAAGTAACGAGACATTATCTTGCAGTTTTTTTGTTGGTCAGGCCGAGTGTGGTGTGTGTACTGTAAGACCTTCAGTGCACACACCATCAGATTATTTGACTTGTTGCTCTAACAAAGTAAGCGAGTGTCAGCAATATGTCTCGTGGTCTTATCATGGCGTATTTATCTTCTGCCATTAGGTCAGACGATAGAAATGCCACTTGCACGCTGAGAGTAGCAGATTGACGGTGACCAACTTTAAACAGAACTTGATTAATTTTCACATACATTTATTAAAATAATAACAAATATAAAAATTACTTAACTTGGTTCTGGATGCTATTTACAATTGACAATCTGAAGTTCCTTTGGTATTGATACATTAATCTTATTCTCACATATATCTCGGGTACTTGACGAAAGTGTCTATACATTTATCTTCATGGCAATGTACAGGAATATGGTAATCTTATTAGGCGCAGACTGAATCTTGACTATGGACTGGTACAGACAATTGTAGAACTCGTACAGACTGGTACAGACTATGCAGACTGGTACAGACTAATGCAGACTGGTGCAGACAAATGCAGACTGACTGGTCGAAGGTCTTTACACTCGTTATAATACCTCGCACGTTCATGTATCACTGCGCGAGTGTGATGCGCGAGGAGAAAGTGTTCTATCTTAGCAGCAATCTCATTGGCTGTGTTACATATTAATACGTGGATCGGCGGAAGCAGAATTTGGTCCGTCTCTGTGGCAGCGCCATCTCGTAGTGCGGAGATGGACGAGTGCTGCGCCTGCGCTGTTGTGCTTAGCGGGGCTCACTCTAGTGGGAAATTTGTGTACGCGCTGAATATGTGGAACTATGTACACAACACTGAGCTTTCCATTTTCGTCTCTAAAACAAAAACTAGGGGCTTGCTATCCTTTCAAATTCGATTTGAACGTCTGATAGAAGTCTCTGACATTGTTTATCTGGAAACGCTGATCGATCTGTTATAACTGCTGTTTCTCATGCAACTGCTTAGCCCTTCGTAGAGTTCTGGCTGCATATTTTCGAACTTCATGGAATACATCAAAATCATCAGGTCTCCTGGTAGAGTTCCACTTTTTCCATGCACTTGCTGTTTGGCCCACCACCTCACCACAAACCTCATTCCACCATGTATGATTCCTCTTTTTAGCTGTCAGGATTTTAGTATTAGCTGCTTGTTGGATCATGGAGTCAATGTCTGCCCATTTATGGGATTCAACTGTCAGTTACTGGTGGCATTGTTCCAATATGTTTTGATTGATTTTGAGCTTCGCAATATCATATTTATGAATTTTATTTCCGGTTTTCATGGTCTTATTGAGAGGGATGAAATTAATTTTGATCTTGGAGAGGTGATGATCCTTTTAAATTCAGTATTTTATCTGTAAAAAGGTTTCTTTCTATTATTTCTGATTGTTTGATGTTGTTTCTTTCTTATTTCTGTAATCCATGCTATCATTGATTCCTTCTTCCAGAACTACTCATTCAGTAGAGGTCTCTAAAAAAGATTAATCTTCTTTTAGCCATTACTTCTGATATTTTCTCAAAATTTGTGTAGATCTCCTCATTACTTCTCATTTTCCAGCCATCTGTAGCTTGTATTGCAACCATTATTTTCTAATAATGCTCCTTTGAGGAACCTCTGTTCTGTCCAGCTTATAGTTCATCATTAGGCATCCTCAACCATATAAACATCCTGGTCATACCACTGTGGGATAGTGTCTTAGTTTTGTTTTTTTAGTTGTACATTTCTTGTTGTAAATATCCTTTGTCAAACAATTTGCTCTCTCCAGTTTTCTGACTCTTGCATCTACTGTTAATTCTTCTAGTCCATTTTGTTGTACAGTTTGTCCAATATATTTAAATTTACTTCCTAATGCTATTTTACATTTTTGTTTTTCTAAGAGTGTTGATGCATTGTTTGAAATTGTCATCAATGTTGTTTTTTCGGCTGAAATTTTGGGACCAGCTCCCTTTGCTATTTCTTCCAAAAGATTTCTTTCAATAACTGTCTGCCAGATTTTTTGAAAGTATATCAGAATCATCTGCAGAAGCCAGGCAGTTTACCTTAATTCCATTTGTTTTTCATCCTAAAATTATTGGTTCAATTTTGTGATTTTTTTTTCTCCAAATTCCAGATACTTTCTATTTTTTCTAGAATGCAGTGTACAGTAAAGGTGATAAACTGTCCCCTTGTCTAACATCAGTTTTTATTTCAAATGGTTGAGATACTTCTCCCATAAATTTAGCTTCTGCCATCCTATTTGCTAGTGTTTTGAGGATTATGTTTGCTTTAACACAAAATTCTTTGATGATTTTACCTATAATTTCTCTGCCTACCAAATCAAATGTTTTCTTGAAACCAATACATGATACTATTATAGGTTTGGTGATTAACAGTATGTGGAGAATTATCAATTTTCTAATAAACATCTGCTCTGTGCAGGGTCTTCCCTTTCTAGAGCTCCTTGAGATTCTCCCAGTTATTTGTCTAAAGTTTCTACAACTCTGTCCAGAGAATTTTTGATAATATTTTGTATACCACTGGCAGAAGTGAGGCATCTCTGCAATTGTTGACATTTTGTGTGTCCCCTTTTTTTCATAGCTGTGGATTAATGCTTTCCATAATCTCTTCAGCTTTCCAAATGTTCTCAAACAGCAGTCGTAGATCATTTGTGTCTTCTGACTATTTCAATAATTTTTCTGTAGTGGAGTCTTCATTTTTTGCTTTGAAGTGTTGGAATGATTTGATGGCTTCATGAATTTATTGTTCTGTTAGTGGAAAATCTTCCTCCAGATGTTGTGGGACTGCTATTATATATTGCTACAATGTGCTGTTATTATTATTGTTGTTGTTGTTGTGGTTGTTTGGTTGCCTGTTCTTCAGCACTATCTTTCTGTTTCGTTTATCTATTTGCCGCCATTTTAGCCCATTTACCGGTATTTTCAGCTTGTTTTTCACTTATTTGACCTTTTGGTGGCTCCTCTTGAAGAGATCTTATTTCTCAGCATTTAAAATTACATCATCTGCTGCTCTTTCGCAACTCAATTTCATCATGTCCAGTCTAGTTTTTTCATTCATTTAACCATCCATCTTCCTTGACTCAAGATCCTGAATTTTCATCCTTAATTCTTGAACAGTCTCATTTCTCTTTTTACATTTTCCAGATGAAGAAACTTTTGGTCCTCAAAGCTAAGATTAGTATCAGTTTTTTTATTTGTTTCTGCCTATGGCTGCTATATCTCTTTAGTTAGAATATTTTCTCTCTCTGTATTTGATTATAGTCTAAGTCTGAATATTTTTATAAGTACATTTATTGCTGTAGCAATGAGTAAAATAAATTGTATTGCACTGCCTGTAGCATGTAGCACCATTTTGACTGTTAGTCCTCTTGCTGTACAAAAAGTAGCTTTGATGATTACTTAATGCAAGTATTTTGTAAGAGCTGTGGAATGGTTAGTATCTGTTTATATTTTTCTGATTAATTCAAGCTCGTCAATGCACATCCTGTGTTAAGGAAATATTTGAACTGAATTTACTGTGTGTTAAATATAAGCAGTGGATCCATTGGGGTAGTCTTTTTGGTAGAAATATGTCAAGGTGAACAAAACAGGAGATGAAACTTCCTGGCAGATTAAAACTGTTTGCCCGACCGAGACTCGAACTCGGGACCTTTGCCTTTCGCAGGCAAGTGCTCTACCAAAGCACGACTCACGTCCGGTACTCACAGCTTTACTTCTGCCAGTACCTCGTTTCCGCTGCAGAGTGAAAATCTCATTCTGAAAACAGGAGATGGTGAAGGAAGAGAGGGAAAAGATCAACATTTGCTTCTCATCAGCAATATAACTGGGTTGCAACATTCAGTGAAAATTATCTGTGACAGGAAGTTGTCAGAAATACATTTTTTGAAGAAACTTTATGTTTGTATAAGCATTTATTAAATTTAAAAAGTTGGATTTCATCTGTTAATACAAAAGATAATGTTTTGCATTGCAGGCATGCTAAACCTGTCAAAGATGAAGAATCGGCCAATGATTCTTATTGGAGGATAACAGTATGTATAACTTAAACTTGAGATTCTTGAAAATAAAGCTAGTCAGTATTTCTTAACAGTACTGATTTAAATACATCTAAAGATCGCTGTTACCTAAATGAAAGTTGACGAGCAAAGTCTTAGTGGTCTTTTGTATAAAATTGTCATAGGTGTTATTTACAAGAAGAGTAAATAGTTTCAATAGGAATGTGGTGAGACATTTAACAAATGTCATGACCACACATTAATAGGACCTTATAACACTACCATTATGATATTAGCATGCTTTTACGTAAATAACAGAAACCCTGTCTCTATGTTGCCACGTATAACCCTCTTACTAAAATTTAATTTAGTTTCCAAATAAAATACACTATGGAAGGATAGTCCTGTTTATAGGAAAAGATAATCAATAGAGTTATCCTTCTTACAGGATTTACCATGTGTTGCATCTAATGGATAAGAAAATTTGACTATTCACTTCTTTTCCTAAGATCTTACCCAGTGGCTAGATAGAAACACAGTATGAATAATAATATACTGAAGCTAGGACAACTCATTTCCAAGTTCATTTAGTGGTATGAAACATGTACTTAATGGTCACCAACCTATCCTGGCAATGAAATAGTGAAGTATTGGAGAAGCAGAAATGTGAATTTTGCCTACTTTCTTGCTACTGTTTAGTTTGGCTCTTCAAATAAATTACCCCACTTAAACAATTTTGGGCTACATCTTTATGCATTATGTTTTTAAAAAAGAAAAAGCCCAGTAGATAACTTCGAGGAAGGTAAAAAAAATTAGCCGGGGTGGGGGGGACAACCTTTAGAAAAGCACTTTCCATAATCAAGAAACTTAAATACTTAGACACTAAAGCACACACTTTTTAACTGAACATTTCACTTAAAGAAAACCTCTTTCATGGTGGAATTAACTTTCAAAAGCTATTATTCTTTGAACTAATTCTGTATAGCCATCTAACAGGTTTTAGTAACTTGGCTTCACTGTGATTGAATTTTATGTAACCAAACTACAACACTTTGCAATAGTTAAGAAAACATTTTTATTATTTACACTAAAGCTATTTAAATGGTGCCTCTTTATATTAACTTGGAACTTCATAAGTCTGTAAAACAGGACACTCGGATTAATCAAACACCAGGAAGGAACCCTATACAGATGTATGATTAGGATGAAATAACAGGGTGAACCAGTTTCCGTAAAGTTCAAGAATGATTATTAAAACACAGTTTAAATTAATGGTTCATGCCCTACAAAGGTAAAAATAGAAAAAAATCTTATCTGTGGGCTGTAGGCTTGGGTGTGGCGAACAGTTATGACGGCTAAACTACCCACATAACAGCCTGCAAGTTTCTTGCTGTATGGGCTCAATTTCTCTACTTGGCTTCATTCAGTTCTACATACAGTAGCTCAACAACTCGCAGCTATGCTGCAAGCTGTTTGCAGTCTTCAACCGAGGCATTTTTATGAAAATTTGCAGGCAAAGCTTCTGCTCCACAAAGGAGTTACCTCAATCACTGCTGCCTACAGACTGTGTGACTTACTTCCCGCACTTGCTCAAGGTAGCACGCCAATTCGCCTTCCGAACCTTTTCCAATCTCCATAGCCATTTTCGTTTCAAACAAAAGCACACTGGCTTTTACATAACGCCTATTTCTTATATTGTTCCTAAGCATGACCATTTCTTAAATTTGTCAAATTTACATCAACATGAACAATTTATACACACAAATATTTTTAAATACAAAATGTTATCAAAAAATTATTTAGACCCTTGGTATCCTTTGTAGAGGACTTGGGCAGGTTTGTCATATCCTAGTACACATTATTTTGTTACTTCCCTTCAGATATTCCATTTAGCTACATCTACAATTATTCCCAATGTTCAGCCTTTTGAGGTGTCCAGTGCGGGTTCCTCTCCACTTCCTGGGTGTATTGTAACGAGTTAGCTCCCAGGAACCTCTCAAACCACAAACTCTTAGAAGATTCACTCTTCTTGTACTTAAGTCAGCATTGTCACTTTTGTATTCAATCCCAATGCAATTTCTGTGTTTCATAGTCAATGTGAAGGTCCAAGGGATACAGAAAACCTGCACTGGTGCATCAGAATCCAATACTGGTCTCCCAGGAGCCACTGAAAGCACAAACTATAAGAAGATTCACTCTTCTTGTACTTAAGGCTACATTGTCTCATTTGTATTCAATCCCGATGCAATTACTGTGTTTCATGGTCAATGTGAAGGTCCAAGTAATACAGTAAACCAGCACTGGTGCATCGGAATCTAATACTGGTCTCATAGGAGCCGCTGAAAGCACAAACTCTTAGAAGATTCAATCTTCTTGTACGTAAGTCAGCATTGTGCATTAAGTATTCAATCCCGATGCGATTTCTGTGTTTCATGGTCAATGTGAAGTTCAAAGGGATACATTTAACGTTCACTGGTGCATCGGAATCTAATACAGGTCTCCCAGGAGCCGCTCAAACCACAAACGCTTAGAAGATTCACTCTTCTTTTACTTAATTGGCATTGTGCCTTTTGTATTCAATCCCGATGCAATTTCTATGATTCATGGTCAATGTGAAGGACCAAGGGATACAGTAAACCTGCACTGGTGCATCGGAAACTAATACTGGTCTCCCAGGAGCCGCTCAAACCACAAACTCTTAGAAAATTCACTCTTCTTGTACTTAAGTCGGCATTGTTCCTTTTGTATTCAATCCCGATGCAATTTCTGTGTTTCATGGTCAATGTGAAGGTCAAAGGGATACATTTAACGTGCACTGGTGCATCAGAATCTAATACTGGTCTCCCAGGAGCCGCTCAAACCACAAACTCTTAGAAGATTCACTCTCCTTGCACTTAAGTTGGCATTGTGCCTTTTGTACACAATCCCGATGCAATATCTGTGTTTCATGGTCAATGTGAAGATCCAAGGGATACAGTAAACTTGCACTGGTGCATCGGAATGTAGTACCGGCCTCCCAGGAGCCGCTCAAAGCACAAACTCTTAGACGATCACTCTTCTTGTACTTAAGTCGTCATTGTGCCTTTTGTATTCAATCCCGTTGCGATTTCTGTGATTCATGGTCAATGAGAAGGTCCAAGGGATACAGTAAACCTGCGCTGGTGCATCCGAATCCAATACTGGTCTCCCAGGAGCCGCTGAAAGCACAAACTCCTGTAGGATTCACTCTTCTTGTACTTAAGTCATCATTGTCCTATTTGCATTCAATCCCGATGCAATATCTGTATTTCATGGTCAATGTGAAGGTCCAAATGATAGAGTCAACCTGCACTTTTGAATGGGAATGTAATACTGGTTTCCCAGGAGCCGCTCAAAGCACAAACTCTTAGAAGATTAACTCTTCTTGTACTTAAGTCGGCAGTCCCTTTTGTATTCAATCCCGGTGCAATTTTTGTGTTTCATGGTAATGTGAAGATCCAAGGGATACAGTAAACCCGCACTGCTGCATTGGAATTTGATACTGGTCTCCCAAGCGCGGCTCAAAGCACTAACTCTTAGAAGATTCACTCTTCTTGTACTTAAGTCGGCATTGTCCCTCTTGTATTCAATCCTGATGCAATTTCTGTGTTTCATGGTCAATGTGAAGGTCCAAGGGATACAGTAAACCTGCACTGGTGAATCGGAATCTAATACTGGTCTCCCAGGAGCCGCTCAAAACACAAACAGTTAGAAGATTCACTCTTCTTGTACTTAAGTCGGCATTGTCCCTTTTGTATTCAATCCCGATGAAATTTCTGTGTTTCATGGGCAATGTAAAGGTCCAAGGGATACAGTAAACCAGTACTGGTGCATCAGAATATAATACTGGTCTCCATGGAGCTGCTCAACCCACAACCGCTTAGAAAATTCACTCTTCTTGTACTTAAGTCGGCTTTGTCCCGTTTCTATTCAATCTCGATGCAATTTCTGTGTTTCATCTTCAATGTGAAGGTCGAAGGGATACAGTGAACCTGCGCTGGTACATCGGAATCTAATACTGGTCTCCCAGGAGCCGCTCAAAGCACAAACTCTTAGAAGATTCAATCTTCTTGTACGTAAGTCAGCATTGTGCATTAAGTATTCAATCCCGATGCGATTTCTGTGTTTCATGGTCAATGTGAAGGTCAAAGGGATACATTTAACGTGCACTGGTGCATCAGAATCTAATACTGGTCTCCCAGGAGCCGCTCAAACCACAAACTCTTAGAAGATTCACTCTCCTTGTACTTAAGTCAGCATTGTGCCTTTTGTACACAATCCCGATGCAATTTCTGTGTTTCATGGTCAATGTGGAGATCCAAGGGATACAGTAAACTTACACTGGTGCATCGGAATCTAATACTATTCTCCCAGGAGCCGCTGAAAGCACAAATTCCTAGAAGATTCATTCTTCTTGTACTTAAATAGGCATTGTCCATTTTGTATTTAATCCCGATGCAATTACTGTGTTTCATGGTCAATGTGAAGGTCCAAATGATAGAGTCAACCTGCACTGGTGAATGGGAATGTAATACTGGTTTCCCAGGAGCCGCTCAAAGCACAAACTCTTAGAAGATTCACTCTTCTTGTACTTAAGTTGGCATTGTGCATTTGATTTCAATCGCGATGCAATTTCTGTGTTTCATGGTCATTGAGAAGTTCCAAGGGATACAGTAAACCTGCACTGATTCATCGGAATCCAATACTGGTCTCCCATGAG
Source organism: Schistocerca americana (assembly GCF_021461395.2). NCBI lineage: Eukaryota > Metazoa > Arthropoda > Insecta > Orthoptera > Acrididae > Schistocerca > Schistocerca americana. The sequence goes on along the minus strand of NC_060125.1, from coordinate 12,012,219 downwards.
CCGCTCAAACCACAAACTCTTAGAAGATTCACTCTTCTTGTACTTAAGTCGGCATTGTGCATTTAGTATTCAATCCCGATGCGATTTCTGTGTTTCATAGTCAATGTGAAGGTCCAAGAGATACAGTAAACCTGCACTGGTGAATCGGAATCTAATACTGGTCTTCTAGGAGCCGCTCAAATAACAAACTCTTAGAAGATTTACGCTTCTTGTATGTAAGTCGGCATTGTGCATTTGGTATTCAATCCCAATCCAATTTCTGCCTTTCATGGTCAATGTGAAGGTCCAAGGGATACAGTACACCTGCACTGGAGCATCAGAATCCAATACTGGTCTCCAAGGAGCCGCTCAAATCAATTTCTTAGATGATTAACTCTTCTTGTACTTAAGTTGGTAGTCCCTTTTCTATGCAATCCCAATGCAATTTCTGTGTTTTATGGTCAATGTGAATGTCCAAGGGATACAGTAAACCTGCACTGGTGCATTGGAATCTAATACTGGTCTCCCAGGAATCGCTCAAAGCCCAAACTCTTAGAAGATTCACTCTTCTTGTACTTAAGTCGGCATTGTGGTTTTTGTTTTCAATCCCGATGCAATTTCTGTGTTTGATGGTCCATGTGAAGGCCCGATGGATACAGTAAACCCGCATTGGGTCATCGGGATATAATACTGGTCGCCCAGGAGCCGCTCATACCACAAACTCTTTAAGATTCACTCTTCTTGTACTTACTTTGGCTTTGTGCCTTTTGTATTCAATCCCGATGAAATTTCTGTGTTTCATGGTCAATGTGAAGGTCCAAGGGATACAGTGTACCTGCACTGGTGCATCAGAATCGCATACTGGCCCCCAGGTGCCGTTCAAAACACAAACTCTTACACGATCACTCTTCTTGTACTTAAGTCGTCATTGTGCCTTTTGAATTCAATCCCGATGCCAATTCTGTGTTTCATGAACAATGTGAAGCTCCAAGGGATACAGTAAACCTGCACTGGTGAATTGGAATCTAATACTGGTCTCCCAGGAGCCGCTCAAAGCACATACTCTTAGAAGACTCACTCTTCTTGTACTTAAGTAGGCATTGTGCATTTGTATTCAATGCCGATGCAATTTCTGTGTTTCATGGTCATTGAGAAGTTACAAGGGATACTGTAAACTTGCACTGGTTCATCGGAATCTAATACTGGTCTCCCATGAGCCGCTCAAACCACAAACTCTTAGAAGATTCACTCTTCTTGTACTTAAGTCGGCATTGTGCATTTAGTATTCAATCCCGATGCTATTTCTGTGTTTCATGGTCAATGCGAAGGTCCAAGGGATACAGTAAACCTGCACTGGTGCATCGGAATCTAATACTGGTCTCGCAGGAGCCGCTCAAACCACAATCTCTTAGAAAACTCACTCTTCTTATACTTAAGTCGGCATTGTCCCTTTTGTATTCAATCCCCATGCAATATCTGTGTTTCATGGTCAATGTGAAGGACAAAAGGGATACAGTAAACCTGCACAGGTGCATCGGAATCTAATACTGATCTCCCAGGAGCCGCTTAAATTCTTAGAAGATTCGCACTTCTGGTACTTAAGTCGGAATTGTACCGTTTGTATCCAATCCCGATGCGATTTCTGCGTTTCATGGTCAATGTGAATGTCCATTGGATACAGTAAACCTGCACTGGTGCATCGGATTCTAATACTGGTCTCGCAGGTACCGCTCAAACCACAATCTCTTAGAAAACTCACTGTTCTTGTACATTAGTCGGAATTGTCCTTTTTGTATACAATGTCGATGCAATTTCTGTGTTTCCGGGTCAATGTGAAGGTCCAAGGGATATAGTAAACCTGCACTGGTGCATTGGAATCTAGTACTGTTCCCCCAGGAGTTGCTCAAAGCACAAAATCTTAGAAGATTCGCTCTTCTGGTACTTAAGTCGGCATTGTGCCTTTTGTATTCAATCCCGATGCGATATCTGTCATTCATGGTCAATGTGGAAGTCCAAGGGTATACAGTAATCCTGCACTAGTGCATCAGAATCTAACACTAGACTCCCAGGAGCCGCTCAAAGCACAAACTGTTAGAAGATTATCTCTTCTTGTACTTAAGTTCGGTTTGTCCCTTTGTATTCAATCCCGATGTAATTTCTATGTTTCATGGTCAATGTGAAGGTCCAAGGGATACAGCAAACCTACACTGGGGCATCGGAATCTCACACTGGCCCCCAGGTGCCGTTCAAAGCACAAACTCTTAGATGAATCACTCTTCTTGTACTTAGGTCGACATTGTCCCTTTTGTATTCAATCCCGAAGCAATATCTCTGTTTCATGCTCAATGTGAAGGTCTAAGGGTTACAGTAAACCATCGCTGGTGAATCGGAAACTAATTCAGGACTTTCTGAAGCCGTTCAAAGTACAAACTCTTAGAAGATTCACTCCTCTTGTTCTTAAGTCGGCATTGTGCCCCTTGTATTCAATGCCGATGCGATTTCTGTGTTTCATGGTCAATGTGATGGTCCAAGGGATACAGTAAACCTGCACTGGTGCATCGGAATCTGATACTGGTCTCTCAGCAGCCACCCAAACCACAAACTCTTAGAAAATTCACCTTCTTGTACTTAAGTCGGCATTGTCCCTTTTGTATTCAATCCTGATGCAATTTCTGTGTTTCATGGTCAATGTCAAGGTCAAAGGGATACAGTAAACGTGCACTGGTGCATCGGAATCTCATACAGGTCTCCCAGGAAACGCTCAAGGCACAAATTCTTAGAAGATTCACTCTTCTTGTACTTAAGTCAGCATTGTTCCCTTTGTATTCAATCCCGATTCGATTTCTGTGTTTCATGGTCAATGTGGATGTCCAAGGGATACAGTAAACCTGCACTGGTGCATCGGACTTCAATACTGGTCTCCCAGGAGCCGCTCGATTCACAAATTACTAGAAGATTAACTCTTCTTGTACTTAAGTCGACATTGTATCTTTCGTATTGGTCCGAAGGCAATTTGTGTGTTTCATGGTCAATGTGAAGGTCCAAGGGATACAGTAAACCTGTACTGGTGCATCCCAATCTAATACTGGCCTCCCAGGAGCCGCTGAAAGCACAACTCTTAGAAGATTCACTCTTCTTGTACTCAAGTCGGCATTGTGCGTTTTTTATTCAATCCCGATGTGATTTCTGTGTTTCATGGTCAATGTGAAGGTCAAGGGATACAATAAACCTGCACTGGTTCAACGGAATCTACTACTGGTCTCCCAGGAGCAGCTCAAACCACAAACGCTTGGAAAATTCTCTCATCCTGTACTTATGTCGGCATTGACCATTTTGTACTCAATCCCGATGAAATTTCTGTGTTTCATGGACAATGTGAAGGTCCAAGGGAAACAGTAAACCTGCGCTGGTGCATCGGAATCTAATACTGGTCTTTCAGGAGACGCTCAAATCACAAACTCTTAAAAGATTCACTCTTCTTGTATTTACGTAGGCATTGTGCGTTTTGTATTCAATCCCGATGCAATTTCTGTGTTTCATGATCAATGTGAAATTCCAAGGGATACAGTAAACCTGCACTGGTGCATCGGAATCTAATACTGGTATCCCAGGAGCCGCTCAAAGCACAAACTCTGAAGTGATTCACTATTCTTGTACTTAAGTCGGCATTGTCCTTTTTGTATTCAATCCCGATGCAATATCTGTGTTTCATGGTCAATGTGAAGGACCAAGGGGTACAGTAAACCTGCACTGGTGCATCGGAACCTAATACTGGTCTAGCAGGTGCCGCTCAAACCACAAACTCTTAGAAAATTCACTCTTATTGTACTTAAGTCGGCATTGTCCGTTTTGAATTCAATCCCGGTGCAATTTCTGTGTTTCTTGGTCAATGTGAAGGTCCAAGGGATACAGTAAACCTGCACTGGTACATCGAAATTTAATACTGGTCTCCTAGGAGCCGCTCAAAGCACAAACTCTTAAAAATTCACTTTTCTTCTACTTGAGTTGGCATTGTCCCTAATGTATTCCCTCCCGAAGCAATTTCGGTGTTTCATGGTCAATGTGAAGGTCCAAAGGATACGGTAAACCAGCACTAGTGCATCGGAATCTAATACAGGTCTCCCAAGAGTCGCTAAAGCACAAACTCTTAGAAGATTTACTCTTCTTGTACGTAATGGGCATTGTGCATTTTGTAATCAATCCCGATGCAATTTCTGTGTTTCATGGTCAATGTGAAGGTCCACGGGATACAGTAAACCTGCACTGGTACATTGGAATGTAATACTGGTCTCCCACGAGCCGCTCGAAGCACAAACCCTTACAAGATTCACTCTTCTTGTACTTATGTAGTTATTGTTCCCTTTGTATTCAATCCCAATGCAATTTCTGTGTTTCATGGTCAATGTGAAGGTCTAAGGGATACAGTAAATCTGCACAGGTGCATCGAAATCTAATACTGGACGCCCAGGAGCCACACAAATCTTATATACTTGTAAAATTCACTCTTCTTGTACTTAAGTCGGCATTGTCCCATTTGAATTCAATCCCGATGCAATTTCTGTGTTTCATTGTCAATGTGAATGTCGAAGGGGTACAGTAAACCTGCACTGGTGCATCAGAAACTAATACTGGTCTCCCATGAGCCGCTCAAAGCACAAACTCTTAGAAGAATCACTCTCCTTGTACTTATGTAGGCATTGTGCCTTTTGTATTCAATCCCGATGCAATTTCTGTGTTTCATGGTCAATGTGAAGGTCCACGTGACACGGTAAACTTGCATTGGTGCATCGGAATCTAGTACTGGTCTCCCGGCGGCCGCTCAATCCACAAACTCTTATAAGATTCTCTCCTCTTGTACTTAAGTCGGCATTGTCTCTTTTGTATTCAATCCCGATGCAATTTCTGTGTTTCATGGTCAATGTGAAGGTCCAAGGGATACAGTAAACCTGCACTGGTACATCGGAATGTAATACTGGTCTCCCAGGAGCCGCTCAAAGCACAAACCCTTACAAGATTCACTCTTCTTGTACTTATGTAGTTATTGTTCCCTTTGTATTCAATCCCAATGCAATTGCTGTGTTTCATGGTCAATGTGAAGGTGTAAGGGATACAGTAAATCTGCACAGGTGCATCAAAATCTAATACTGGACACCCAGGAGCCACTCAAATCTTAAACTCTTGTAAGATTCACTCTTCTTGTACTTAAGTCGGCATTGTCCCATTTGAATTCAATCCCGATGCAATTTCTGTGTTTCATGGTCAATGTGAATGTCGAAGGGATACAGTAAACCTGCCCTGGTGCATCGGAATCTAATACTGGTCTCCCATGAGCCGCTCAAAGCACAAACTCTTAGATGATTTACTCTTCTTGTACGTAAGTCGGCATTGTGCATTTTGTATTCAATCCCGATGCGATTTCTGCGTTTCATGGTCAATGTGAAGGTCCAAGGGATACGGTACACCTGCACTGGAGCATCGGAATCTAATACTGGTCTCCCAGGAGCCGCTCAAAGCACAAACTCTTAGATGATTAACTTTTCTTGTACTTAAGTCGGCATTGTCCCTTTTGTATTCAATCCCGATGCAATTTCTGTGTTTCATGGTCAATGTGAAGGTTCAAGGGATACAGTAGCCCTGCACTGGTGTTTCGGAATCTACTACTGGTCCCCCAGGACCCGCTCAAAGCACAAACTCTTACAAGATTCACTCTTCTTATACTTAAGTGGGCATTGTGCATTTTGTTTTCAATCCCGATGCAATATCTGTGTTTGATGGTCCATGTGAGGGTCCAAGGGATACAACAAATCAACACAGGTGCATCGGAATCTAATACAGGTCTCCTAGGAGCCGCTCAAAGCACAATATCTTAGAAGATTCACTCTTCTTGTACTAAAGACGGCATTGTGCCTATTGTATTTAATCCCGTTGCAATTTCTGTGTTTCATGGTCTATGTGAAGGTCCAAGGGATACAGTAAACCTACACTGGAGCATCGGAATCTGATACTGGTCTCCCAGGCGCCACTGAAAGCACAAACTGTTAGAAGATTAACTCCTCTTGTACTTAAGGCGGAATTGTGCCTTTTGTATTCTATCCCGATGCAATATCTGAGTTTGATGGTCATTGTGAAGGTCCGAGGGATACAGTAAACCTGCACTGGTGCATCGGAATCTAATACTGGTCTCCCAGGAGCCGCGCAAATCACAAACTCTTAGAAGATTCACTCTTCTAGTACTTAAGACGGCATTGTTCCCCTTGTATTCATTCCTGATTCGAATTCTGAATTTCATGGTGAATGTGGCGGTCCAAGGAATACAGTATACCTTCACTGGTGCATTGGAATTTAATACTAGTCTCCCAGGAGCCGCCCAAATCACAAACTATTAGAAGATTCACTCTTCTTGTACTTATCGGCATTGTGCATTTTGTATTCAATCCCGATGCAATTTCTGTGTTACATGGTCAATGTTGAGGGCCAAGGGATGCACTAAACCTGCACTGGTGCATCGGAATCTAATACTGGTCTCCCAAGAGCCGCTCAAAGTACAAACTCTTAGATGAATAACTCTTCTTGTACTTAAGTCGGCAGTCCCTTTTGTATTAAATCCCGATGCAATTTCTGTGTTTCATGGTCAATGTGAAGTTCCAAGGGATACAGTAAACCTGCACTTGTGCATCGGAATCTAATACTGGTATCCCAGGGGCCGCTCAAAGCACAAACTCTGAAGTGATTCACTCTTCTTGAACTTACGTCGGCATTGTCCCTTTTGTATTCAATCCCGATGCAATATCTGTGTTTCATCGTCAATGTGAAGGACCAAGGGATACGGTAAAACCTCACCGGTGCTTTGGAACCTAATACTGGTCCCACAGGAGCCGCTCAAAGCACAAACTCTTAGAAGATTCAGGCTTCTTGTGCTTAAGTCGGCATTGTCTCTTTTGTATTCAATCCTGATGCAATTTCTGTGTTTCATGGTCAATGTGGAGGTCCAAGGACTACAGTTAACTAGTACTTGTGCATCGGAATTTTATACTCGTCTCCCAGGAGCCGCTCAAAGCACAATCTCTTATAAGAATCACCCATCTTGTACTTAAGTCGGCATTGTCCCTTTTGTATTCAATCCCGATGCAATCTCTGTGTTTCATGGTCAATGTGAAGGTCCAAGGGATATAGTAAACCTGCACTGGTGCCATGGTATCTATCACTGGCCCACCACGAGCCGCTCAAACCACAAACTCTTAGAAAAAAACTCTTATTGTACTTAGGTCGGCATTGTCCTCTTTGGATTCATCCCCCAATGCAGTTTCTGTGTTTCATGGTCAATGTGAAGGTCCAAGGGATAGAGGAAACCTGCACTGGTGCAACGGAATCTAATACTGGTCTTCCAGGGGCCGCTCAGAGCAGAAACTCTTAGAAGATTCACTCTTCTTGTACTTAAAACAGCACTGTGCCTTATGTTCTAATCCCGATGCAATTTCTGTGTTTCATGGTCAATGTGAAGGGCCAAGGGATACAGTTTACCAGTACTGGTGCATCGGAATCTTATACTGGTCTCCCATGAGCCACTCAAAGCACAAACTATTAGAAGAATCAGTCTTCTTGTACTTAAGTCGACATTGTATCTTTTGTATTGGTCCGAATGCAATTTGTGTGTTTCATGGTGAATGTGAAGGTCCAAGGGATACAGTAAACCTGTACTGGTGCATCGGAATCTAATACTGGTCTCCCAGGAGTCGCTGAAAGCACAAACTCCTAGAAGATTCGCTCTTCTTGTACCCAAGTCGGCATTGTGCATTTTGTATTCAATCCCGATGCGATTTCCGTGTATTCTTGGTCAATGTGAAGGTCCAAGGGATACAATAAACCTGCACTGGTTCATCGGAATCTAATACTGGTCTCCCAGGAGCAGCTCAAACCACAAACTCTTAGAAAATTCTCTCATCTTGTACTTATGTCGGCATTGTCCAATTTGTATGCAATCCCGACGAAGTTTCTGTGTTTCATGGTCAATGTGAAGGTCCAAGGGATAGAGTAAACCTGCACTGTTGCATCGGAATCAAGTACTGGTCTCTCAGGAGCCGCTCAGAGCACAAACTCTTAGATGATTAACTCTTCTTGTACTTAAGTCGGTAGTCCCTTTTGCATTCAATGCCAATACTATTCCTGTGTTTCATGGTCATTGGGAAGGTCCAAGGGATACAGTACACCTGCACTGGTGCATCGGAATTTAATACTGGTCTCCCAGGAGCCGCCCAAATCACAAACTCTTAAAAATTCACCCTTCTTCTACTTGAGTCGTCATTGTCCCTTATGTATTCCCTCCTGAAGCAATTTCGGTGTTTCATGGTCAATGTGAAGATCCAAGGGATACGGTAAACCTGCACTGGTGCATCGGAATCTATTACTGGTCTCCGAAGAGCCTCTCAAATCACAAACTTTTAGAAAATTCACTCATTTTGCACTTAAGTTGGCATTGTGCATTTTGTATTCAATCCCGATGCAATTTCTGTGTTTCATGGTCAATGTGAAGGTCCAAGGGATACAGTACCGATACACTGGTACATCGGAATGTAATACTGGTCTCCCAGGAGCCGCTCAATGCACAAACCCTTAGAAGATTCACTCTTCTTGTACGTATGTAGCTATTGTCCCTTTTGTATTCAATCCCGATGCAATTTCTGTGTTTCATGGTCAATGTGAAGGTCCAAGGGATACAGTTAACCTGCGCAGGTGCATCGAAATCTAATACTGGACACCCAGGAGCCGCTAAAAGCTCAAACTCTTGTAAGATTTACTCTTGTTGTACTTAAGTTGGCATTGTCCCTTTTGAATTCAATCCCGATGCAATTTCTGTGTTTTATGGTCAATGTGAAGGTTGAGGGGATGCAGTAAACCTGCTCTGGTGTATCGGAATCAAATACTGGTCTCCCATGAGCCGCTCAAAGCACAAACTCTTACAAGATTTACTCTTCTTGTACGTAAGTCGGCATTGTGCATTTTGTATTCAATCCCGATGCAATTTCTGCGTTTCATTGTCAATGTGAAGGTCGAAAAGATACAGTACACCTGCACTGGAGCATCGGATTCCAATACTGGCCTCCCAGGAGCCGCTCAAAGCACAAACTCTGAAGAGATTCACTCTTCTTGTACTTAAGTTGTCATTGTCTCTTTTGTATTCAATCTCGACACAATGTCTGTGTTTCATGGCCAATGTGAAGGACCACGGGATACAGTAAACCTGTACTGGTACATCGGACCCTAATACTGGTCTCCCAGGAGCAGCTCAAAGCACAAACTCTTAGAAGATTCACTTTTCTTGTACTTAAGTCGGCTTTGTGCATTTTGTATTTAATGCCGATGCAATTTCTGCGATTCATGGTCAATGTGAAGGGCCAAGGTATGCAGTAAACCTGCACTGGTGCATCGGAATCCAATACTGGTCTCCCAGGGGCCACTCAAAATACAAACTCTTAGATGATTAACTGTTCTTGTACTTACGTCGGCAGTCCCTTTTGTATTCAATCCCGATGCAATATCTGTGTTTCATGGTCAATGTGAAGTTCCAAGGGATACAGTAAACGTGCGCTGGAGCATCGGAATCTAATACTGGTCTCCCAGGCGCCGCTCTAATCACAAACTGTTAGAAGATTAACTCTTCTTGTACTTATGACGGCATTGTGCCTTTTGTATTCAATCCCGATGCAATATCTGTGTTTCATGGTCAATGTGAAGGTCCGAGGGTTACAGTAAACCTGCACTGGTGCATCAGAATCTAATACTGGTCTTCCAGGAGCCGCTCAAAGCACAAAGTCTTAGAAGATTCACTATTCTTGTACTTAAGACGGCTTTGTTCCCTTTGTATTCAATCCCGATTCGATTTCTGAATTTCATGGTGAATGTGGCGGTCCAAGGGATACAGTAAACTTGCAATGGTGCATTGGAATTCAATACTGGTCTCCCAGGAGCCGCTCGAATCACAATTTATTAGAAGATTCACTCTTCTTGTACTTAAGTCGACATTGTATCTTTTGTATTGGTCCCAGTGCAATATCTGTGTTTCATGCTCAATTTAAGGTCCAAGGGATACAGTAAACCTGCACTGGTGCATCGGAATCTAAAACTGGTCTCCCAGGAGCCGCTGAAAGCACAAACTCCTAGAAGAATCATTCTTCTTGTACTTAAGTCAGCATTGTCCCTTTTGTATTCAATCCCGATGCAATTTCTGTGTTTCGTGGTCAATGTGAAGGTCCAAATGATACAGTCAACCAGCACTGGTGCATCGGAATCTAATACTGGGCTCCCAGGAGCCGCTCAAAGCACAAATTCTTAGAAGATTCACTCTTCTTGAACTTAAGTCGGTATTGTGCGTTTTGTAATCAATCCCGAAGCAAACTCTATTTTATATGGTCAATGAGAATGTCCAAGGGATACAGAAAACCTGCACTGGTTCATCGGAATCGAATACTGGCCTCCCTTGTCCCGCTCAAACCACAAACTCTTAGAAGATTCACTCTTCTTGTACTTAAGTCGGCATTGTGCCTCTTGTATTCAATCTCGATGCGATTTCTGTGTTTCATGGCCAATGTGATGGTCCAAGAGATACAGAAAACCTGCATTGGTGCATCGGAATCCAATACTGGTCTCCCAGCAGCCGCGCAAACCACAAACTCTTAGAAAATTCAACTACTTGTACTTAAGTCGGCATTGTCCCTTTTGTATTCAATCCTGATGCAATTTCTGTGTTTCATTGTCAATGTGAAGGTCAAAGGGATACAGTAATCGTGCACTGGTGCTTCGGAATCTAATACAGGTCTCCCACGAGGCGTTCAAAGCACAAACTCTTCGAAGATTCACTCATCTTGTACTTAAGTTGGCATTGTGTGTTTTGTATCCAATCCCGATGCAATTTCTGTATATCATAGTCAAATTGAAGGTCCAAGGGATACAGTAAACCTGCACTGGTGCATCGGAATTTAATACTGGTCTCCCAGGAGCCGCTCAAATCACAAACTATTGGAAGATTCACTCTTCTAGACTTAAGTCGACATTGTTTCTTTTGTATTGGTCCCCATGCAATATCTGTGTTTCATGGTCAATGTGAATGTCCAAGGGATACAGTAAACCTGTACTGGTGCATCGGAATCTAAAACTGGTCTCCCAGGAGCCGCTCAAAGCACAAACCCTTAGAAGATTCGGTCTTCTTGTACTCAAGTCGGCATTGTGTCTTTTGTATTCAATCCCGATGCGATTTCTGTGTTTCATGGTCAAT